>NW_005871184.1:911758-1017662 GCF_000147115.1 Myotis lucifugus | reverse complement strand
GGGGAAGGACACATATGTAATACCCTTTGTAATACTTTAAGCGAAAAATAAAAAATAAAAAATAAAAAATAAAAATAAATAAATAAATAAATAAATAAATAAAAAATAAAAGAAGCTGTTAAAAAAAAAAAAAAGGTTGTTCGGGAGAAAGGGGAAAGTTGTTCCAGAACGTCCAGGGAAAACCTTTATCACCTGTCTTCCATGTAATCGCCCAGGTGGTCGCCCAGAACGCTTGACTATGATGTATGTATTTTGTTAGCTTAGTCCTTGAGTCCCACCTTTTGCTCTTTATTGATCTTAAGCTCTGCGTTTTGAAAACTAGTTGGAGTACACAGGAGTGTGGAAATTTGGTTAAATTGATACTTATTTTTTTTTCCTCAACAGTGGAAAGCAGAAAAATTAAGAGGAAGAATCGTGCTTTGGAAAAACTGCCTGGTTCTTCAGCGGAACAGTTTTCTGGGGATCTCTGGATCCACCGAAGCCAAAAAGCAAGGGCTAATTTTCTCCAGTGAATCAGGTTTCCTCATGAATCTCCCACTTTGAGAGATGGATGGGACGAGGGACCTATGTTTATCCTTGCAGCTTTCTGCTCATCTTATGAAGTATTTTACATAGTATTTACTGCTATTTATTAGCTGCTATTTTATTTCTTATGCTATTGAAATATTTGTCAATTGACTAAATAGTGAATCCAGAATCACTGGTTGTTACTCTTTCAAGGTGACTGGTTTATTTCTAGAACATGTTCCTGAGAACATTATTGAAAAGGCTGTAGATTCAATAGGTGAATGATCTTTCGTTGGAATGCTATATATGAAGATAATCTGTAATCCCCAGTCTTCTCGTGAAATTGTAACTATTTAGTACCATTTTTTGAAATGAGAGAATTTCCTTACTCTTTATCCTGGGATCCTATTTCAATTATATTGCATTAGAAAGCTGGACACATCATACAGCTATCAGTATAGAATATATTTCCTTATTTAGAATTTCTAAATTTTTAAATTCTATAAGGATTAATATATTATTTTCCTATAACTTTAGACATTTGATGTCTTCTTAGTATGGCATAATGTCATGACTTACTCATTAATCTTTGACTTTTATATTGTATTTATTAACTATTTTATTATGAGTACTATAATTTTAATCACTAAATATTTGCTTTGGATGAAGAAACTAGGAAATAGGTAAATTCCTTATTGCTAGTTTCTTTATAAATACATTGTTTTAGTATTCTTAAGAATAAGACAAACTTAATAGTCTGTACTCTGAAATTTTTGAAAATATATCTGAGCTAGTTGAATATAAACTCATCAGTTAGTTTTCAAAAAATACACAGCACTGCTAAGATTTGTAATGCTTATGTTGTATCTTTTAAGGGTTTGACAATTTTGTTATAAAGAATTATAGATGCATCACATTTACTATGTTAAAATTGTACTTTTTAACTGTGTGTCTCATTGGTTTATAGAACCTTTTTATTCTTTGGAAAAAAATAAAAGATTTAAAAACTTTACTCATGTTGTTTCTTCTTTCTTATAGTGTTAAAAAAATTGTGTTTTTCTGTAATTCTACCTTATTTTGAAAATTATGCTGCTCTCTGGCTATCAGAAAGAACCCTTATTTCCCAATGCATTGCATTTGTTCAGCCTTTCCAGTTACCCCTTCATAGTACCATAGCCTGTTGGTTCCTTAGAAAACACAAGTTTCCCTACCTTAAATCCTCAACTGGCTTCCTATTTCCTAGGCATGAAATAGAAGTTTAGAAGGATGGCAAATTATGTTCAGTCTCATCCAACTCCTGGTTACTCCTTCAGCTTCACTTTTCCTTCCCATCTTTGCAGTCAAGTGTTTAGTTTTTGCCTGGATCCGTGCGTTTGCATTTGCTAGGGCTCCAGCTAGAAGTAGCTTTCATCTTCTGCCTCTAGGAGGAAGCTTACCCATCCTTCTGCACTCAGCTCAAGCAATACCTCCACAAAGTTTTCCTTGACACTCCCAGCAGAATTCATGGTTTCTATTTTGATGTTTCCATAGCATCTTCTAGATATTTGAATTTATTTTAATAGTGAATATTGCATTGTTTTCCCTTGTTTAGAAGTTTCCTTACCCTACTCTACTAAGGGCTCTCCCGGAACATCAACCATATTTCATTTCCCTCTGCATCTCCCATACCTGACATAGATTGGTTTAGTGAATTAATAAATTATCCAGAACCTCGGGTTGCCACTGTCCTAAAATCAATAACTTGGATCATGCTAAATGTTAAATAAATTTAATTCCTTTACCCTCTTTTCTCCTTCTAGTCTATAAGCAATCCAACAAGACCTTGACACATGCAGCCCCTCAACATATAGTACCTACCTCTCCTTTTTACCTGGCTAAGTCCATCCCTTCCTTTGAGGGCAGTTCACCTGTCATTTAGGGCTTCTCTGACCCTTTCCTTCACCACATTAATGCTCTTTTTATATTCTCTCATAAAACTTTGTTCTTTTCCTTTATAAAATTCTGTCACAAACATGACTATAGAGTCTACTGAGACTATATATATATGTGATTATTCATTTAGTGTTTATTCCAACTTCACTATATGCTCCATCAGGTCACAGACAAATGTTTATCATGTTTATCTCAGTTCCTAGGGCAGTGGCTAGCTCATAGTAGGTGCTCAAACAGATGTACTAATAAGTCCCACTGTCTTTCTAGTATTAAAATAGCAATTTTATGTAAATAGCTCATTCTCAGGAAAATCACAAAAACAACCAAAAAAGGACTAATCCAATTAGTATGGCGATATCCACTCCCCCCCAATTGAATTACTATAGTATACTAGAGGCCTGGTGCACGAAATTCATGCACTGGGGTAGGGGGTCCCTCAGCCTGGCTGGTGCCTCTCGCAGCCTGGGAGCCCCACCATCAATTGCCCCAAAGAGGTAGGCCCTGCCCACTCAGCTGGGGCTCTGCAATGGATGGCCCCCACAGAGGGAGGCCCCACCCACCCACCATAGCGCTGCCATGGGCCTCCCTCTTTGGGGCAATTGTGGAGCCCCCCGATTGATCGTCCTGCTGGTAGGTGGCCTGGGCCTCCCTCTGTGGGGTGATCATGGGGCAATGGCTGGGCCCCTGATCAATTGCATCGCACCCACCTTGGCTGGCCTGGCGCCAGTGGGTGTCATAACATGGTCGTCCGGATGGTTGTTCCGCTATTCAGCCGTTCATCTGATTTGCATATTATGCTTTTATAGATATATTATAGATATATTATAGATATGCTTATATTGGCATGTTTTTGTATATATTAGTATATGCTAATATGTCACTAGCATATTAAACTATATGTAACCTGTTATTCTACAGCTTTTTATCTTCTTATACATAAAATATCAATTAGATTAATATATTTTCTTTTATTATTTATTAGCATATATATGTATATATAATATACACAGAGAGAAAGAAACAGAGATAGACACAAAGATATGAAAAAACCTAAAGTGAATTCAAAGAGATGGGTTTACTGACAACTTTTTCAGCAATATATAAAGCATAAAAATACCTCAAATTTTAAATATATATCTTAAACTTCTAAGGTCTCTCTTTGCTATCTGAAATAGTACCTTTTTCTCATTTGAAACTATGAATTATACACTATCATGGAGAAACACCAAAAAAAACTAAATTACCATAAATATTAAAACTATAAATTTCAATGTTTTAAACAATGCCTGATTTTGCATATCAACCACAACATACTCATCAAATAAGTGCCTGATCATAATGAAAGCATATTAAACTCCCTTTGGTTAAGGTGGGTGAAATATGTATTTTGCAAATTAATAAACATCACTGGTTTACTTTTCTTTATTATTATTCAAGGTCCTTATTTTTCCTAAAAGTCAGATTTATAAGTTTAGTTTGTTTATAAACCGTACTAGAGACCTGGTGCATGAAATTTGGGCATGGGTGAGGTCCCTAGGCCTGGCTGAGCATCTGGTATGGAAGGGCAGGTCCCAGCTGACTTTTGGGCCCTGGGCAGCACCTGGGTTCCTGGGGTCCCCATGTGCCCCCCTTTGCCTGAGTCACCAGGCCCCTGCCACTAGTTGCCATCTGTGGGGCAATTGGGCCATGCTTGCACCCACCTTGGTCTGGCACCACCCACTCACCTGCTGCACCATCCTGCCGCAGTCCCACTCTTGTTGGGGCCCATCAGGGCCGTCAGTGCCTCCACTGCTCCCGCTGCCAGCGCCGTTGTTACTGATGCCCACTATGTTCCATGCTGCCCCCTGGTGGTCAGCATACATCACAAAAAGCAGTCAAACTCCTGGTCGAGGGGACAATTTGCATATTCGGCTTTTATTATATAAGATAATAAAACCTATTTGTAATATCCTTGTAATTCTATTTGTCATGCTCATGCTGTAATTGGTCATTCCATAAAGAAAACAAATTACAGCCTTGAAGGTGTGCTCAGTGGTTGAGCCTCAATCTATGAGACTTATGAACCAGGAGGGTAAGGGTTCAATTTCTGGTCGGGCACATGCCTGGATTGTGGGCTCAATCCCCAGTGTGAGGCATACAGGAGGCAGCCAATCCATGATTCTCTCTCATCAGTGATGTTTCTAACTCTCTCTCCCTCTCCCTTCCTCCTGAAATCAATAAAAATATATTTTAAAAATAAGAAAATAAGTTACAATATATTACCGAAGTGTAACCTATACAAAAACCTTAAGGACAGTTAATACCAATTTTTTATCCTATCACTAAAAAACTCAAGGACTAATGTATCTGGGAAAAATTAATCTAATGTTTGACTTCTAGGAATATGCCTTAATATTTTCCTTATACAAAATACAATTTTCACTCTATTATCCACATAAAATACTCCCTAGTATATTAAGTCACTGGGAATTGAGTGTCAACTAAAATCTACTCTATGTTACTGCTCCAGTCTAGACAATTTCAATGTGTAATTAATGCCTTTCATTCTACCAGATTTTCCTGCTTGCCTCTGGGTGTGACCCATTTACATTATCCTTCAATTACTGAAGGTATGACAAGACCTATGATAAATATGACTGGTGGCTTTGTTTTTCTATGATGGTTTTAATTCTTGTATAAGGAAAAGAATTGCTGTAGGTAAATCATATTGTACATAACTTGAAAAGTCCTTCCTGGATGTTACAATTGAGAAATTTACCAGACAGAAGGAGCACCTGGGGATTTCAATTTGCCTCCCTGACTAAATCACGGAAAACAAGGGAAGTGCACATGATGCTGATTTTGGCTGATGGTCATGGGTGACTTTTAGTCAGCAAAAGTAATATTCTATTCCTCAGAAGGATTGTTCATACTTCAAATATGTAGAGTAAAATAATATCACAGAAAGACCTAGCATTTAGGTATGAAATTTTGTTTCTGCAAAGTGTAGAGTCCTGTTTCTTAAATATTGAGAATTTGCAAAATCACTCCCAACACTGGAAAATCTATGTTCTTAATGGATGTGTTTCCACTGCCACATAAGTGTGTATGATGGTCACAGTGGGGAATTGTAACCCACTCCACCATTCTTTTGACATTGCTTCTATAAATGCTGACTGACTAATAAGTAGCTTGTAGATAAACCATATGTTTGTATAAGAATCCTAGGAACTAACTTCAGAAAATGTAGACTCAAACCTTCAGTCATTCCCAGTTTGGGGGGATTTGCTGACCTTCAACCAGAGAACCAGGATGACTTGGAACCAGGATGATGAAGACCAGGAGGATGCACATCAGACCATCACTTGACCAGTTTCAAGGTCTTTTTCAGAATAAGCTGTGCTAGCTTTCACATGAACTCTTCAACCCTTCCCTTTGACCTTTGTGTTTTGCTTTACCTTTCCTTCCATATAAAAACCTCTGCCTAAACTGAAAAGTGGAGATGGGCTTTGGACAAGAGTTCCCCATCTTCTGGAGATGTGGGCACTAAAATAAACCTCTTTCCTCTTCTCACCAGCCCCTTGACTCTTGAGTTTGACCTTCGTGGCAGCTGACAGCTGAACCTGGGTTTTGGTTACATGATGATTGTTTTTGACCCACCTCTACAGTTGGATCAAAAGAGAAGTAGTTGATTCATTTTCAGCAAGAGAGGCCAGTGATATTTCTTTATATTTTGTGGTGCAGTACAAAGAGCAATTGTGTTTCAAATATAGTTTTGAGTATTTTCAGTGATGCAACTTTGGCAATTTATTTGACATCCTCATACCTCAGTTTTCTCATCTATAAAATCAGGACAATTATATCTGTCTCTCAGGCACAAAGGAGATGCTTAATAAATATTAATTCCTTTCTCAAGTCTCATAATTCAAACTCCCCTTGACAAATGAAAAGACTGAGAGCTCAATAGTTTATTTTTTCCAGATTTATCCATAGTCTTTTCACCTATGCATAAATGATTAATTTTTAGTGCTTCTAAGAATTTTTTCTAACATTCCTTTTTAGGAAGATTCTGGAATCAATGCATTCATAATCTACATATTTTTATCAATTGTGGTAACATTATTAAAATGTATGATGTATTTTCTTTCTTATAAACATTCATCCATCAAATATCAAGATATTTGATATCATTTATTTAAAAAATAATTTTGGTTGATTTCAGAGAGGAAGGGAAAGGGAGGAAGAGATAGAAACATCAATGATGAGAGAAAATCCCACTGGAGATCAACTCAGCAACCCGGGCATGTGCCCTGACTGGGAATCAAACTGAGACCTCCTGGTTCATAGATCAACATTCAACCACTGAGCAACACCAGCCAGGCTGATGTCATCTATATATATAAAAGGCTAAGTGACCAACCGTTCGCCCATCCAACCGTCTGACTGATCGACCGGCTGGTACATATGATGCGCATTGGCAATTTCAAAATAAATGTTGACTTGCACATGCACAATACATATAAAGCTCTTGCTGGTGCCAATTGCATGTGAATGTATTTGAAGACCAACTATTGGCACAACGTATCTCTGAAGCCTAAAGAAAGTGACGTTGTCGACAGAATATCATGTTGTTATTGCTTATTTATTAATCAATTTATATCTTATTTTCATATACATTTTACTAATTTTCTTTTATCTCTGACACTTTTATTATAGAGAAGGTGAATAGCGATATTAAAATATTTTGTATTTTAATTTTGTAATACTATCTATACTAATAAAAGGGTAATATGCTAATTAGACTGGACATCTCCTGGACATCCTTCCAGACAAAGCCACGGTGGTGGGGGCTGAGGCAGAGGTGGTTAGGGGTGATCAGGCCAGCAGGCAGAGGTGGTTAGAGGTGGTCAGGCAGGCAGGCAGGCAAGTGGTTAGAAGCCAGTGGTCCCAGATTACGAGAGAAATGTCCTGGATTGGAGAGGGTGCAGGCCAGACTGAGGGACACTGCCCCCTCCCCGTGCACAAATTTCATGCACCTGGCCTCTAGTATTATCTATACTATTTTGGCATGTAATTTTTTGCAATACTGCATAAATCTTTCTTCTAATTAATTTCCTTTCAATGTGCACAAATCCGTGCACCAGGCCACTAGTTTATTGATAAGCCTATTACATACTAGACCCTGTGCAAGATCCTTATGATATAGAGATGACAAAGATAAGATGCTTTCAGCCTAAGTTAAGGTCTTTTGGCAACAAATATACTCAAAACGTTTTTTATTTACAAAGATTTTTTTTAAATCTAAATGAAGAGACTGATTTGTAAGAGAAAGAGAGTCTTAGATGGGCATTCCTAGTATCAAACTCTGAGAGGAGATTGTGTGAAAGAAGTTTATTGAAGAGTACTCACTCACTTTGCACCTTTCAGGAAGTACAGAAGCAGCGTTGGGCAGAGGAAAAGTTGCTTTTATGGCAAAAGAGCTCTGGAGCTAGGATGGCCTTTCAGAGTTATTCTGAATTATGGCAAGGGAGGCTTTTCTGTATCCTCCCATTGTGGGCTAAGCTTGGAGAGTGGGCATAGCTTTGGGTGAGACAGTTCCTTTAGGCCACAGGCTATGCTCAGAGAGGGCCTCAGTTTCTAGCTTTCTGTGCCTATCATTCCAGCAGCTAAAGAAAGTCATGGTGAATCATGGTTTCAGGGGCAAGGGAGGAGAAGGAAGAAGAAGAGAGCAAGGGAGGAGAAGGAAGAAGAAGAGAGGGAAGGGGAGGAGAGGGAAGAAAAGAGAAGAGAAAGGAAGTAGAAGAGAGGAGAGGGAAGGACTCCTGTCTTTCTATCGCTCGCTCTCTCTCTCTCTCTCTCTCTCTCTCTCCCCCCTCTTTCTCTTTTTTAAATATGTTTTTATCAAGGGAGAAGGATAGAGAGATAGAAACATCTATGAGAGAGAAACATCATCCATTGGCTGCCTCCTGCACTCCCCCTACTGGGGATTGAGCCTGCAACCCAGGAATGTGCCCTGACTGGGAATCAAACCAGTGATCTCTTGGTTCATGGGTCAATATTCAACCACTGAGCCACACCAGCCAGGCTTCTCTGTTTTTTCTTTTCTTACCTATTCTCCTTTCATCTCCCTTCCTTTCCTTCTCTCCCCTCCCTCACTTTTTCATTCCTTCCTCTCATTCATTCTTTATTTACTCCTGAGAAATAAAATAATGCTACTGAAAAGAGGAGGAGGAGCAGGAGGACCAATGTGACTCAGCAGAAATCCTAGCCAGCAGCCAGCACCAACCACCTCCCATGTACATTAGGTCATTTGGGACTTTTCAGTCATTTCAGTTGCACCCTGACTACACCCACCTACGTGAGCTCAGGCAGGATGACAGCAGAAGGACCTCTCATTAACATACCGAATTATCAGAAATAATAAACTGTTATAAGCCACTATGTTTGGGATTGGCTTGTTATACAGCAAAAAGGATCCAAAGAGGAGCATCACATATCTAATGTTCAACAAGTGATATTAATCAGCATAAAATAAAAATTCTCAGGCTGCAAAACATTGAAATGATCCTTTATAATCAACTAGAGGTCCAGTGCACAAAATTTGTGCTTGGGTACAGTCCCTAGGCCTGGCCTGTGATCAGGGCCATCTTCCCCGGCTGCTGGCAGCCAGTCCTGCCCCCCACCGCCACCCACTCCCAGCTCCCTGTTCGCCATCAGGTGATCGGAGCCTGCCGGCAAGGGGAAGGACCAAGAGGTCAGCTGTTCCCGCCTGCTCGCCGGCCCTGCCCCCACCACAGGTTGCCCTCTGTGTGTGGGACCACTGGCAGGGCAGGGGCCTTGACCTAGCACCACCATGTCCCCCGACACCCACCCCAGTTCACTATTCATCATTAGTCAATGGGAGCCTGCCGGCCGGGGAAAGGGACCGAGAGGTGGTCAGTGCACCTCATAGTTACTGGTCGAGTGGTCGTACTGGTTGTTCCGCCATTAGGGTCAATTTGCATATTACCCTTTTATTTTATAGGATAGCATCAAAGAAGATATGCCCTCTCAACTCCTTCACCCTTTCTACTCACCCTTCCCTCCCATGCTTCACCCCCATGCAGTATATCGCACAATTGAATGAGTCCCTGTTAATTGAGGCCTGGACCATTCTTGTCAACTCAGTTATACAAAAACAACAACATTTGATTTCAGCATTTATAGGGCATCTTTTGTTGACTAGAACTTCAACCTATTGATGAAAGTGTTTTAATCAACTGACCCAAGTTTTTATTATCCCTGGGATCATTTGCACCAATTGCTTTTATGACTAATTTGCAGGAGATAGCTTATTTTCCTCATACTTGGGAAGTGTCAGTTTAAAATATTCTATGTCAGTCCGAGTTAATATATGTTTTAGTTTTATGGAAAGTGGTCCTCCAATGTCTCTGGATATTTTCTGTTAAAATAGCTAACAGATAAATTATGTCTTAAGTTTTACAAAACATGCTAGTTTCCTGGATGACTCTGCTATTTATACAAGGTCTTAAAAGGAAAAGAGATAAAGGAACTTACCACAAAAAAAAAAAATCCAGAAAACCCGCCAGGGTGACAATGTAAGATTCATAAAAAAGCTGTCAAGTTATTTTTTAAGACCTAGAACTTCTGACACTAATTTTCTAGCATTCATTTAAGTTATAATTTTAAAAGATAATTCCTTTGGATTGAATAATGATTTTAAAAATTTGTTATCCATTTCTGTACTGCCAGTTCATCAGTGTCTGTACTGTGTTTCTCTTCAAGGATACCAAAGAAAATTATGTGAAGACAATGAGAGCTGTTAGCAGTAGTGGTAGTAGTGATAGATTAGTACCTATATCCCACTACTTTGCACAAATATTTGAGGTCTCACTTTTTTTTAAAATATATTTTATTGATTTTTTACAGAGAGGAAGGGAGAGAGATAGAGCATTAGAAACATCGATGAGAGAGAAACATCGATCAGCTGCCTCCTGCACACACCCCACTGGGGATGTGCCCGCAACCCAAGTACATGCCCTTGACCGGAATCGAACCTGGGACCTTTCAGTCCACAGGCCAACGCTCTATCCACTGAGCCAAACCGGTCTTGGTGAGGTCTCACTTTTTATACAGAAATAGTTAAATGACTAAGTCACACAAAAGAATTTTGTAATGTCTGGAACATATTAAATAATCAAAATTTATTAAATAAATGAAAGCTAGCAAAAAAATCATTTACCTCAAATGCTGACTAATAAGCTTGTAAAATTTGAGTGACTCAAGAAATTTGTTAATGCTCACTCATGAATCTTGCTGTCAATGTGTCCTTTGTGACAAAATACAATTGTTGATTAAGACAATGAGTTGATGATCCTGTGCTACACGTGTTCCTCCTTCCCGGTACCTACTAACTCAAACAGCATCATTGGTTCAAAAGACTTTGCATGGCTTTCCTCCAAAAGGATTAGGAACTTCTGAGTAATATTACTCAATAAAACAGGAAAGAAATTTGGATTGTGTTTGAGTCTAGTGAAGCCAATAAATATTGTGTATCAGGAGGGCTGTGATGAACAGAAAAAGAAAGATGCTATGAATAATGTTAAAAATTATATCTTGCTCTGGAAATGGTTTTGAGCTTATGTTTGAATCAAAACATCTGATTTGCAAATTAACAATATATCAATCTTAATGATGGTGAAAGGTTCTAAAGTCATCACTCAGGAAGACCTACAAAGAAGTTTGCTTTCCTTTCTCGGTTTTCTGTTGAGATTCTCTCCACAATTCACTCCACATCTCAGATCTTAGGATAATTGCCAGCTTAAGCTTTTCCTTAAGCTTGCTTCTTAAACTATGAATTTTTGGTTTGGGAGAGGAGGAAAATCATTTTAATTTAATATGTTCTACTGCTAGATTATAAGTTATAAGAGGATAACAAATGGGATGTGGAAAAATAAGGAATATATTGAAAAACAGGAACTAAAATCTTAAGGAGGGATAGCTGATAAACAATAGGAAAAATTGTTTTAAAGGTTTTTTTAAACTTGGAAAAATTAATTACTGTAATCATTCTTTTGATACAAAGTAATTTTGTGCATTTAATATTTTGATAGCTTCTTCTAGAATTTTAGAAGTATGAAAATTAAGCAAAAAGAAAATCAGAAGTTTAAATATTGTGTAAGATGTGAATATAGTTGTCAAAGGAAGATAACTTGTGGCCAGGGCCTTATCCTTTATGCCCTGCCTTCCAAATCTTTTAAAATCACGGGAACTTTGGGCCATGTGGAATTTGGTTTGAGAATTGTAGCTGATTAGAAAACAAAGAGAAACTTTCCTCCATGTGATACTTATTCATTGATTTATTCATTAGCACTGTTTAGAACCTCTGTACATTGCATTACCCTACATGCTATAGGATACATGAGACATTCAAAGAAACCTTGGACATGCCTCTGCCTTTAAAAGTGTACAGTCCCCACTCGAGGAAGCAAATCTTATAGATGGGACAGAGATCCAGACAAAACATATACAAGCCCCCTTGTGTGTGTAAGTCCACCCCTGTATCTCTGTGGGGCTTTCTCTATATCAAGTGGAGTTTGAGATCAAGACCCTTAATTAGGGTCTGAAAATTAAGGAATAAAGATCTTATTGCAATTTGTATGGTGTAAAACTTAAAGTCTCCAATAAGACATTGGTTGGACAATGATTGCCAGTGCCATTGAATCTCACGCAGTCATTAAAAAGAATGGGGCAAAACTACATTGTGGTAGCATGAGAGGATGCTGGAGACGTGGTTTTGAAGGACAAAAGCTGTATAATGATCCCATTTATATAAAAACATCTATGTCTACCTCTATGTATATATGTGTATCTCTCTGTATTCTGTGTGTCTCTGTGTATATGTACATGTGTATATATAAATGCAGACAGAATAAAACACTAAAGCCAAATTATTACTGATGGTTACTACCACAGAGTGGGAATGTGGAATAATAATAAAGAGAAACTTGCATGTTTTATTCCACATACATCTGCAGTGTATGAATCCTTTAAAATAAATTATACTATATATTTCTGTGTTAAACTAAAAAAAAGGAAGCCGGGCCGGCGTGGCTCAGTGGTTGAGAGTTGACCTATGAGCCAGGAGATCATCCTTCGATTCCCAGTCAGGGCACGTGCCTGGTTGCGGGCTCGATCCCAAGTGTGGGGAATGCAAGAGGCAGCTAATCAATGATTCTCTCTCATCATGGATGTTTCTATTTCTCTCTCCCTCTCCCTTCCTCTCTGAAATCAATAAATAAATATTTCTTTAAAAAAAAAGAAAAGGAAAAATAACAATGCTGGGTCTTGCTTTTCAAGGTATATTCAAACAGTAGAAACAATTAGTTTATTTTATAACACAAGGGAGGATAAGTTTGCTTCTACTTTCTGAATAAAATTACAAAAAAGTAATACATTTCAAAGACAGAAAAAAACCCCACATACACTAACATGCAAAGTGAGGCTTTGGTGGTGAGCAGTTCATTTCATCCACACACACTGCAAGGGAATCCCAGCGTTTATCAACAACCAAGATAGGAACACCTGCTTTCCCAGACAACTAGAAAGGGAAGATAATTCTCTTCGCAAAGAGTCACATATTTCTATCCGGCCTCACATAAATTACATTATAGGAAAGGCAGGGCATATTTCATAGTTACACAGAGATATGTAATATTTCAGTTTAGTTCTTACCTAAGTGCAGTGTTAAATATGTGTAAGGGAGATCAGTATTGAGAAAGCGGGAGAGGGAGTGTGAAGTAATGTGCAGAATGAAATTTAGCAGGAACTTTAACTTGCCTGGTGTTTATCTGGGTTGGGCATAACTACCCTTATACAAATATTACCACATGCGTTCATTTCCCCCGTCCCATCCTTCTGTCCTTACTGGCCATGGGGAGTGTGTATAAAAGACACCAGGAGAGCGTGAAAGCCACTTAGCCGCAGACTCCTTGGGAACAGTCCACCTCACTCTGAGGTCTCCAGGTTCTGGGAACTACTCAAGGTTCATAGGTCAGTTCTCTCCGCCATGAACCTCAGACCCAGGGCCACCTCCGCTCCTGTCTTACAGGTGTTGCTGCAGCTGTCACTGCTCCTGACTGTGATGGTTTCTCCCACCATTGGAGAAAGAAAGAGAAACTCAGAGGAACCTGAAGGTGGAGTCCCCGCTTCCCCTCCTCTGTGGCTGCTTCTGCTGTTGCTGTGTGTAGGGGGGGCGGGGGAAGGCGGGGTGTCAGCTGTCCTGGTGCTCCTGAGGCTGGGGAAAGCCATTATACTAACAACTCTAAATGCAGGAGCTAAGCTTAATGGGCACCTACCACATGCCTGGCATTCAGCTCTGGTTCTTTACTAGAGGTTTCAGATCATATTCACAGTGGCCTTGAGAGCTGTGAGCCAGCTACAATTCACAAAGAAGGGGACTGAGGAATCAAGTTGATAGATATTAAAGGTGCTTATGACCACTTCTCAGTTTCTATCCCAGCTGAAAGTGTGGAAGGTAAGCGCCATGCTGAACTTCGCTGCATGTGTATAACAACCACCTCTGGCATTCATCCCAGAAACTTCCAAAATTTGAAGTTGTTCAGGGCAGGACCCCATTGCTCCAATGTCGAAGTGATGTAAGTCCATGCTTTTGTATTATTAACTCATTAGGGAAGCCCTCTGCCTCAGTCCTCATCACTGCTATTTTGTTCAGCCCCAGCAATCCCTCTGATAGGACAGGACACACATAAAATCATATATTCTCTTGCAGAGCCACGCTGAAGAATGGGAAGGAAATCTGCCTGGATCCAAATGCTCCCGTGATCAAGAAGATAGTCCAGAAGATTTTAGAAGGTGGTGAGTCAGCTGCTTAATCTGTTCACTTTCTGTCAAATCTTTTTATCTCCCAAGAGGCGTAGGGATCTGTAGCCTTACCTTTCTACAGTTTTTCTTTATCCAGGATACCTATTCATGCTGTATTAAATTTGGATGTTTTCCATTCTGTCTTAAAAAGTTGCATTTTATTCTGAGAAGGCTGGTTAATAAATAGATGACAGAGAGAGAAGATAAAAGTAAGCAAGCTTAGTTTCAAAATATAATATATAGTTTACTCCCTAACTCTTGGCTAAATGTGGTACTGTGCTTTGCATTTCTTTATTTGAAATTTTCTTTCCAAATACATTTGTGTTAACTTATCTTGCGCTGTTTTGCTGTTAGACTAGATATGCCCATGGTGATTAATAGATCCCATAGTGGCCAATGATATTAGGAATCACACAGAGCCCAGCAGAGAGCACTTGCTCAATGAATGTTTGCTAATATATGTAGCGATTTAATAGAGTGTTTCATTGCCTTAGTCCTAGGATATCTTGTTGAAGAGAATTCCCTGAGTTTTCTAAAGTTTATTTTAGCTTTCAAACCTTAAAATTTAAAAAGTTGTAAAATGTAAGTCTTGTAGACAGTGATTATTTATTTTAAAGTGAATATATTTAATACTAGTAAGCAAAAATAATATGCTAAAAAGCATTAACAAGCTTTATTAAAACCTCCAGTATTAATAAAAATAATAACACAGATTCTACTTGGTATTAAATATTTTACCTTGGCATGTTTGCACATATTCACATTTAGTTAATATGTGCAAAGTTATAATTTTAGTATTAATGTCAATCTTGCAAATAAGTACAATAATTAAAACTTTGCCAGACTGGAAATTATTTTATAATCAACAGAACTTTAATTTATTTCTTAATCCCTTAAATTTATAACAACACTAGTCTTACAGTACTATTAGCATAAAATCAAAATTTGTTATTACCTCGTTGTCATATATTATTAATTTAAACAGAATTGGTGAGGGGAAACCTTAATTATCTTTTTATATTTTTTTTACCAGCCAAAGTCACTAGTTGGTAATTTGTTCTATTTTTAATGTATTAGAATGATAGCTAAACTCTATGAATAACTCTTAATATGCAGATCTATTCAGTGTTTTACAGGCATGAAATAAATAATTCTTACAAGATATAAATGACCTAATGGAAAGCATGTCCTCTAGACAAAGAATAATTGGGTAACTCAGCTTTACCACTTGCTAGCTGTTTAACTTTGGACAAGTTGCTTAACTTCTCTGTTCCTAATTTTCTTCACCTCTAAAATGAGATAGTAATATTTGCTTATTTCATAGAGTTGATGTGAAAATTAAAGGAGTGAATAAATTCAAAGAATGAAAATAAAGCATGTCACACAATAACCCATATGTAAATGTTAGTGATTATTTGTTATTATTACCATTAGCATCCCCAGTATTTCAGAGAAGAAAAGTGAAGTTCAATGAGATTAGGAAATTTGCCACAAGATCAGATAACTAAGTAGGTGACAGAGTGAGGATTTGAAAATATACTCTTAACCACCATACCACACCACTTTCCTTGATTCTTCTCTTTCTAATGAAGAGGTTACATTATATATCACAGAGTTATTGGCACACCAAATAGGACTTGATACCTAAATAGCATGCTGCATATACTACAATAAGTATAGGAAAATAAGTAAGATCACCTTCCCCAAGTTGTGCATGGAATTTGGGGAACATTCATGTATTAAGCATTTAGTTTACAAATTTGGCATTATTTAGGTTTCCTCTTATACTCTCCTCACCATTGTAAGTTCAATGCCTTAAAATGCTTTGTGTATAAAATAAATGCATTTAATAGTTAACCCAAAATATACCAAAATAATCATGTAATAAAGAAGTAAATGAGGACAGTAGTCATTGTCAGTTTTTGGCTTATAATTCAAAATAGCTCAGCATCTCATTAATTTTGGAGTCATTTCCTAGTGAACTCCAACAGGACCAGCTCCTGAGGCTGGGGAAAGCCATTATACTAACAACTCTAAATGGAGGAGCTAAGCTTAATGGGTACCTACCACATGCCTGGCATTCAGCTCTGGTTCTTTACTAGAGGTTTCAGATCATATTGACAGTGGCCTCGTGAGCTGTGAGCCAGCTACAATTCACAAAGAATGGGACTGAGGAATCAAGTGGATAGATATTAAAGGTGCTTATGACCACTTCTCAGTTTCTATCCGAGCTGCAAGTGTGGAAAATGAGCGCTTTGCTGAACTTCGCTGCATGTGTACAACGACCACCTCTGGCATTCATCCCAGAAACTTCCAAAATTTGAAGTTGTTCAGGGCAGGACCCCATTGCTCCAATGTCGAAGTGATGTAAGTCCATGCTTTTGTATTATTAACTCATTAGGGAAGCCCTCTGCCTCAGTCCTCATCACTGCTATTTTGTTCAGCCCCAGCAATCCCTCTGATAGGACAGGACACACATAAAATCATATATTCTCTTGCAGAGCCACGCTGAAGAATGGGAAGGAAATCTGCCTGGATCCAAATGCTCCCGTGATCAAGAAGATAGTCGAGAAGATTTTAGAAGGTGATGAGTCAGCTGCTTAATCTGTTCACTTTCTGTCAAATCTTTTTATCTCCCAAGAGGCGTAGGGATCTGTAGCCTTACCTTTCTGCAGTTTTTCTTTATCCAGGATACCTATTCATGCTGTAATAAATTTGGATGTTTTCCATTCTGTCTTAAGAAGTTGCATTTTATTCTGAGAAGGCTGGTTAATAGATGACAGAGAGAAGATAAAAGTAAACAAGCCTAGTTTCAAAATATAACATAAAGTTTACTCCCTAACTCTTGGCTAAATGTGGTACTGTGCTCAGCAGATCTATTCAGTGTTTTACAGGCATGAAATAAATAATTCTTACAAGATATAAACGACCTAATTAAAAGCATATCCTCTAGAGAGAGAATAACTGGGTAACTCAGCTTTACCACTTGCTAGCTGTTTAACTTTGGGCAAGTTGCCTAACTTCTCTGTTCCTAATTTTCTTCATCTCTAAAATGGGATAGTAATATTTGCTTATTTCAAAGAGTTGATGTAAAAATTAAAAGAGTAAATAAATTCAAAGAGTGAAAATAAAGCATGTCACACAATAACCCATATGTAAATGTTAGTGATTATTTGCTATTATTACCATTAGCACCCCCAATATTTCAGAGAAGAAAAGTGAAGTTCAAAGAGATTAGGAAATTTGCCACAAGATCAGATAACTAAGTAGGTGACAGAGTGAGGATTTGAAAATATGCTCTTAACCACCATACCACACCACTTTCCTTGATTCTTCTCTTTCTAATGAAGAGGTTACATTATATATCACAGAGTTATTGGCACACAAAATAGGACTTGATACATAAATAGCATGCTGCATATACTACAATAAGTATAGGAGAATAAGTAAGATCACCTCCCCCAAGTTGTGCATGGAATTTGGGGAACATTCATGTATTAAGCATTTAGTTTACAAATTTGACATTATTTAGGTTTCCTCTTATACTCTCCTCACCATTATAAGTTCAATGCCTTAAAATGCTTTGTGTATAAAATAAATGCATTTAATAGTCTACTCAAAATATACAAAAATAAACATGTAATAAAGAAGTAAATGAGGATAGTAGTCATTGTCAGGTTTTTTTTGCTTATAATTGAAAATAGCTCAGCATCTCATTAATTTTGGAGTCATTTCCTAGTGAACGCCAACAGGACCAGCTCCTGAGACATGCCACAGTTTTTATACTATGCTAATAACTCCTGAGATGCAGGTGTCTTTTATTTTTGTGTGTACACATATAGAATTATTCAGTTAGATGCAGAAGGACTGGTTTAATTGTCACTTACTACTCTCTGGATTCCTTTACACTTCAAATATTGAAATCTTTTCTTTTTTCTTTTTAAAAGTCTTTATTGTTGAAATCTGAGGGGCAAGTTTGTACAAATTCATCATGTTGCCATCCATCTCCAAAACCACCTCTCCTATTCATTTCCTTTGCCACTAACCCGACTTGGGATTTCAAGTTTCAGACCCATAAACATAGTCTGTGTCTGCCATAGTGTTGGATGCAGGATATTAAAAAACGTGTAATTCACAGAGAATTCCCCTTGAAGAGATCACTGTCTGGTGGGAGAGGCAGACAAGTTGACAAATAATCACAACCACATGAGGCTCTTACTAATGAAGAGGTATGCCCCTGTTGCATGAAGAAACAGATACATGATCAAGTCAAAGCCTCAATGTCACTAGTTTCAACGTTTATTATCTTTACTAAATGTAGTAATTTTATACTGAGCCCCTGTAGTGTGAGAGTGACAAACATTATGATCTCTCATAGAGCTTCTCATTTAGGAAAAGAAATCATTTTAAACACACAGGCACATGCATATCTCTGTATAACATGTGTGCGTGTTTGTATGATCTCTGAGAAATAGGAAAAACAGAGGGTGCTGCAAGATACAACCACAGGGAACACAATCAACCACAGCTGTCAGGGAAGGCCCTCTGAGGAAGTGCTATTTAAGCTGACACAGAAATATGAATAGGACTTAGCCAGCTGAAAGAGCAGGTGGTGGGGAGTAAGAGAAAGGACATTGTAGGCCCAGGAATTAAATTGCATATCCCTGCAGAAGTCCGGTCCTGCTCAGCATGAAGCTGTCAGCTAGCTCCATGCCGTGGCTCCCGATGCCCTGCAGCACTGAATCAGTGTGACAGAGAGCCTCCTCCTGTGTGGTGAGGGGGGACTTTGCTCTGATCAAAAGCCAAAGGCATTCTTTTTCAGGGAAGGGAAGATGGTCTCTGTTAATCTCCCGACCTTTCCTATGCAGGATTCTGGTGCATGCCCTCCATCCTGTCCTCCATGTCTTCCCACACAACTCCCAGATGCTCAGTGTCCCGAGAGCATCGCTGATCCTGCCAACAGCACAGCCCATCTCACCCTGACATCCGGGTCACAGCAGGCACTGGGAGATGTGGCCTGGAAATTCTCCTTGACCTCTCTTCTTGGCTGAGCAGAATGGAGAAACACGCAGGCACCATGTTTTACAGAAAGTGCGCATTCAGATATTACTTTCACAATTTTTCTCAGAGTAAGAGGATCGATTAGGATGTAGGCCTTGCTTCCTAGAGTAAATTGGATGATGGGTTGGTAGAGCTGGTGAGTCTCAGGTGACATTCAGGCCTGAGTCATTGCCCAGAGACCGAATTCAACCTTTGAGTCGCAGAAAACAATGACAGACTACACACCTTGAGCACACTCAACTCAACTTAGTGGTAATCAACAAGAAAGGCAGGAGCGAAGAGCAGTTCTTGATAAGGCAGCTGGACGTTGGGAGGGGAGAGAAACTCCCTCAGTCCGGGAGGGTACATGCTGCATAAATTGCAACCTGGTGACTGCAGGGAACTCTACTGTTACACATAACAAAGAACATGTATTGTATAAGGTTCGAGCACTGTTTCTAATTCCACAAATGTGCATGCACATGAAACCGGTTTGGGGTGTGGATCCTGCTACAGCTTGCAGCTGACAGACAGCTGACCTGGGCTTTTTTTACTTCTTCTTCTTCTCCCTGCTCCCCGCCTGTCCCCCTCCCCCAATCTTGGCTGGCCAGAGCCCAACTCTTCTGGCTTCTGCACCACAGCTCCTCACCCTCCACCCCAGGCTTCCGGACTGGAGAGGCAGTGGGGATAAAACGGGGCTGGAGAGTCTGGGAACCACTGGTCTGCAGAGCGCCGGCCTGGATTGCCCTGGTACTCTGCTCTCCTCTTGGCACCTCCACGACATGAGCCTGAGAGGGGGCTCCCGCGCCTCCCGCCCCCGGCCCAGCTCCGGGCTGCTGCTCCTAGGGCTGCTGCTCCTGCCGGCTGTGGTCGCCCAAGTCAGCGGTGAGAACAGAAGCGAGGAGGGAAGGGCTGGGAAGGGCCGGAGAGAGGAGAGAGGCGGGGGAACCCCGGGCTGGGCCAGGTCTGTAAACACAGCGATATCCTCCATGCTTTACTGATCAGAGTTAGGTGTGTGTGGGCACTGGGCCAAGAGCTGTCCCGTGCGCTTCACATCTAGGCACTACTACTTCTTACTGCGGGAGGTATGGTTTCTGGGTGGGGAAATGAAGGCTGAATGCAGAGAGAAAGATCCCTAAGGAGTCACCACTCCCTCCCTCCCTCATGTTCCCCTTCCCCCCAATTCCTGTTTTCCCCAGCAGACGCTGAAGAAGGAGATGGGGACCTGCAATGCATGTGTGTGAAGACCAGCGCCCGAGTCCATCCCAAGCACATCGCCAGCTTGGAGGTGATCCGGGCTGGACTCCACTGCCCCACCTCCCAAATGATGTGAGTCCTCTCACTTGCTTGTGCCCACCCTCTGCCTCCTCCACCTTTGCCTATGCCCCCCCCACACCCCGATCCACCTGTGTTCAAACCCAGAGACCAAGGGGCTCACCTCTTCTCTTTTCCCTGGCAGAGCCACATTGAAGAATGGAAAGAAAATTTGCCTGGACCCTAATGCCCCCATTTATAAGAAAATAATCAAGAAACTTATGAAAAGTAAACCACCAACTGACTAAATCTGCACATTTACTGTATGATGTTTTGCTTTGCTTTTTCATTTTCAATATAACTATGGAAAATCTATGTTTTATCATCCTTCAAATTCTAAACAAATAAAATCAATCAAGTTGTGCTATTTCTTAATGGAGCAACGCATCATAATCCTATATAATAAAGAGGTAATATGCAAATTGGCCCTCACAAGATGGCTGCCTACGACCAGGCGGGCAGGGGGTGTTAGTGAGGGATGACCAAGCGACTGAACAAGCAGGCTGCATGGGGCAACCAGGCCGGCTGGGGGGCATTAAGAGGTGACCAGGCCAGTGGGGGTGGGGGTGCAATTGGGGGTGACCAGGCTGGCAGGGAGGGCAGTTAGGAGTGACCAGGCTGGCGGGAGGGGGGGCAGTTAGGGGCGACCAGGCAGGCAGGCAGGTGAGCGATCAGGAGGCAGCAGTCCAGGATTGTGAGAGGGATGTCTGAGAGGGTGCAGGCTGGGCTGAGGAGACACCCTCCCCCACCCCCCGTGCACGAATTTTGTGTACTGGACCTCTAGTTGTATATAAGATAAAATCTCCAAAACTTTAAGCAAAAATATATTTTGAAGAAAGGCTTGTTTTAAAAACACTGGTTTTGTTTGGTGCTATATGTTGGCTGAGATATATTTGCATATTTACATGATTGCATTACTTAATAGCTACTTATTTTAGTATTAATACTATAATTAGTTTTGTCAATAAATATTAATAGCACTCAAACCTTACTGGGATGCTTTGTAAAAAAAATTAAATAAATCAGACTCTGCTTTTATCCCCTTAGGATTTGTACTCTACCTCAGTATTAGAAATTAATAAAAATAAAACCAGAACCTCTATTATTTAACTAATTGTATCTATATTTTCCAGAGAATTATATTAAAACATTTAACTCTTTATTGGTCCTTTGATAATGCTGACATTTCACAAAAATGAAATGTTAAGAACAGTTCTCATACCCACATTACTGCCTGTAATGAATCCTGCATTTGGCGAACCTACAGAATTGGTTCCTATTACATTCCATTTGTATACCATGAGTGTTGCTCTGAGCATGCGAATGTCTTGCATAGATATTTTCCCTCAGTATTCTCAGGTTCAGTGAAACCTTATTTTCAGTTTACCACATTGGAAATATTATGATGATATGTTAAACAGCTATGGGAACCTGGAGAGATGCAAGGTTGTATTTTCATTAATGCTTTAGGAAGACACTACTATACTTTGTGGAGAGAGGAAGGTGTTGAAAGATTGATATGTTAGTTTCCTATTGCTACTATAATTAATTACCACAAACTCAATGTCTTAAGCAACACAGATTTATTATCTTACAGTTCTGGAAGTCACAAGTCCAGATTGGGTTTTGTGAGATAAACTCAGTGTCCTCAGAGTTGCATTCCTTCTGGAAGCTCTAGGGGAAAATCCATTTCCTCATCTTTCCCAGCTTCTAGAGGGGACCTGCAGTCCTCGGTTTGTGGCCCCTTCCTCCATCTTCAGACTATATCACTTCAACCTCGAATTCTGTTGTCACTTTGACCCTCTACTTCTCATACGCTGCCTGCCTTTTAAAAGCACCCTGGTGATTAATCCAGGATGATATTCCTATTACATGATCCTTAACACATCTGAGAAGTCTTTTTTTCCCCATATAAGGTAATATTTCCACAGCTTCCAGGGATTACAGTACAGAAATATCAGGAGGAGGGGTCATTATTCAGCCTACCATAATGGGCAAGAAGGCAGAATCTAGTTGAGGCAGGAGAAAACTGCAGACCTTCACTCCGGAGCTAATGTCATTTCAACCTCGTGTGGTAGAGGAAGGAATCCAACTGTTAAGAAAAACAGTTCAATTTCCTTGGAGGGCAGAGGGTGGAGGAGCAGGAGAGGCTTTAACAAACTACTTAAATAAACACTATAAAGACTTATGAACTACCACAGTCTCTATCTTCCAGATTTTCACACCCACTTTGCCTGTTAGGTAATATTATTCAAATTATGGAGACAAGATCACCTCAGAAAGATTAAGGCCATGGTTTGTTAGAGGCTGAACAGATCAGTCTGACTACCAACTCCCTGCTCTTGCTTCCACACTATGCTGCCATTCACACAGGCCTATCGCGTGTTACCTAATTATTCATAGAGGAACTGTTCCTCAAACCAGCTCCGGAAGATGGAGTAGGAATTTGCCAGAGAGGCAAAAGGAAGAATGGGACTGCCACAAGATGACAGTAAGTAGAAAGACACAAGATCAGTGAGTCCTCAGCATGTTGTTGTTTCGCAGAGCTGGAGTGTCTGCGGGGAGAGTGAATGATGGTCTCCCAACTAGTTTTCACCCATTTGTGTTCTTCACCTTCAGCCCAACGTACGCATAGTCAACGGAATTATCTTCTCAAAACCAGACACTTCCCTGCATAACACTTTCAAGGTCTGAAGTCCTGAGCATGCCACCCAAGTCTGTGCCCCACTCACTTCCGCTCTGTGTCTTAGTTTCCTCATCTGTAAAATGGGAAAATTATGAGTGTCTCTTCATAGGTTATAGTAAGGACTAAATAGATGATGTATGCAGAACACGTGACCTAGTTCCTCATACATAATCTGTGCTTAAAAATTAGCAACTCTTTTTTTTTAAGTATATTTTTATTGATTTCAGAGAGGAAGGGAGAGGAAGAGGGATCATTAATTGGGCTGCCTCCTGCATGCCCCCTACCGGGGATTGAGCCTGCAACTCTGGGCATGTGCCCTGACTGGGAACCGGTAATCTCTTGGTGCATGGGTCAATGCTTAACCATTGAGCCACACCGGCCGGGCAACAATTGGTAACTCTTAATTATTATGATTGCTCTCAATATTTCTCTCACTGCACCATTTCAGTCATTTTGGAGTGCTGAATAAGTCATTTAAAAGAGTTATTCTTGGTGATAAGTAGCAAAAATGTTTGCAATGGCAATAAAATTTCCTCAAACCAAATAAATTTTGAGAGAGAGAAAGCATTGAGAGGTACAATATTTTTTGCTTAGTTTCCTTTTACTGCACACTTAGTTGAAATCAATAATGAGTAGGTGTGACTCAAAGGGCCAAAGGATCAAAACAAATTTTTCAATGTCAACCAATGCTGGTGGTTTGTAAATACTCCCTTCAGAATTACCTTGACTAAAGAACACTTTTAAGCTGCCGCCTTTATCAGCAATGGTATCCAGAGAGCTCTTTCCTGTTGAGAAATGGCCAAGTCAGGTGCAGTTTACTGTAGCTGTCTGATGTTTTAAACATTTATGGAGTGATAAAGGTTGAATATACTTAAATATTTTATTTTATTTTATTTTATTTTATTTTATTTTATTTTATTTATTTTTACTGGCTTGAAGCACTTCAGTCAGTAGTAAATGTTCACAAACTAGGCACTTACTGCACAGTCAAGAACCCTATCAAAAACCAAAACCACCAGAGATTATTTTGCTCTTGGAAGTTGTTCCACATTTTCTACTTTTTGGTTCTTCCCCCAACCACCCCTTCTAAGGTCTTTGTGATAAAAAAAAAAAAAAAAAAAAAGTTTCCTCTTCCATGCATAGAGCATTGAGGTTTAGTTGGTTTTAAAGATATATACATTTTTCTCTCATTATAAAAGACAATGCATGCATGCTTATTATAGATAACAGAAAATGCAGAGGAAATAGGGAGAAAACTTGAAAAAAAACTAATTTCACTACTCAAAATGTTCTTTTTTAAAAAAAAATTAGTCATTTACTATTGTTGCAGAATGGGAGAGAATTTCCCACACTCTATGCTTCTTTAGTTCTTATGACTGGACTAGTTATAAAATAAGAAAATTGACACAAGACTAGATCAACAGAAGAAAAAACAATTTAATATGTGCACAGGAGATTCACAACTTGGTGCTGACATCATAAAATGAGGCTCAAGGAAATGATTGAACTAGGACACAAGACTAGATCAACAGAAGAAAAAACAATTTAATATGTGCACAGGAGATTCACAACTTGGTGCTGACATCATAAAATGAGGCTCAAGGAAATGATTGAACTAGGACCTATTTATACTTTTTAGACAAAGAAACAAGAAATTTTTGAGAAAATCAACAAGACAAATAAAGTGCTCATTAGAAAGGAATCTAAGCAAGTTTGGGGATTCATCGATGAGGAACCTGCACAAAAGTTGGGCGTTATAAGGTTTGTTTAAACACGTTTTTTCAACCCTGGATTTTATACCTTTTGTGATAAGGTTGCCTCTCAGTCCTTCAGGAGCAGGGAGAACACCTGTATAGAGATTTATTTCCTGTTTTTGAGCAGTCAGGAGAGTCAGGGAGTTCTTCCTGCCCCTCAGGTGATTTTAGTTCAAATTAATCAATATGCCATTGTGGGCTATCTCGGGGCAGCCTGCCCTGGGCCTTGACAATATGATTATCAGGCAAACTGCTAATTTTCAATAAAATACCATTGTGAATAGTCATAAAGGAAACCTCATTGTTAATGACCTCATTGCATTGCCATTAGTTAGAAAGCATTTCTTGTCCCAGTTTGGGATAATGGAATAAGTTTTTCCCTGGCCAGAGAAAGAATGTGGAACCCACTTATACATTTATAAGTACTGTGTATATATTATATATGTAGTCACTTTGTGTTTATGTATGTATATATGTATGTATATCTGTATTTACATACACACACCCCAAAACAAGTTCACAATACAATACTTATTCTTGCTTTGT
Source organism: Myotis lucifugus (assembly GCF_000147115.1). Classification (NCBI taxonomy): domain Eukaryota; kingdom Metazoa; phylum Chordata; class Mammalia; order Chiroptera; family Vespertilionidae; genus Myotis; species Myotis lucifugus. Next base: position 992,021 of record NW_005871184.1, on the reverse strand, counting down.
ATAATGTGTTCTGATATTTTATTTTCTATATTCTCCTGTTCTACTTTATCCTCTTGAAAAAAACATGTGGCCACAGGCCTATAATGTGATTTCAGAACCCACTAAGGATTATAACTCATAGTTTGAAAACATTGCTCTAGTTCTTTGACTAAAGAGTCACGTTTTAACATGCTATGTTGGTTCCACACTCTAATTAGTGCTTCCCAAGATATGTAGGGCAGCACGTGCAGGATGCTCAGGACCAGCAGGATAGTTAAGTCTCTTTGCCTGGAATCCACTTTCAATCTCAACCCTCTGGCCTGACCTAGGGTTGAAGTTCTGAGGATGCCATGAGGAGCAGCTCTTAAGGCAGCGGTTCTCAACCTGTGGGTCGCGACCCCTTTGGTGGTCGAATGACCCTTTCACAGGGGTCGCCTAAGACCATCCTGCATATCAGATATTTACATTATGATTCATAACAGTAGCAACATTACAGTTATGAAGTAGCAACGAAAATAATTTTATGGTTGGGTCACAACATGAGGAACTATATTTAAAGAGCCAGAAGGTTGAGAACCACTGTCTTAAGGGGAAGATGTAACAGCAAGTAGGACATTGTCTAGGTTATTGAGATCTGCATCCTTTTCAGGGGTGGGGAACCATTTGCTGACAAGGGCCATTTGGATATTTATAACATCATTCACAGGCCATACAAAGTTATCAACTTAAAAATTAGCCTGCTATGTTTGGTCAAACACTTAATTAACTCACCCCTAACGCCTTGGCAGAGCCAGACCAAATGATTTCACTGGCCTTATATGGCCTGCAGGCCAGACAATCCCCACCCAACTGTTGGGGGCTCTTATTTATACTCACTGCCCACTCTGCTTCAGCCATTGTACATCCCAGTTTGGGATCTCATGCACACTGATTTGAGGGTTGAAAATACATTGCTTTCTAGAAGCATTTGGAAACAGCAAACATACTCAATAAATTTAAGTCATGTTTTTATATTTATTCTTCACCAATAGCTCTTTTCCTTATCCCTGTAATTTCTGGTTTTAGCCCAATGGAATTTAATAAGATTGTCTTGGGTCACATCTCCATTTTGACTCTGTGTGACCCTGAGTCTCCTAGCTTTCCTCATCTGCCAAACAAAGGCAGTACTGTCCACCTCACGGGGCTCTGGAAAGGAATACACAATATGGGTCTGACTCAGAATTAAAACCCAATAAGTACAAGTTACTTTTCTTCCATTTCTTGGGAGTTTTATCCCCAGAACACATATTTACAAACAGCGGTGACCACAATCCTTCAGCTAATAAGCAATCCATTAAGAACACAGACAACAAGCCAGACCTTCCCCCTCCCTTCTACGCCTGCTCCTCATGGAACCACAACCCAAAGCTTGTGCTGATAACTAGTTAAGAACCAAAAAAGTTTAACAGGATAGAAACAAGCTGTATTTTCCCTTCATAGTAACAGCTAAAAGAAAGTCAAATAACAAAACCACAATGCTTATCAACCAGCATATCTATAAGATACACAGTACCGCTGGCAATTTGGAGCCTGGCTTAATTGTCTATCTACTAAGAAAACAAGGAAAAGAAATAAATTGTGGATGTTAACATTGCCAAATATTTATTTCATTGCTGAAGCAGGCACAGCATGGGGATCATGCTATTATCAGCTGCCTTGTGGTGACAGGTAGTAAAAGTTCAAACCAGAGCGGTCATCAAGCAGATAACTAGTGATCAGCTTGAAAGGATCACCTCTCACTTACCAGCTGTGTTTAGAGATTAAGTCTTCTGTTCTGCAGTAATTCTAGAGATAATGGTAGGCTCTATTGGAAAATAAGTAATAAAGCAATATACATATTGCCACAGAATATGATTAAACTGATGTGTAATTGTTTGTTTCCCGCTTTTAGATCAGGGAGTAGAGGTCATACTTATTAACCTCTCTTTATCCCTATTTCCAGAAAGAAATTACTCACAAAGTAGGTGCTAAGTAAATGTCAAATATTAACTACATGGGAGGAAATAATGCAGTTAGCAGAGTGCTAGATATGGCATCTAGCCAACAGAAAGTTAGTTAAAGACTGTATTCCCAACTCCTGACCTTGTTAGGCTCAGAGACTGTGCCAAATTATTCATAGATATTAGAACACATCATGCCATTTGTCCCATCAGTGACTTACATGATTTTTAGTTAGAGTCACACCTCTAATTATTAGGGGATCTGCTAAGAATTTTCCTTACCTGTCCATGTACCCCTCCAGTCACACTCATATGCCATATGTGCTCATTAAATGTATTTGATTATAGATATTCACATTCGATGTATAACAAACACATATATAAAATATACACAACCAAGCCATTCACCACTTATACCATACCTAATTGGATATCATGTATCTTTAATGTCCTCAACTATTTTAGAAATGTCAATCAATGGATGAGCTCAGTTATACAGTTACAGAAACACCTCTTTGAAATAAATATCATTTCAAATTCCCTGCCTCCAAGATTACCTGAATATATGGACAGAGCCTAGAAAGGAAAAATAAAAATAAATGTTTTTCTGGCCAAAAATTGGGGAATAATGAACATTGAAAAATGCTGTTTACATTAGCTCAATATCAAGTTTTTATGGTTATTCATAATTTTCCTAGTTGAAATCTATTTCTTTATGCCATGTATGCTATTTTCTTTGGCAGTTTATATTTCAACTTCCTAAATTTTGTTTCCATAATATCGTAATGTCATAATGATGTCTTCATCTCCAAAATGAATTTCTTATGAGATTATTTCTAAGAAATTTCCTTCAGTTCCTTACTCTTTTGTAATTTTGGCAATCCTGAACTTATTTTTGTACACAATATGGTCACGATGTTATTTGTTTAGTGAGTACCACTTCCAGAAAGTTTAGGAAACAATTTTTTTAAAAATAGAGATGAAAAATCATTTATAAAAATATTTTTAAAACCAATAAACATTTTTAAAAATTGCACAGAGCTAATATACCAAATGGTTCCCAGGGTTAAGTGAATGATTTTAAATATTTGTAGGCTGATCATATCATCAGATTATCATACCAAGAACAGAAAAATAAATAATCTAGCATTATATAAAAAAGTAGACAGACTAAAGGAAGAATTTTATGGCGGAAATTGGACTTTATCCAAGTTACATCTTTTACTACACCTATCACTTCGCCTTACACACACAAATAAAAATTTAAAAGGTATGGGATGAATAGCTATTATTCCTGCACTTCCTGCCCAGACCTTGTACCTTTCATTAGCTGGACCCTCCAGTCTTCCATGAGGTAGATGGTCCATAAGGCCAAACATTCTCTAGCTCCATTTGTGGCAGTCAACCAGAGCCTTCCTTTTGTGATTCCTGACACTGCTCAAATTCTGTTCTAGACCTCAGCATCTCTCTCATGCCTCTGGCTTTGAATATATCTGCAGCTCTCTTGTGTTCTTTGGACATGCTGACAGACACTGGCCTCAGAACCTCCTAGGAACTTTGGTTCAGGCTCATTTCTCTTGCTTCGTCAGGTAGACTACTCTTCTCCATCTCTTACACACAATTCAAACTCTGGCTCATCTGTGTCTGCCGAGAGGTTTTATTCCTGCTGAGTGGTCAAAACAGGCAAAAGAAAGTAAGGACATTTTAGGTTGTTGCAATCCTCCAAGGGTGTCCTGACCTCAGGACACATTGTTTGCAGAAAACAGTGTGACCGGAAACGATTTGTTCATGCACTTTTTCAACAAACACTTGCTGGATGCTTAGTATGAGCCAGATACACATTGGCAATGGGTAATGCAAAGAGAAATGGGATCTGTTACCTCCCTTGCAGAGTGCACGATCTAGCATGGGAGTGTGTAAACCAATGCTCCCCGACAATGTGATCGGTATCCAAGGGCCAAGGAAACTGCTGGGATGGAGTTATGGGCTTTCTGATGGAGCTGATGTTTGAAAAGGCTCCTGAGTGAGTGACAAGCAGGAGCCTCTGGTGACTGGGCCATCCCTACCCATCTGCTCTATCTCTGCACTCCCTGCCTTGGTGTGAAACTTCAGGTTTAAAAATAATAAACTATTTATTTTTGTTCTTGGGTAATACCATACTGCTTCCAGCTTTCATGCCTTTGGTAACTTGGTCCTCTTTTCTGGAATGTGTCCCTGACTCACTTCCCTTAGGTAACACCCTCCTCTAGAAAGTTTTCTCTGATAGCTGCTACCCTTCTTAGAAAGGGCATCAGGTGCATCGCCCCCCTTCCTGGGTGCCTATAAGGTTCTGAACATTCCTGAGTATCATCAACCTCCAGACAACCCCGTATCTTTCTGTCCTACTCCCATAGACTGTGAATTGGGTAGTGGCAAGATTTGTCTTTTCCCTCTTTGTAGCCTAGGTGAGAATCTTAGTTTTAGCTTATAAGTGGCAATAATTGTTGAAGGGATGAATGGATAGATGGATTAAAAATAGAGTAAATAGAGCAGCTTGTGTTGGAAAGTTATTTCTAGTAGAAGTCTGAAAGATGAATGGTGTTAAGCAAAACTATTTAAACTAGACAGAAATCTAGTTTAAACGATCTTTAAAAAACAAAGGAAAGAAAATCTATTGGTCTATATAATTGAAAAGTCCATAAATAAGTCAGAGCCCCCTGGCATGCACTTTCCTCTGGGTGTCATTACTTGAGGAATGGCTAACTCTAGGCCCCATTTTACCAGTTTACCAAAATCCAGGAATAACTGTCGACCTCTTTTTCATTGTTTTAAGAAAAAGAACCCTAGGGCAGGGGTGGGCAACCCCTGGCACGCGTGCCAAACATGGCAAGCCAGTAACTTTTGCTGGCACCCGAAACCCTCTCTTATAATCTTCCATTTACAATTTTTTTCTTAATAGCGACTTTTTTATTTTTCAGATAAATTCAGTGTAGGTGCACCTTAGATAAATAAATAACTTTACATAACAAGTTATCTTAAAGACCATAGACATGGATTGACAAGAGAGGAGAAGAGCAATTTCTATGCCTCTGCCTTAACTCTCCCTGCCTTCCTAGATCCGACCAGTGTTTTGGTTTCATCCACATACGCTTGTGAATCTTTGTTCTCAGTGATGAATTTTGTTAAGTCTCATAATAGGAGTAGCCTGACGGATGAAAGTAGTAGCTCGTGCATATCTCTGAAGGTCACGAAATATAAACCTGATGTAAAATCTCTGTCATCAGTGATGCAGCAGCAAAAGTCCCACTGATAATATCAAACAGAGGCATAAAGTTTTCTGTCGGACTATCAGTGTACATGTATATATTAAAAAATAAATGTATTTTTCATAATCATATACTGTGTTTTTGCTGCTCGAATGAATTTTATTATTTCTTCAAGGTTCTTCACATATGTACACCTTAAGAGATATCAAGTAGGCGTAACATGTTCTCAAAAAATTAGGGTTGGCACGCAGAAGAATTTTGAGTAAGAGATTTTGCTTGTTTTGGCACACACTCACAAAAAGATTGCCCACCCCTGCCCTAGGGACTGTTTCTCATTTGACCAGCTTTAAGTCACTTGCCCATCTCTGAATCAATCAGCAGGGTTGTGGGGTGGGCCTCTATGGGAAGTAACTGGGGAATGAACCCCATGTACTTATAGGTAAATCTAGGGTGTGTTATTAAAGAAAGAGAAAGTAGGGGCAGTTATGCTATCTCTGGGGCGATTTGAATAGAAACTTTGACTCTGTTCCCAGTGCACACTCATGCCCTTGGCCTATAGGGGTAGATTGAGTCAAGAATTCAATGTCAAGTTCAGAAATCTTCACTCTTCTTCCCACGGAGCCAGTGTCATTGGGTAATTTTAGGGAAATAGAACTGGAAGTTGTGTGCGAATAAGCTCTAGGGGTAGAGCAGAGCTCCACTGCCCATTCCCCTCCTGCCAGTCATCGTGGCTCATTCTCAGGATGCAGCAGTGTCTTGGCCTAAGTGCCCTCAAAAAAGCAGAGCTAGTCATCAGCCTGCCATGCAGGAAAATTTATTTGGGGAAATGTCCCCAATATGGGGATTGGAAGACTGGGAAAGTGTGAAGTAGAAAAGAGGGTGTGGGCAACTGGGGTTTAGTCCTACTGGAGACACTCTGGGAAATCAGGTTGAATATCTGCCTAAAACACGAAAGGAGGGGAAATGTTTACTGATTACCTCCTGTTCCTTGTTTGGCAAGAGATTTTTCCATGGTAGTGACAGAGAAACTTTAGGACAGAAAGATACCTGGTACAGTTGAGGTGAGGAGCTTTAAGTTTACATATGCATGAAGTTGGTGGCTGCAGCAATGACAGGGCAAAACAGTGGATCTAGAAGATGTAATCATCCTGGATTGTACTAAATATAAACTCTGATTCATAATGATTACAGGGCAAAAAGAATTTAATCCCCAAAGTTTCCACTTTAAAGATTCTTCCATTTCTTTAAGAGCCATTGCACGGATTCAAAGGTTGTGCATAAATACTTGGCGATCAACTCTCACAAAAGTCATTGTCTTACAGAAGCACTTGTTCAAGCAAGGGAGTAAGCACTAGATTACCCATCCCTGTGCTTATAAATATTTATACATTTTGGTTGATGGAGATCTTATGGATTCAAATGACATGTTAAGAAGAAAATAACAACAACTGAGAAGAAAATTTTTCTATTTCATTTTTGAAAACCAGTAACTGATGAAGCCATTCCCAGGAATCAAATCTACACAAATGATGAACAGGTTTAATTTGATTTTCTGGAAGCTTCCGTTCATAAATTGAAATTTTGAACTCCCTGTGTACTCCTCATTTGCTTCAGTTGAGGGTTGGGTCTGGAGACCATTACAGCAAACACTTTGTGTTTTTCTTCAGTTACAAGAAATAGATGAGAGATTTAGACATCATGATTAATGCTGAAGACAAACTACGTAAGCCTATGAAACATGATGAAGTGTCCAAAAGGGGGAAGCAGATAGTTTGGATTGTTTGAGCAAATGTGAACTCAACAAAAATTCAATTCCCTTTCTAGGAAGCTATGATGTAAAGCATGCATGTCCACTGATTTTATTTTGGTGATATTCTACATTGATTGAGAAAGGGAAATGTTTTTCAAAGTGAACTTTTCATTTCAAAATAATTTTAAATTTACAAAAGTCGAAAAAATAGTACTTTCAATGTAACCTTCTCCTAGTTGCCCATTGCGAACATTTTACACAATAATCACACATTACTATGAACAAAACTCCAAACTTTATTTGGATTTTACCATTTTTTTTCCACTTACTGTCCTCTTTCTGCTTCAGGATGTGGTTATCATGTCTCCATACTTCCTTCTAAACTGTGATAGCATCTTAGTCTTTTCCTATTATTCATGACCTTGACAGTTTTGAATATAGTCATCTATTTAATATTTCTCAACTTAGTTTTGAAGAATGTTGTTCTCATGGTTAGACTGGGTTTATGAACTTTTAGAAAAAATACCAAAGAGGTGATGTACCCTTCTCATTATCATATCACACTAGTGGGTACATGATTTCCATCTGACATCACATTGATGATATTAACCTTCATCATGTAGTTAATGGATGGACATTTGCCAAATTTCTCCATAGATTGCTCCATGGTAAGATAACTATTACTATGATCAGAATAACATTTTTTAAAATCATTCCTCTCTGGAAGTTCTTACCCATATATCACAGAGCGTTTTCATCATAGCATAATGGTTAAATGCCATCTCTCTGGGTTTGAGAACCAGGCTCAGTATTCTGTGACCTTAGGAAAGTTACTTAACCTCTCTGCGCCTCAGTTCTTTATCTGTAACCTTAAAGCCCCATCAAGAAAACAATAATATCTACTTCCCAGGGAGGTTTGGAATATTGAATGAATCAATATTTGTAAAACCGTTAGACCACCACCTGGAATTTAGCACAAAATATTTGTGCTGTACCTTGGGATGAGTGTAGACGTTAAGTAACTTGCCCATGGTCTGTGGTAATAAATAAAGGAAGTGGCTTCTTTCATATTCATGCAGAGTCTTGTAAGCTCTTGTAATTTGTCAGCTAATATGTTGGTTGAAAAAAAATTTTTTTTCAGTGACCTGTTAAAATTTGTTCCATAAACAGAAGTTAAGAGAGATTAGAGGGGAAAAAATCTCTTCATGTCTTTCTGACTTCTACAAACTTTATAAGACGAGTCAGTATAAAACTTGCAACTAAAAAACAAGCCAAAAAAACCTACCCCACATCTTTTAAATTTTAAAGAGTAGCTTTTGTATTTTGGGGCCAGTTTCCCATCAAATTCCAGAAAATGATCCATAACAAGAGGAATAACCACACAAATTCTTGATTACTCATGAGCTATCATATATATTTTTTAAAATATACTTTATTGATTTTTTACAGAGAGGAAGGGAGAGGGATAGAGAGCTAGAAACATTGATGAGAGAGAAACATCGATAAGCTGCCTCCTGCCCTCCCCCCCCACCCCCCGCCACTGAGGATGTGCCTGCAACTAAGGTACATGCCCTTGACTGGAATCTAACCTGGGACCTTTCAGTCTGCAGGCTGACGCTCTATCCATTTAGCCAAACCGGCCAGGGCGAGCTATCATATATTTTATAAGCTTTAGATTGTTTCTCCTTTCCTATTGCTTAACACAAATTTTTATGTCTCTTTCATTTCCCGGTTTTTCTCTCAGGACCATATTGATAAACACTAGAGTTTTGTTTTTTTTTAAATAGTCATGCATTTTGTAAATCACTTTCAATAAATAAGATGAAGAGTCTTTTTTTAAAATATGTTTTATTGATTTCAGAGAGGAAAGGAGGGGACAAGAGAGATTGAAACATCAATGATGAGAGAGAATCATTGATTGGCTGCCTCCTGCACGCCCCACACTGGGGATGGAGCTTGTACCCGGACACGTGCCCTTGACCAGAATCGAACCTGGGACCCTTCAGTCCACAGGCTCAAGCTCAATCCACTGAGCCAAACCAGCCAGGGCAGATGGAGAGTCTTCAATGCAAACTCCATTTTACAGATGAAATGATTGAAAGTGGGACTACAATAGAAATCAATGATAGAGCAGTAAAAAAAAAAAATCCAGATAAATGCATCTCCTAGTAGAATTCAGATGTGCCTTGCTTTTAGAATGCCTGATATAGAAAAGTTTAAATGTGAAAAGAAAAGTTGAGGAGTGAATCTTTCATCACGATTTTTTTTTCTTTCTAGGATTCACACAGGTTGCGTTTCTGTTTCGGCAAACTGGGAAAAAAAGAGCTATTTCCAGTTTATTTATTTAACAAACATTTATAAGGCACTTAATCCATGCTGGCTCTCACAAATGACTCATTTCCCTTAACTACACTGGGGAAGGCAAAGAAATACTTACCTTGTAAGTGACAGGTGGCAACTAAATGCAGGTGGCTTCACTGCATACCCAGTGTCTGGCTATGGGGTACAGACTCATATCCACGGAGCGGGGCTGCCTGGACCCCTGTCCCTGGACATGCATTGCTGGGCCAGTGGCCATTCCTTTCTCCTCCCCCTCCTCCCATTACTCCATGTCTCCAAGAGGTCTGAATCCAACCTGGAGAATTACACTTACATCCTCTATACCTCATGTTGAATCAATGTTTTACTATTTGAGAAAATAGTAAACCCATCAGGTTAAAAGACTGAAATTCCTGGTCAGAAAACAGATGCGTCAATGTTTGTTTCTAGAGAAAGGGGGACCAACACTGAGTTCTGGTAGTAAATGAAACCCTGCTTCATCCCCATGCAACGGGAGTAAGGGTGCAGCAGGTCCCCCATCCTGGTGTTCAGGTGCTATTTTGTCCAAGGATAGACCGGAGAAGGGGATGCGATGCGGTGAGCCTGCCCCACTAGCTCCTGGGAAGCTTCAGAGTGACCATCAGTCTTGTATGTCATAGTTCAAATCGGAACCCCTCATGTGGGAAAGGAGATCTCCCAGGAATTTTGGAAGCTGCAACATTAAAGAGGGAATAAGGAGGTTCAGTAGGATACAGAAGAGGTCATATTACAGCCTTCAATTGTCATTGAAATTAACACGAGTAAATTTTGACACAAATCCCTCTTATCACCAAATAGAAAATAAAACCAAGATATGCTAAGTGTGCTTTGAGACTATAAAACAAGGGGACAGGTAGAACATTCCTCTCTGGATCCGAGATGACTGGGGTATTTTTAACAGAGAGCACTATATATAAACCTGAAATCTAGAGAGACATGGGGTGCATATAAATATAGTACATATAGATAGCTAAGTAAAATTTACCCTCACACCCCTCCTTGATTCCCCCAGGTCTGTTAACTAAAGAGACAGCTCTTTCCCTCTAAAGATGTGTCACCTTTCCTGGAGGATCTCATGGATCCTCCCCCAGCCCTTCTCCACCCTGCGCACTAGAGTCACTGGGCGCCCATGATCCCCCCTCTCAGACAGCAGCTCCTGCATGGCAGCGACTCATCCCCGCTTTGGGAATTTGGGCAGAAAGAGTACAGTCCGCTTAGTCGGTGAGAGGTCGAACCCTCAGGTCCTCCACCCCGACACCCCTCAGGGGCCCGGCCACACCCTCGGTCCCGACCAGGGAACCACGAGTAAGTCCGGGAATTTCCCGCCCCAGGCAATTTCCTCCCCGACCATGGATAAAAGGGATTCGCCGGTCTCGGGGAGCCACAGATCTCGCTCCACCAGCTCTCCTGCCAGCTCTCACACTCCAGGCACCGCAGCACCGATCCTCCCAGCTCAGCCCCATGGCCCGCACCGCCACCGCCGCTGCTGCACCCCGCGCTCCCGGGTTCCTCCGGGCCGCGCTCCTGCTCCTGCTCCTGGTCGCCGCCTGCCGGCAAGCTGCAGGTGAGCCGGCAAGCTGCAGGTGAGACTCGAGCCCTGGGAGCCCAAGGGGAAAAAGGGGATGAAGGGTGCCGCTAACCGAGCCTGTTCTCTCGCTAACGGAGCCTGTTCTCCCTGCAGCGGCGCCTATGGTCCTCGCAGCGGCGCCTATGGTCCTCGCAGAGGAGAACGTGGCCACTGAACTGCGCTGCCAGTGCTTGGAGACCATGAAGGGAATTCACCCCAGGGTCATCCAGAGTGTGAAGGTGACGTCCCCAGGTCCCCACTGCGACCGAACAGAAGTCATGTAAGTGCCACCATGCTCAGCTGCTGCCACCATCCTGGTCACCTCCACCGCCCAGATGCCCCACCCTGACCCTCGTCCGCCCTCCTGTCTCACTTGTGTTCTCCCTTCTGTCTGCAGAGCCACTCTCAAGAATGGACAGAAAGTTTGTCTCAACCCCGAATCCCCCCTGGTTAAGAAAATATTGGACAAGATGTTAAACAAGTGAGTTATGTGACTAGAGTCATTTGTGACAGATATTGGCCTCTGCCTCCTGAAAACTAAATCAGGGAAGCCCAGGGGGTAGCTGAAGGAGTGAAAAGTCATTAGTTCACAATTAGATTTGCCATTCAGATAATGAAGGCGCTCTGGTCCAGGAGGACATTTCCAGTGCCCTCCATCCCCATTTCCCTCTCCACCCCCATTCAGATGAAGGTGGGAAAGCAGCTTTCATTAGAATTCTCATTGGTGTTGGGCAGTTATGCTAAAAAGCTTCCCACCTGTTAATGCCCTCCCCCCACCCAATTCTTTCTGAGCGTCAAGCCTGAAAATCAGAATCCTCGTTTCTCTGCATCACAGGCCCCAAATCTTAGTTAGTGGTGATGAACAGGGACTTTGCAGTGACACTGCATTGAGTACAAATCTGGGTTTGACCAGCTATTAGCCATATACCTCAAGGAAAATACTTTAGCTTCTCTAATCTCGGTAAAACAATAGTAGCTACTACCTGGGGTTGCTGTGAAGCTCAAGTGAGGCCCAGTGTGACAGATGATCCCATGTCACTCCCCTTGGCACTCACCTACCCAAGAGGTTCTGGCTGTTTGAAGTCAACAATTCACCTTATTGAGGAATAAGTCCTTACTTAGGAATGCAGAGGTGGTGGTAAGGACCCGGACACCACCACCCCTGCATTCCTAAATAAGAGCATCCAAGCGCCTAGAGCTCTCAGCCACCAGCCTAGAAGCAGGCACTTCCTGCAGGTCAGGAAAACTAGATTCAGAAGACTTTGGAATCTAGAGGGCAAGAGGAGAGTGCTGTGCCTCTGGCTTTCCTGAACAGCTACTAAGGACACCCTTTTTTTCATGATAGGGGCAGCTCCAACTGACCAGACGAAGCAGGAAGTAGATTGGTGGCTCTACCTGAAGCAGGCCCTGCCCTACAGAAATTGAAGAGGAAAAAGAGGAATCATCAGCCCCCAAAGTCACCTTGATTGGACTTATTATGTTTGAGCATCTCTTAGGAGACTTCTACTTATTTATTTATTTATCGGTTGTTTTCAAATATTCTATGTTAATATTTTACATGTGAAATCATTAAGGATATCATTGCCTCTACTTGGGCATTGTACTGTTATTTTTATTGTTTATATTATGGCAAACCCAACTTCATACGATTCTGATTCTTATTCAGTTTGAAGGTAAAATATTTGCAAATATTCTCTAGTCATTAAAATAATATTTCTGAGGAGCCCACAGCAATGTCAGCTGCTATGATAGAGGATGGAGGATCCAAGCAATAATTAGTAAGGGTAGGGGAATGTATGTGTGCATCTATTTTTGTAAGTATTTAAAAGAATGTCAGTTGTTATTTATTGGAACAATTTCACAATATGTGGTCAACATTTCTAATGTTGAAGCTTAAAAACTAAATATCCCTTGGACATTTCATGTCTTTCCTGTAAGGCATAATGCCTTGGCTAGTGTCAATTATGCAATATTTGTGTCTTAAGACAAAAAGATTTAAGTATTTATTGATGGTTTTGCAAAAAAAAAAAAAAGAACATAAAATAAAATATTTCAAAATAAATGGTTCTTGTTTTATTTTCTGGAAAAAAAGCTTTACTGGATAATCTGATAATTTACATCAATGTTTCTCAACGCCCCACCCTCCCTTGGGTATTCAATTGGCTACACATATAAATCAAACTATAGGTTATGCTAACTTCATCTAGTGATAGCTGTCACTCCCCTTGGCTCTCACCTACCCAAGAATGTGGTTTCCCAACTGTGGACCAACCTTTCCCCTCTTAGTGCAAGAGTCATATGTTTTTATTGGTTTTAGAAAGAAAGGAAGCCGGGGCGGGGGAGGACTGACCAGGGACCAGGGTCCCGGGACTGTTCTCCCAATCTGGGTATGTGCCTGGACGTGGGTTGGGGATCTAACCAGCAACCCTTCAGTGCACACGAGGACATTCAGCCCACTGATTCACATGGAGCAGGGCTACTGCTATGTTGTTCTTTTTTTAATAAGGAGCTCCTTGCTACCTAGCTACTCAAGTTTACCACCTCCTTAAAAAGATTTACATTTTTATAGCTTTCTTAACAAGAACTCCCATTGCATTGTTTTTGCTGAATGGGTTTTCAAATGATTATTGACAGTTTAATGAAGCATGGCTGTGAAATGGTGGTAAAGCGGATTTTTTTTTTTCAAAACTGAAATAATTTGATTCATCAGTAGAAGCAGAAAAAGTGAATGGCTGAATACTTCACATAGGAAAAGATCTAATTGATAGTTGTGTTACAATTTTTTTAATTTTTATTGATTTTTAGAGAGAGAGGAAGGGAGAGGGATAGAGAGATAGAAACATCCCTGACTGGGAATCAAACTCTTGGTTTCCGGTCAGTGTTCAGCTGCTGAGTTACACCGGCCAGGTGGTTCAATTACTTTTTTTGAGGAGTTAATACATTTTATATATTTTAAATCTTTATTGTTGAAAGTATTATATATGTCCCCCTTTTTTCCCTATTGACCCCTTCTAGCCTGCCCCCACTCCCTACCCCAGGCCTTCACTAACCTATTGTCTGTGTCCACAGGATAAACATATTTGCATACAAGTTCTTTGATAGATCTCATACCTCCCACCCACTTACCCCCCACATTCCCTCTAAGATTCCACAGTCTGTTCCATGTTTCTATGTCTCTGGGTCTATTTTGTTTAACAGTTTATTTTGTTCATTAGACTCCACATATGAGTGAGATCATGTGATACTTGTCTTTCTCTGACTGGCTCATTTTGCTTAGCATAACACTCTCCAGGTCATTTATAAGGAACTACCAGTGAGTTTAATGTTTGTTCCAATCCTTTATACCAATTTATCAAGTAGCGTGGTTTTAAGATTTGAGTGCTTTAGTTCCTACTTTTCCTCGTGCAATTTCTATGGAACCTGATAGATTGCTTGACTTGAGAAAGTCCACTGGAATTTCGTATTCAGTACTGCCCCAGGTTGACAGCGGCACTCAGGTTTTCAAGACAAACAAAATTGTAAGTCAAGGGAGGAAAGATCCCTATAATCTAAAAGAAACTACACTCCAAACCTTAAAAGCAGGAATATCTGTGGATGTGTGGGGTGTGTGCTTGCCTCTGATTCAGGACTTGTTCAGTAAATCCTGAGACCTGTGGTAAAGCCTTTAGCAGAAACAAGAAGCAGCCTGAATACTTGAGATCAAGTTCTGGCTTGCCCCAAGTAGGTGGGTAAATATGGGCTTTTATTCTAAGTAGCAATGAAGCAGAATTTTTGGACTGGAACCCGGATTCTTTATCCGCTGGAGTCAAAGAATGAATCCACGGACAGAAGGTGGTACAGCAAAGGTGGAAATTTATTAAAGAACAAGTACAGACTTCCATGTGGGGAGGGGGAAAGGGCCCCGCTGAGTTCCCTTTCCCCACAGCTTATAAGGCTGCAGATCTTGGTGCCTTGATATCCCCTCTGATTGGTCACTATTACCTTAGACTGGTTACTATAGTAACTCCTGGGCTCAAAGGTTGAACCTCACATGGGACATGAGAGGTTCTCCCCCTCCTTCCTTATTGTTTTCCTATTCCCTTTGGGGTTTCTCCTTCTCCTTCTGGGTGAAGGGCTTCCTTCTCTTTATTTTGTAAATATAGACCTTTTGCTGTTACCAACTCCCTCATTCTATGGAAATGTACCTGTTGCAGCTTTTCAGCTTCCCTATTCTATGGAAATATACCTTCTGCTGCTCTGCAGCCCTGTGTTTCTTCCATGGTCCCTTTAATTTCTAAAATTTCCTAAAACCTGTCCTTTTCACCCCTAAACAACCTCTGTGAGCTTTCTTTGCACTTAAAGAGTTAAAAATAATAATCTCTTTATAATGCTAATGTTATTAAGTTAGTTATGACTGAGATGAAAAGGAAGAAAATTTGTGAACTGTACAGAAGTAAATAAATGGAAACCTTTCTAGAAGCTCCATAAATGCCATTCATTCCCTTGCCCCAAGTCAAAGGACATTGGAAAATATTTACAGGTAGGACCCCAAGGGCTCAATAAAGCCCTCAATCAATTCTTGTACCCAAACATTGTCTTGTTCCGTCTAGACTGTCCACTTAACTCTTGTCAATATGTAACATGGAGCATAAAACAGAGAAAGATGTTTCTGTTTATATGGTGGTTAAAGACATAGGTTTCAAAGAACCAAATAAACTTTAGATTAAATTCCAGCTCTATTATTTGTTGACTGTGTGATCTTGGGCAAGTTTCTTGACTTCATTTACCCTCTATAGAATGAAGATAATAGCAGAATACACTTTCTGAAGTGGTTGCAAGGATGGCTCCAGAAATCTGCCATTGATCCTCAGGCCAACTCCATGAACATTGTCTCAGTGTTAGTCCCAGATCTCATGGGATATGTAGTGTAGTTTTCACACCAAATTTCCCTGAGACTTTTCAAGTACAAAGCAGTCTTTCATTGAGAGTATTGTGACAGGAAATGGGACAAAAGGGTGTATGAGATGGTGGTCATGGGTGAAATAAGTAAATAATCCTACGTGACACATCCCAACCTTGGAGGTCATCAGCAGGAAAGAAAGAGCAAAGGCAACAATGACTGAGGTTTCCTGAGCAGTGTAACCAAAAAAAGCTAGAGCCAGAAAGAAGGAAATATGGCTGTCCTTAGTCTGTCCTTGAGAGTTCTTCTTTGTGAATTCTACCAAATGTCCTTTCAGGACTCCCAGAAGTAACTGGAGAGACACTGGGGGAGGCAGAGATGGCAGACTTGCAGTTGCATAATGGAGGCCATCCAGAGTGACAGATGACACTGTCTCTCTTTTTTCTGACTAGCCACACAAATAATAGCAGAAAGGGTTAGTCCTGTCTTCACCATTAATGCCCCACTCCATATCCCTTCTGCATACCAATTAGTTGCAATGGGCAGCATACCTTCCTGCTGACAGCTTCTCAACTCAGTCTCCTCTATCCTTCTGATTCTTTTCTTGAGGGCTCTCTTCATTTGAGCATGAGAAGGGGGAAATTGCAGCAAGAGTTTTCTCAGCTCACAGGCAAGATGGCCAGTGATTTTAAGCCTTCAAAGGCAACCCTTACTGAGGGCAGGAGTTAGTGGATGAATACTATATTCTATGTTTCAGTCCCCCTTGGTTGAACAGTTTTAGAAATTACACTATATATCTATTTCTATGTCAGTGTCTATATCTAAATCTATAGCTATCTATAGCTATATCTACATCTATACCTATATTATATATCTATATCATATATCTATACCACCTATGTCTATATCTATATCTATATCTATATATCTAATATCATCTATATCTATATCATCTATATCTACATCTACATCTATACCTGTATCATATATCTATATCTAGATGTATATCAAATTTTTATATCATTTATTGATACACTTTCTACTTCTCTATTATGTTTACATTATCTTTTAAACCCTTGAACATATTTATAATAGCTATTTTAAAATTCTTGTCTACTAATTCTATCATTCTGTCATTTCTGAGTCTATTTCTATTGACTAATTTTTCTCCTCTAGTTATGGATCACACTTTTCTACTTCTTGGCATGTGAAGTAATTTTTTATTGGTGTAGGAAATTTTGAATTTTGTGTTGATGAGTGTCTAGATTTTTTTTTCTTCCTTTTTTTAAAAAATATATATTTTATTGATTTTTTACAGAGTGGAAGGGAGAGGGATAGAGAGTTAGAAACATCGATGAGAGAGAAACATCAATCAGCTACCTCCTGCAAACCCCCTATTGGGGATGTGCCTGAAACCAAGGTACATGCCCTTGACCGAAATCGAACCTGGGACCCTTCAGTCCCCAGGCCGATGCTCTATCCACTGAGCCAAACTGGTTAGGGCACTTTTATCAAATCTTATAGGCCAAAGCAAGTTATAAGGTTAGCACAGAGTCAAGGGATTTGGGAAATAGATTCCATACCTTGAAGTGAGAAGCTGCTAAGTATTTGTGATATTTTTAATCTGTCTGGGATATTCAATTTCCTTATCCATAAGATAAACATTCCTTGTAAAGTTTCCAGATATCATACAAAAAGTTCATAGAGGTGTGTTGACACAAAACAGAACTCAATAAATGATCATTACTATTATCACATTACATTGTATTTTTATTAGTGTAGATAAATATTTTGAAGAATGAAACATAAGGTTACAATGAAAAATAAAATATTTTTAGTCATTTGCATGTTTGTATAGGTCTCAGGTTTGTGTGAAAATTCAACTAATAAAATAAAATGTCTATAAAACCTTAGAAATTGACAATCTGAGCATGTTAAATAATCTAGATCTAATTGCAAATTAATTCTTCTCCAGATCAGATCTAGCATAGATTTTAGTAGGTCTAGAATCAGAGACCCACATTTGATAAGGAAGATCTGATCATTTATCACCACCTGTTTAACAAACTTCGTAACAACTCTCATGATGTCCTAAGCCTGTCTTTACAGTTTTAAAATACAACAGTATTTTGAATCTTTCAACATTTGGTTATCACAGCTTTGTATACTTCCTTATTATCATCACTAGAGGCCTGGTACATGAAATTCATGCACTGGAGGCAGGGGGGGGAGGGGGGTCTCTCAGCCCAGCCTGTGCCCTCTCACAGTCCAGGACCCCTCACTCCTTACTACTCAGCTCACTGCTTCTTAGCGCTGCTGCGGAGACAGAAGAGGCTCCCGCCACTGCTGCTACATTCGCCAGCCGTGAGCCCGGCTATTGGCAGAGCAGTGCTCCCCCTGTGGGAGCACACTGACCACCAGGGGGCAGCTCTCGTGTTGAGCATCTGCCCCCTGGTGGTCAGAGCGCATCATAGTAACTGGTTGTTCTGGTTGTTCTGTCTTAACTGTAGCTTAGGCTTTTATTATATAGATAATATCTATATATGTAGATAACACAGCATTTTATGACCTCTACTTGGTACAGAAGAAAAATGAGACTCAGAGAAATTAAGGTTATGTCTGAATAGTGTTTCTAACTTATTTTTAGCTTGTTGGTTTGAATAAAGGCCAAGACCTGATCAGTCAATGGAATGTTGTCAAGTTATTAAAATTTATCTCATTTTGAGATTGCAATAACTTTCCCCATCCGGGACTTGCCAGTACCCTTGCCTTGGTCTGTCTGGGCTGCTATAACAAAATACCATGGTCTGGGTGGCATATAAAAAAACATAAAAATAATTTCTCCTAGTTCTAGAGGCTAAAAGTTTGAGATAATGGTGACAGTATCACAGACTAGTCCTTGGGTCATCACATGACAGAAGGGTCTAGAGAGCTCTGTGGGATCTCTCTTTTATTTAAATTTATACTAGAGGCACGGTGCACAAAAATTTGTGCACTTGGGAGGTCCTTCAGCCCGGCCTGTGCCCTCTCGCAGTTTGGGACCCCTCAGGGGATGACCACCTGCTGGCTTAGGCCTGCTCCCCGAGGGGTTGGGCCTAAGCTGGCAGTTAGACATCCCTCTGGAAGCCTGGGAGCCCTCGGGGATGTCCACTTGCCAGCAGGGTGCAGGCCTAGCTGCAGTCGGACATCCTTAGTGTTGCTGAGGAGGTGGGAGAGGCTCACACCACCACCACTGTATTGGCAGTCATCAGCCTGGCTTGTGGCTGAGCAGAGCTCCCCTTGTGGGAGAGCACTGACCACCAGGGGGCAGCTCCTGCATTGAGCGTCTGCCCCCTGGTGGTCAGTGTGACATAGTGACCAGTGATTCCCAGTCGCTCTGCTGCTAGGGTCAATTTGCATATTACTCTTTTATTATATAGGATAGAGGCCTGGTGCATGGGTGGGGGCTGGCTGGTTTGCCCTGAAGGGTGTCCTGGATCAGGGTGGGGGTCCCGCTGGGGTGCCTGGCCAGCCTGGGTGAGGGACTGATGGCTGTTTGCAGGCTGGCCACAGCCCCTTCAGGGTGGGGGTCCTGCTGGGGTGCCTGGCCAGCCTGGGTGAGTGGCTGATGGCTGTTTGCAGGCTGGCCACAGCCCCTTCAGGGTGGGGGTCTCCACTGGGGTGCCTGGTCAGCCTGGGTGAGGGGCTGATGGCTGTTTGCAGCCTGGCCATAGCCCCCAGCCACCCAAGCTCCCAGTGGAGGCTGGCTGGAAGCAGGTCTCTGGGATTTATTTAGCTTCTATAATTGAAACTTTGTTTCCTTTTGCGGAGGGTACAGCCAGCCAGGGCCGGCGGGAAGCTTGGCTTCCTCCATCGCCAGGGCAACCAAGCCTCCAGCTTGCTCCAGCTCTGTGGCTGCCAGCCGCCATCTTGGTTGGGTTAATTTGCATACAGTCTCTCTGATTGGCTGGTGGGCGTGACTTGGGTGTAGGGAAGGTATGGTCAATTAGCATCTTTGTCTTTTACTAGTGTAGATTTATTGTTGAACATATTACAAATGTCCCCTTTTACCCTCTCCATTCCACATTCCCCAGGAGTCTCTTTTGTAAAGGGAACTAATCCCATGTGTGTGGCCTCCATCCTCAAGACCTAATCATCTCCCAAAGGCTCCACTCTCCCTCACACCATCACTTTGGGGGTTAGGATTCCAAAATGTGAATTTTGGAGAGACATAAACATTCAGACCATAGCAACTCTTCACAAAGCTGTGCCTCTCTGTGCATTTTTCTGTCTGGAAGGTTTGTTATTATGATGTATTTTTTTCTTCATCTTTAATAACTCCATTGTTTTCTCCTCTGATGTTTTACCTCCCCCCTCTTCTAGCCAAGTCTTCCCTCTTCTTCCTTAGAGTGCCTCAGGTACATATCTAGTATAACACAGATCATCTTTTAGTTTAATTTGCTTACATGTCTGTCTTTCCAAACAGTGAAGTTCTCAAGAGCAGAAACTCAATTTTTATTTTCAAATACCTAGTGTCCAGCAATAGCTCTGGAAGGTAACAGATGCTCAATAAGAATTGGCAAAATTATCTTATTTAGGCTAGATTTACCTTTTTACTATATCAGCCCTTCAGTAATTATTGATTCTTCAGTTAAATGCTGTTATGGGTTGAAGTATGTCCCCCTCCTAATGTCATCAAGTTAAGTCCTAACCCCAGTACCTCATTTGGAGACAGGTTCTTTCAGAAGTAACCAAATGAAAATAAGGTCATTTGGTTGGGCCCTAATCCAACATGACTGGTGTTCTTATACAAAGGGAAAATTGGGAGATAGACATATACACAGGGAGACCACCATGGGAAGATGAAGATAACCATCTATCAGCCAAGGAGAGAGGCTTCAAGCAAATCCCTTACTCACAGCCGTAAGAATTAACCTTGCCAATACCTTGATTTTAGACTTTTACCCTTCAGAATTGTGAGGCAAAACTTTCTCTTTTGAAGCCACCCAGTCTGTGGTACTTTGCTATGGCAGCCCCAGGAATCTAATATAAATACTTTAGTGTTTGATTTGTTAATGCAAAAAAAAAATGTGGTCAGTATGGAATAATTAAGGTCACCTATAAATCTTAAGGGAAAAAAAATTGAAGCTCATAGTTTCCGATTAGATAATTTAGTTTCAAACTCATTGAAACTGCTGCCTTCAAATCAAAAGTAAACTGTTCTTAGGAGAACAAGGGTTATTATAGTTTGAACTTCAGTTTCTTTGTAAGTTATCTATACTGTAAGTATAGTTAGAGCTTGGCCGATTCTATTATAACCTTGAGTTGGATTATGCAAATAAGCATAAAAGACATAAGCAAATACTTGCTGAACAAAAAAAAAGCATATTAATTTCCTACTTTGTACAAATATCACCTTTGAAAAGAGATGTAGACAGTTTTGTGATTCCATTCTGTAAATCACCATTAACTGCAACTGGAACTGAACCTTCACAATAACAGTTTCACCACCCTCAGGAAATAATAGGTTCACTTTTCTATTCAACAAATCCACCTTATCCTGTCCCAAACCCCAAATTAAACAAAACCTGAAAAACAAAGCCAGCTTCCTTTTTGGCTTGTAATGATGAACATGCTTTTTTCACTCTTCAATGGGCAGAAAGAATGCAAGAACAACAAAAAATTCTCAGAGTACATAAAAGAGGGCTGCAGTGTTGATTTCACCATTCAGACAGGGATCAAGGTCAAGCACAGGCATGGCTGCTGAGAGCTCATGGGCAGTCATACTTCTGGCTGTTCTTGTCCTGGCTATCTTTGGTAAGCCAACCATGCCTTTTCCTTCTAGACACTAGAAAATTTTTTTAAAAAAGGATTCCCAATCTAATGAGATTGTATTTAGCATTAGGCAAAATGTAGAAACTGCAATTAATATTTAAGCAAACATACATTTAGATTACAGTGTCAACAATTATTAAATTAATTTTTAAAAATCTGTTTAACTTCCTAGAAATATCTGACTGTAATGGTCTATAATTTTCTTGTTGGAGATTACAGCAAGAACATTACTGCAAAGAGGTTTAGAGTGTTTATTTTAATGATGGTAGGCAGGTATAAATCATTGTCTTCAACTGATAGAATTTACACAAAATCTGTATATTTACATCTTTTCATAAAAGAAAATTGACTTTATCATTAAATAAACTCTTATTGACCATATATACTTTTAAGCAATGAATTATTGATCTAGTGTTTGAGATCAGTTTCTCAAACGTAGTAAATGCTCAATAAATGCTCACTGGTCAACAGAAGAGCAGATGATTAGATTTGTGTGTTTGTCTCTCTAAATATTCCTATCAGTATTTATTCTGTGTTGAGTGTCCTGCTGCACTGATTTCAAATTTCAGGTAAAGAATTAAGCATCGTGGTTGTTTTTGTTCTTACTCAGGGTTTTGCTATTCTTTTCTCATACAGCTGATCCCTGTGAGAGCCAAGAGTTGCGATGTCAGTGTATTCAGATACATTCTGACTTTATTTCTCCCAAATTTATTACAAATGTTCAGTTGATACCTGAAGGTGCCTACTGCAGCAGAAAAGAAATTATGTAAGTAGTGAAGATATGGGGGAGAATGAAAGATCTAGCATTGAAATTTTCTTTCTTCCTTGTGATGAGAATTCTTAAGGTCTACTCTCTTAACTTTCATATATATATGAAAGAGGTTAAATGAGGTCAAATCTCACATCTTCTTTATATATTCATCCATCAATGGACTTAGGTTGTTTCCATATCTTGGCTATTGTAAATAAAGCTATTATGAACATGGTCGAGCAGATATCCTTTTGAGTTAGTGTATTTGTTTTCTTTAGATATATTACCAGAAGTGGAATTGCTAGATTATATGTAGTTTTATTTTAATATTGTGAAGAACTGCCATACTTTTTTCCCACAGTGGCTATACCAACAGAACACAAGGGTTCCCTTTTCTCCACATCTTCACCACATTTGTTATCTCTCATCATTTGGATGATAACCATTCAAACAGGAGTGAAGGGCTAGCTCATTGTGGTTTTGATTTGCATTTCCCTAATGACAAGTGATGTTGGGCAGCTTTTCTTGTCTGTTGACCATGCACGTATTTTCTTTAGGAAAAAAAATATCTGTTTGGGTCATTTGTAGTACTGTGTTTTCAAAGTTGACATTTGCTTACAAATATACTAAATTGAGAGTACAGATGACCAGGCTCTGAGCATTATCTCTGCATAGTGTGGGAAGATTATTGTTCAGTGTTTATGCTCTCATTTCTAAAACCATCATGTACCCGCTCCAAAAATAAAGGGCTCTCAAATGGGACATGATTAGGGTATGACTTCTTCTGAGTGGACTTTGAAGTCAATGAACATGTACAATAAGCAGAGATACATTGTCCTCTGTAAGGGTACATAGATAATTCTTAATTGTCTGAAAATCTCTCTATTATACACTGACACACACAATAAGATCAATATGGTGTAATGGCTCGGAGGTTGACTTGACAATCTTTCTGAAGCCTAAAAATATAGAGCTTAGAGGCTGTGGGAAACACTTCTGCATTTTACTGAAACTTTTTTTTATTGTGAACTATATCATGCATACTGTTTGAGTTGTTCATTGCTAGTAACACATTACCATGACTTAGTGACTTAAAATAAATCTGTTTATTATCTCACTGCTCTGTAGGTCAACAGTCCAGGTGGCTGGACTGTTAGCTAACACCTCTATCACATCACATAATTATTGTTTTGTTTTGTTTGTTTGTGGTAAGAACTCTTAGGATTTCATAAGGGGCTAAAGTCAAGGTGTCAGCTGGGCTAAAGTCCCATCTGGAGGCTCTGGGGAGGAATCCACTTCTAAGATTATTTATGTCGTTGATTAAATTCAGTTCTTTGCAGTTATAGGACTAAGTATCCATATTCTTGGCTCAGGGTTGCTCTCAGTTCCTAGAAGTTGCTTTCGAATTTGTCTCTTGAATTTATCTCATGCCTCACATCTCTCTCTCTACCTCTTCTGCTACAAGCAGAAACAACTCCCTGCTTCCAGGGACCATGCATTCGGCCCACCTGAATAATTATGCTTTGTTTTAATTTATTCAACTGATTAGTAACCTAACTACATCTGCAAAATCCCTTTTGCCATGTAATGTGATATAGTCATGGATTTGATATCTAATTATGTTCACATTCCTGGAGATTAAGGAAAGAAACTTGGTGGGCCTTCTTAAGATTCTACTTTAAGCACACATGCAAAAGAGTATATGAATAGATATCTGTACAGTTTAAAGAGCAATAATAAACACCCGCTCGCTTGTTACAGGGGCCAAAATATAGAACATAATTAGTACATCAGAAAGCTCCACATGTGACACTGCTGTTATGGGTTGAATTGTGTCTCCCATACATTTTTATGTTGAAGTCCCAACCATCAATACCTAGAATGTGACTGTTTGGAGGTAAGGTCTTTAAATAGGTAATTAAGATTAAATGAGGTCATAAGAGTGGGGCCTAATTCAATATTACTGGTGGCCTTTTCAGGAGAGGGAGAGCCCAGCTGGCATGGCTCAGTGGTTGAGCACAGACCTATGAACCAGGAGGTTTGGTTCCCTGTTGGGGCACATGGCTGGATTGCAGGCTCGATCCCTGGTATTGCGTGCAGAAGGCAGCTGATCGGTGA
Source organism: Myotis lucifugus (assembly GCF_000147115.1). NCBI lineage: Eukaryota > Metazoa > Chordata > Mammalia > Chiroptera > Vespertilionidae > Myotis > Myotis lucifugus. The sequence continues at coordinate 967,581 of NW_005871184.1, read as the reverse complement.
TTCTCTCTCATCAGTGATGTCTCTATCTCTCTATTCCTCTTCCTTCCTCTCTGAAATCAATTAAAACATACTTTTTTTAAAACGAAGAGGGAGAGACACCAGGAATGTGTACGCACAGAGAAAAGGCCCATGAGGACACAGTTAAGGGACAGCCATCTGAAAGTTAAGGTGAGATGCCTCAAAAAAAAAATAAAATAACACACAAACCTGTCAATATCTTAGACTTCTACTAGACTCCATAACTGTGAGACAACAAATTTTTGTTTTTTAAGACATCCAGTCAGTGTTATATTGTTATGCATAGCAAACTAATACAATTCTTAAATCATATACTCACCCCACTCCAAGGAGTAACTATCACTTTAAACTGTGATAGTTCTTGCTTTTTAAAAATTGTTTTAACACCAGTGTATAATACTTTAAAAGATTATTATTTATTTTGTCTGTGTTATGGACTGAATGTGTTCCCACACCTCATGTTCATATGTTGAAATTCTAATCCCTAATGTGATGATATTAGGAGCCTTTGGGGGATGATTAGGTCTTGAAGGTGGAGTTCTCAGGAATGGGACTCAAGCCCTTGTAAAAGAGACCCCAGAGAGCTCGCTGACCATTCCACGATGGGAGGATACAGCAAGAGGGTAGTAACCTGTGAAACAGGAAGTAGATCCTCACGAAACACCTAAAGTGCCTGCACTTTCGTCGTGAACTTCCCAGCCTCCAGAATTGTGAGAAATAAATGTTTGTTGTTTAAGTCAATACTTTTGTTACAGCAGCTGAAATGGACTAAGCCTGCTTTTGAGCTCCAGGTCACTGGAATCACACTAAATGTATTGTTTTGTGACTTGCTTCTTATTATTCAACATTATATTCTTCAATACACACATTTTGATGTGTTTAGCTGTAGTTAATTCAATGTAAGTGATATTTAGTATTCTGTTGTAGGAATATTAAATCAACAAATACAAAATTATTTTATCCAATCCACTATTGAAGCACATTTAGGTTCTTTCTAGATTTTTACCCTTATCAACATTCTGTATATGTCTCCTGGTTCATGTATATGATAGTATCTCTAGGAATTATTTGCTGGGCTTAGGATGTGCACATCTTCAATCTTGCTAGGTAATCCCATTCTATTACAAAGTAATTGCACAAACTGACATTCTTTTCTACATTTAATAATCTGTCTCTTCACATACTGGCCAATAATTGGTCTTGTCAACCTGACTGGTATGCATTGGTATGTTTTATTTTTTAATTTTCATTTCTCTATTATTAATGAAGTTGAATTTTATCATATATTTGTGAGCATTTTGTTCCCTCTTTTGTGAAATTACTATTAATTTCTTTGCTTCTTTTCCTTGGGTACTATCCTTTCCCCAATGCCTAACGTTTGTTTGTTTTGTTTTGTTAGCATAGTGTGGATATTAACTCCTTGTCAGATTTATGGATAGGAAAGCTCATTTTCCAATTTGGGGCTCATATTTTCATTCTTGGTATGGTACCTTTTTATTAACATAAGTTTGCATTTTTAATATATGTAAACTTAGCAATATGCTCTTTTCTGATTAGCAGTTTTAGTGTCTTGTTTCAAAAACTTTCACAGAGTTTATAAAAATATACTTCTCTTTTGTCTTCTAAAACATTTACAGTTTTTCTTTTGTATTTAAAAATTTAACCCATCCAAAATTTATTATTGTATATAACGTGAGGGAATTATTTAATTTAATTTTATTATTGTATATAGTTCACCAATAGTTCCAGCACTATTTATTAAAATATCATCATTTCCCTACTGATCTACCATGTTACTTCTACTATAAATTGAGTTCTCTCAATGTGTAGGGATGGTTCTGACCTCTTTATTCTGTCGCATTAATCAATTTGTCTATACTTGTATACTATCTTTATTATTATTTTACAATAATTTTTAACATCAAGGAAGAAAAATTTTCCCATTTTCAGAGTGGCTTTTAAAAAATATATATATATTTATTGATCTCAGAGAGGAAAGGAGAGGGAGAAAGAAATAGAAACATCAATGATGAGAGAGAATCATTGATTGGCTGCCTTCTGCATGCCCCCACTGGGGATCAAGCCCACAACCCAGGAATGTGCCCTTGACTGGAATCTAACCTGGAACCCTTTAGTCTGCAGGCCAACATTTTATCCACTGAGCCAAATCAACTAGGGCAAGAGTGGCTTTTCTTTTCTTGGACTTTTGCTCTTCCAGATAAATCTTAGAAGCAGCTTGCAAATCTGCACTGATTATATTATAATTTTTGAGTGAATTTTCTTTGAAATTATAGATTGATTTGTGAATTGTTGACATCTTTATGATTTTGAATTCTTAAGGACATAGAATAGCTTCAAATTTATTGAGGCTTTCTGTAATGTCTTCAAAGTTTTATATTTTTCTCTACAAAAACCTTTATATGTTTTTTATTATTAAAACTTATTTCTAGTCACTTCATATTATTTGATAATATTGTAAACAATAGCTTTACAAAATTTTACATTCCAGCTATTCTGTGTTGAGAAATAAAACTTTTTATTGCTTTTGTAACCATCAACTCTTTACTTAGGTATTCACATCTCCTGGGAATAATGGCAGTTTAGTTTCCCTCTTTTGAAAACCTTATACTTTTTATTCATTTTTCTAACTTGACTGAGATGGCTGGGGTGGTAGTAGGCATGCTTATTTTGTTTCTGCATTCAAAGGGAATACTTTCAAGTTTTCATCATTATGCATGATGTTTTGTGGTTATCCTTGTATAGGTTATTTGATAAGGATTTATTATTATTCTATTGTCATTATATTTTCTCACAGTTGAATATTAAATTGTGTTATTTACTTAAACTCTGAAATGTACGCCCCAGCTCAGAGTGGAGAAAGATGATCTGTTTGTTCCTCCTGTAATGAATGTCAAAGGAGTGGAACTTTGTGGTTCTGTAAAGTGCAGAACAAAACAATACATTCTGAACCCCTACAGAATTAATTTAAATAAGCAACTTATGGTCTCCCTGTCTCTCTCAGTAATAAAAGAGGCTTACCAAGAGCCTAAAAACTAACAAAATTAGCATAGATATAATTATAAAATACATAGTAAGTGGTTGATAACTGGCAGCCTGGAAGACATTATACTTATGTAGATTTTTCAGAGACTAACACTGTACCTTGTACATCTTAAAACCAATAAATGTTTGCTGATTAATTGATATATAAAAAGTCTCTTAGAAAAAAATGTTATTCTTTTGTTGATTAAAAGTAATTCAGTTGTACATACTGATGTGACTAAAAGTCATTTTCTAATAATATGATTAACATATTTTGAGAAAACCATGTGTTCATTTTAAACATATGCATTAACTGTTATAGAAATTCTAGTGAATAAATTTAAAGCATTATTAAGTACAGTTTTTATTTAACCAAAACACTCTTTTCTTTTCAGAGTCACATTGAAAGATGGGAAATTAATTTGTTTGGATCCTGAGGCTGAATGGGTGATGACTATTATAAAAAAGATTATGGACAGGTACAATTAATACCAGAGATTTTCACATTCACATTCATGCTCTCTATTTTCTTAATACACAGACTCTTCTATAAATTAGAATAAAATTACAATAAGATTACAATAGGTCTATACCCGAGAATCCATAAGTGTGGTCCCCAGACCAGCAAAATTAGCATCATCTGACAATATGTTAGTTATGCAAATTCCCAGGTCACACCTCCAACCCACTGAATCAGAAACTGAGGATTGGCACAATGGTTTGCTTTAACAAAATCTCTAGGTGATTCTGATGCATGCTCAAGTTAAGAATCACTGGTCCACACCTTTTATTTAACATGATATCCAAATTGACATGTGTTATAAATAACCTCCTTGAATATGAAAGTGATTTAAAATGATTAGAAGATGTTTTATGTAGACCAACTTTGCAGGCGATAGACCCATTTGATAAAAGAAACTTTAAGAAAAAAAACTCCCTCCTTTGAAAAATGATGTATTTCTGACAATAGTTCTGAAAACTAAACTCCAAATGGAATTGCAAATTGGTGGATGGAGCAGGTATAAATGAGGACTAACAGGTGATATTAGGAAAATATTTGAATTAACTTATAAGCGATATTTTTTTTAGATTTTTTAAGTCATAGCAGACAGAGGTAAGAAGAAAGAGGTGACCATACATAATGAAAAAACTAAATTTTGTGTTTTCTTTAATTGAAAAGAAAAGGAAAACTAAGGTTATATAAAGCTTAGAGTCATCTGAGGGTCACCTCGGCAGTTGAGTGATTCAATGTGTGGGGAGGACCTTGGGTTTTTTAATTCTATAGCTATTCTATAGATCCACCAGCTACAAGGTATGTGATTCTGGGTAAGTGACAACATTGGGGTTTTTATACTTACACTTGTTCTTACTTTGATCTATCATTGGGGAACTTGAGATAATACACGTGAAGTATTTAATTATAGCTATTATTAATTTTCAGTTTACCAAAACATGGACTTATTTAGTTATTTTTTAGTTATTTTTAAAATGGTTTTTTTTTCTTACAAGGGACTACATAGGAGTAATCCTGTGTATCTGTATAGTTACATGTCACTCTCTTTGTATTGTAGTGCCCCTAACTGACGGTCACACAAGGAACATCACATCCTATGGACATCAAGAGCCCTTGGCTTCATCCTTCAGAATTGTCTTTGAAAGTGGCACCAATTTATGCTAATTTAGGACTATAATGAATTGCTTCCTCTATTTATGTTGCAGACCTAAAAGGTTGTTTTCAGTCAAGTGACTGGCTATATGTGAGGAGAAAAGGTGTTGAAATTTCCATTATGTAGAAAGGATGGTCCCCAAAACTCATATCGTAGGTAAGAGGTTTTCCTGTTAAGCTCAATATATTTTAACAGATTTCACCTCCTTCATGCTGTCCACTAATACCCTGTGGTCCATTTAACTTCCCAGCTAACTCTAACATTGGACCACTGATTTTCTCTCCAACCCATCCTTTGATATTATTCTTAACTAGGGGCCTGGTGCACTAATTCATGCACCTTGAAAGAAACTATGGGCCACGAGGCTGCAGTGGGCACAGAGGCAGGTATCAGCCCATCCTCCGCGCCCCTGCCTGGTCCCTCCTGCCACAGCCCCCCCAATCCCCTGTCTGCTGGCAGCCCCTCTCCTCCTGCTGCCACTTACACAGATGATGGCGCTAGCACCCACTGATGGCACAGAGAGATTGGGGCCAGCTCCAGCAGCGGGTGTGAGCGGTGGCTGCTTGCCCAGATCACCGCTCAGGAGCATGGGGAGGTGAAGAAGCCCATAGAGGCGATCAGGGCAGGCAGCCACCACTCGCACCCGCTGATGGCACCAAGCAATCAGGGCCAGCACCAGGCACTGGCAGCATGTGCAAGTGGGGCCTGTGCCGGCAGCAGGTGTGAGCGCTGGGTGGGACCATGGCACATGGGAGCAAAGAGTTTTCAGTAACCACCAGAGGCTCACCCTAATGACAGCAACCAGTGCCCCGCCTTGGTCTGGCACCCTCACTAACCTGCTGCACCATCCGCCGTAGCCAATGCTCACCATGTTCCATGCTCTGCAACCTGCTGCCGATGCCCGCCATGTTCCGTGCATGCCCCCTGGTGGTCAGCGCACATCATAGCAATCAGTTGTTTGTTCCACCATTCGGTCTATTTGCATATTAGCCTTTTATTATATAGGATAATATCAGTATATTGTTTTTTATTAACTTATCAACACTCTGGTCTCAAAACTCAACCTTTTGAGTTCCAAAGGCCTAAACCTCCACAACCTTGTACTCAGAACAAATTAAGATTATTTATCTACAGTGTTCAACAATAAATTATGTCATTCATTATAAGATCTGAAAACAGAATTCATTAAACAGAAGCAAATGGGATGTCATACAGTTGTATAACAAAATTGTCTTAAATTTTAAGAATTCACTTTTAAATTAAGCAAAACTAGTAGATAACATCAGCCAAGAGTAGAAGTGACCTATCCTAGGAAATTGTAAAGTCATCATGTAGGGAGAAGAGGAGGAGGAAATTCATGACCATCAAGACCCAGGGAAGATCACATGGATGCTGCCTCAGAAAGAACAGATGGAAAACATAGAGCTAAAGTCATATTCTAGTCATTGAACTTCTTCTTGGAATTTCTGCATATGTAACACTATATTTAGTGACTAAGCATCATTTTTATTTTACTGTTTCTAAAGAAAAATGTGTTAACATCTGAATGATATTCTCATGTTGTCAATGAATTGGAATGCTGCTTCAGAAAGTGCCTTAGTCAGTTGGGGCTACTATAACCAATCACCATGGACTGGGTGGCTCAAACAACAAACACTTATTTCTCACAGTCTGGAGGCTGGAAATCCAAGGTCAGGGTGCCAGTTTGTCAGGCTGTTGGTGAAGGCTTTCTTCCTGCTTTACCAATGGCCTTCTTGCTGCCTTCTTGTGGCGGCTTTTTCTTTTAAGAGAACTGGTATTATTTGTGAGAGTTCCACTCTCATGACCTAATTACTTTTCAAGGGCCCCACCTTCAAATACCATCACATTGAGATTAGGGCTTCAACATATGAACTCTGGAGGGAGGCAAATATTCCGTATGTAGCAGAAAGGGATTCAGTCCAGAGGCACTGGAGCCCTCAGGAATTTTCTTGTGGTGTATTGTGTCTTTTCCTCTCCCCACTGGCTTAGCGTTTCTTTTTTTCTCTCTCTGCTCTTCCGGTCTCTATGGCAAGTCATTCACAAAAAGTAACTTGCTTTCCCTAAGATTCAATTTCCAATTCTTAGGATAGAAGACCTTATTGACCACAATGATTCAAGTGTCCACATAGGTCCAATCAACTGTGGCCAAGGGACCATGGTTACATGGTGAGCATTTTTACTTCTACTGTTACTGCAACACTCTCAACAAAAGAACTATTTTAGAACCACAAGTAGAAGATTCAGAGTATTTTGAAAATAAAATTCCAAATTTCAAGAGAAAAGGATCCAGTTGGCACAGTTGAGTTATGTACCCACTTATGGTCTAGACTCCTGTGGACAGGAGAGGGGAACACACCACAGAGGCATGGCCAGCCAGAGTGAGGCAGGTGATTTCCAGAGAAGCTGGCAGACAACTCAGGGGTTGCCCCACAACTTTGAGAGCACTCTTCTCAAAATGAATATGGTATTTCTGGTTCTAGAAGGTGGTTTATTTATTTAATTAAAAAATTTTGGACAAAATAACCTAAAAATCCTTATGCAAAAATCACCTAGAAATACTAAATGAGATATGAAATGTCTTTTCAAGTGAATAACTTAATTCTCCAGAGAGTAGGAAAAACACTCAGGATATTCCCCTAGGCCTCTCAAAAACGGAAGCAGAAAGTAGGAGAGGACATTTCATAGGTAAGTGATTTAGGTTGAGCAGAGTGAGGAACAAAGATAGTTTTATCAATAACCTAGATGTTGACATTTAATTTCACATCAGGGAAGATGTCGTGATTGTGCATCTTGGTAAGACAGAGTTGTAACAAAGATCCTTGTTTAAAATCAGAACTTCAATAAAAATAAAGCTACTAAAAAGCATAGGTTTGTGATAAAGAAGCATGTATGCCTCAACATAAACAATGATGGGGGTGGGGGGGCAATTTTCCCCCCGAAAAATCTTTACTAAGAGTCTATCTTCAAGCAGTTTTGGAATTCCATTATAACATTATAGCATCTCTATGGTCTGGGAACCCCAGCTAGCAGAGAAGGGGATCCACATTAATATCTGACAGAAATGAAAGTAAAATTGCCCAGCAGGATGGGCCCCACAGGAGTCTCAAAGATAAAGCCATGCTGAAGATGAGCCCACACTGCAAATTTACAAAACTCTGGAGGAGCCATCCACCCTAAACAAGAGTTAAGACCCACAATAAACAGCACCCTTAAATTGAAAGTGTTAAAATCAACAAGGAGACCATTATAAATATGTTTCAAATCATTTGACATCAAAGAAGAAATTAGATCCTAAGGAAAGGACAAGATACTATGAAACCAAGAAGATTGGTGGGAGGGCAGACAAATAAATAATAGGGAAAAGAACAGCAAGTTAAAAAACACACAAAGGAAAGTTTAGAGATAAAAATGTGATTATATAAAGTAAAATCTCATGGTACGACTTAAACAGAAGATTAGATTCACCTAGAGAAACAATTCTGTTAAACACATCTAGGATGCAGCAGAGATATAAATATAGAAGAAACAAAAAGGAGGTTGAGAGACTTTGAGAAAACTATGAGCCTATCCAACTTATTTTTAATAGTTTTTTTTTAATTATCCTTGTTGTTGAAAGTATTACAGATATCCTTTTTTTCCCCCATTGACCCTTTCCATCTCGCACCCACCCCTCCTAGGCCTTCAACACACTATTTCTGTGTCCATGAGCTATGCATATATGCATATAAATTTCCCATCCTGTTAATAATTATTCCCTATTTTTATTGATTTTAGAGAGAGAGGAAAGGACCAGGAGAGAACAAAACATGGGCTGGATGCCCCCTTCTGGGGATCTAGCTTGCAACCAGGCATATGCCCTTGACCAGGAATTCAATTGGTGACTCTTGGTGCATGGGAGGATGCTCAACCAACTGAGCCACACTGGCCAGGGAGAGAATATCCCACTTATTTCTGAAAGGAGTGTAGACAGTGAGGAGAGAGAAAATGGGTGAGAAGTAAGTAATATTTGAAAGGATAATGATTGAGATGAAACTTCCATATTCAGGAAGCCTAATAGTGTCTTAGAGAAAAATAAAATTCACACCCAACTGCATTGTAGTGAACATGAAAGAGACAAAATACAAAGAAAAGACCTTGGAATGATAGGATGACCTACCATGTGACAAGTGCTCCAAAAGGAGGACTCAAGGGAAGGTCAAATCTGTGACAGGTTCCCGGAAATACATGGTTTTGCTAAAATGGAATTGCTTTCAGTGAATTATTTGCAGAAGAAAATCAAATTGCTGTGGCTTTTTATATACATTTGTAATAATCAAGGCCACCAAATTTGGCTTGTGTTAATTTTGCTTAAATATGAGACAGTTTCTAAAGGATATCATGAACTACTAAGAAGAAACCAAGGTTAGTGATTCATTTAATTATTTGACTGGTTTCACAAGAAACATTTGTTTCCTTATGTTGTTTAAACATTATATATCTAATGACTCACATGTTTTCACTGTAATTTTTTTTCTTAAAGACTCAAAGAATTTTTCAAGGTGTAGCCTACTGGTATATTCAGAAAAGTATTCCGTCATTACTGCTGTCCATCCATCTTAATATGTTAATGTGGGGAAGAAATAAAAATTAATAGTTAACAGGATTTGGAGCATGCAGACCATACTAGTTCTACCATTTACAAGATATGAGATTTGAGGCAAGTGAAACTGTTCTTAATTTCAATTTCTTCTTCAGTATGTCAACATTAATATATACTTAGAGGGTGATTGCAAGGACTGAATAAGAAAATCTCTCTCACCTGTTTATGTTCTAGAAGTCATATCCAATTACTTATCATCTTTCTGAAGGTACGATTGTATTTCTTGGCTTAAAGCTTTTATTTGTACTGTTTCCTCTCCTTGGACCGCTTCCCCTTGGCCTGCTTTCTTACACTTCACCTAACCTAACATTTAAAGGAACTAAGATCTGAAGAATGATTTTAATTTGTATATCACCTCCTCCAGGAAACCCTCCCATACTCCTCTAGTCTGGGATATTTTCTCCTCGTCTATATCCGCTGTCAAAATTACAACTGCTTCACATTTTACCTTTTGGCAAGATTTCTAAAACCAGCTAGTGACAAAGCCAAGGCATGACTCCAGGATTCTTGATTTTTATCCCCAGTCACCTCCATTACCTCTGCCCCAGCCAGCTCCACCCTGGTTACACCCAGATTCTGTGGGATGCTTCTCCAGAAAGAGACCCTCTGTGTATTTCTAGGTGAGGTGCATTTCTTTCCCATGACACAGCAATTCATCAGGCTAAGACTTCCGGACTGCTACTCCTTCCCAGCTCTCTCAGCCTCCCTTCCCAGTTATCGGGTGCTATAATCTTGGTCTAGACTGATACCTGTCTGATACCTGTCTTTTGTATTTTCTTCTTTCGCCAACAAAAATATGATATCATTTTAATTTAGTCAAATCTCCTTCCAGAATTCACCATTCACATGGAGAGTTTTCTCTTCCCTTGCAACTAAATAATTGTCATTGCTAAAAGGAATTGTTCCCTCACCTCTCATACATGTTTATCCATGACTATACCCAACCTCAGGGGCCAGGGAGTTCAAAGAGAAGGATATGCATTCATTATCTTCCCCAAATCCTCTGTTCTTCTGTTTTTAGGTTTTATTACATGACAGTTCATCCATCTGCCCAAGCCAGGGACTTAGGGGTCATTATAGACTGACCCTCTCCCTCAGCCCCACAACCAGCCAGGCTTGAGCCCTGCCATTTCTAAACCCTTTTCAACCCTCATTAAATCCTCTGCTCTCTTCCCTCTGCCACCAACTTACTTCTGCCCTTATCAAACCTTTCCCTGTATCCCTGAAATGGTCTCCTCACTAGTTTCCATGGGTCCAGTATGTCCCTATTTCAGTCTGTCTTAGTCACTGCAAAGTGATTGTTTAAAATGCAAATCTCACCAGGTCAGATGGATCCCTCATTTATAAGCCAGGCCAATCAATAATTAAGGAAGAACATGAATTAGATCCTTTATGAAAAGTCTTCATTATTCTTAAGAACTACCTCAGAACACATTGGGTATACTCAGCTATAACACAGTTCTCTTGGAGCCAATTATGATTCTCCTGGGGTCTTCTGGTCAAAAGATAGCCATACTTCTACTGTCACATCATTTTATTCAATTTTCTATTTCTTTTTTTTCAGAGAAATATGATTTCATTACTATTGTTATTAATACATGTATCTTTTAAATTGAGGTATAATGTACATACAGCATTCTGCATAGGTCATACATGTAAAGTTCAATTAATTTAAAAAAAATTAAATTTATTGTGGTGACATTGATTAATAAAATAATACAGGTTTCAAGTGTGAAATTCTATGATACAACAACTGTATATTGCATTGCATGAACCGCACCCAAAATAAATTTCTTAACCATTGGCCAAAATTTACATCAGAAAATAGTTACATGTGTTATGTATATTTTTTTAAAAAAACCATGTACATGATAAAAATTTAAATAGTGTAAGGGGTTAGATAGTGGTATATTTTTTTGAAAAAATAAAAATAAAATTTCCTCTCACCCCAAATTCTGAACTTCCTAGTTTACCCTCCTAGTAATTATTTTTACCTAATAAGTCAATATATTTCCAGAATTGTTCTTTGCATGCACTAGCATATTTGTGACATAATGGGAGCATTGCTTCACTCAATACATTTTTCTTCCTTCCTTCTTTCTTTTCTTCTTTCCTTTCTTTCTTTTCTTCTTTCTTTCCTTACTTACTCACTCAGGGTGGGGAATGGGAATAGAATATTTCATAAAATATGTACCCTTGTTTTTACCAGTCCATTCTGATGGGCATTTAAGTGTTTCCAGACTTTTTATATGATAAAGTTTTAGTGAATAGTTGTGTATTCATTTTTGTGTACAAGCTATACAAGTATATCTGTAGGGTAAAATCACAGATTAGAAATTTCTGAGTAAAGGGGTATACACATTTTACATTTTGATAATCATTGCGAAAACACTTGCAAAGAATTTGCTCTAATTTAAACTCACTCTATTAAATTATGAAAATGCCTATTTCTCAGCATCTTAGTAATAATGCTGTATGTCATTTTTTTATCTTTACCAGCCTGATAAATGAAAACTAATATTTTATTGTTTGAGTTTGTATTTTTCTAATGAGTGATACTGGGATTCTTTCCTTTTTTTGGCAGCCATTTATATTTTACTTTCTGGGAAATTTTTCTATAGATTATTGGTATTATCATTTATTTATAATATTTATACATAAAACAAATATTTTTCTAAAATATAAATTGCAAAATATTTATTTTGTACTTTCCATTTGTATTTGTATTTTTTCAGTTTTGTTTCCCATGAAAAATATTATTTTTCAGTATAGTTAATTCATTATGTTATTTATTAATAGGATCTATTTGTGTTTTGCTTCCATAGTACTTTCCCATTCCAAAACTTTTTTTTTTCAAATTAAGATGTTTCAGCCATCAGCTTCAGCTTCAGCTTTTCCTCAGATAGTTAACAATTTGTTCCAACTCCATGTGTTTGCTTATCCCTTTCCCCCATGGTTTTTAAATGCCTTCTTTAGCATATATGTACTCTCTTGTGAATGTAGTTACTTATGTTGTTCGCTTAAAACTTATAGAATGTTATAAATCAATGCTATCTTATCTAAATAAAAAAAGAGAACTGTGAGAGAAACTATTCCATGGCAAGAAAGATGTGTAAACTGGATATGCTTGACTTAAATATTTAACCAATATCTTATTTTGAGAAAGTTACAAAAGCATGCAGATTCCTTGTCATTAAAGGTACCAGCTAAAAAAAAAGAGGTAAAGCACTAATCAGTTTGACTCAGTGGATAGAGCGTCGGCCTGCGGACTGAAGGGTCCCAGGTTCGATTCCGGTCAAGAGCATGTACCTTGGTTGTGGGCACATCCCCAGTAGGAGGTGTGCAGGAGGCAGCTGATGAATGTTTCTCTCTCATCGATGTTTCTGACTCTCTATCCCTCTCCCTTCCTCTCTGTGAAAAATCAATAAATTTTTTTTTTTAAAAAAAGAGGTAAAAACTATGAGTAACGTGTCACTTTATAGTGCCACCATTACATTACGTACTCAGTACCTACACACAACTGCACACACACACACACACACACACACACACACACACACACACCGATGTGGCTGTAACCTTACTGGCAACAAATAAAGTTTACTGAAATTGATGTTGAGTGCCTGTATTGAACTTGATTCTTTCTCCGAGTCTATTTGTGTTCCAAATCCCTACCAGTCCAAGGCCACCTTAAATCTTAAAGTATGAGGTTTAATATTACCTGGACTTAACCATTTCACTTGAAATATGTTTGAGGGCTGATTTACACTTGGTTCTTCTTTATTGTGAATGTGCAGTCTCTTGGATTAGGAGCTTATTGAAGGTGGTCTTCCGGTAGACTGGCCATTATATGTGGGTGATCAAAAATAAAGTTCAGATTTGGGGGAATTAGCAAATCTCTTTCAGGACAAAGGGTTCTTTCATGCTCCACTTATTTTCTGAGTTCCTGATTTTCTTCAAATCTTTATCTAATAATTCTTTATTTCTTTTGGCTTTGCAACTTTTCAAATATTTTTAAAAATATTTTTATCAAGGCTTTTTGTGTGTTTTCTGTGGGAGTATGACTCCAAATAACCTAGCCTGCCATTATTAGAAACCAGAAGTCTCAATCACATCTGTACTTGAGAAAAGTTTACCCATGTTTTCAAAGCTCGGCCATTGCTTCCACGGTGCTCTTATTCTTTGTTTCATGAATATATGTTATTTTTTTCCTTCCTCAAAACCCCATATCACCTCTCTAACCTTCTCTGAACTATTAGTCATGAGTGCACTCAGGGATTTATTATGTTAGATTCTAAATGGCAGGTGTTATGTCTTATCCCCTAAAACAACTAGTTTAAGCTTTGCACAAAGCAGGCACTTAAGATTTATTTAGTTGAAAAAGATTTCAAAGTATTGCTTGAGAAACCAACCCTGAAACAATCACTTTGGTTATTTCCCACATTTCTCAGTTGCAACAAAAAAATTGTCTTGAGCAATAAAAAAAGTTCCCAAGCCTTTCCCTCACATTCCACTTAGCCAGAGTTTACATCAAGTAATGTGGCAGTCCCTAGTTTATTCTTCTAAAGAGATCAGCTGCTGGAACATTCACTCACCATTAGTTCAACTTCTGATGATAAACATGTTTCATCAAGCTACTTCACAGAACTCACAAAGTAGTCCCAGTTCACAGGGGAAGAAAGAATTTGGCTCCCAAGGAGCCTAATTTTTTACAGATGTGGTCAAGCAAGACTGAATGCCAAACTGCATAACAATATATGAAATGATGTGGAACAGGGAGGAAATCATTTGCATAAAACCAGAAACTCATGATGCCTTAATTGCCAGTAATCTCCATGCATAAAAGTTAGATGAAGAAGCATGATAAAGTATGGGCTGCCTTAAGAGGATAGAATGACATTTGCAGCTAGTGAATCTGGAACAGTGCCAGAGATGGTCTAACAAATTTGAACTACACCTTGATCTGACATCTTTGCAAGAGATGGCCCTAAGGAAGGATGTTTATAAACCTCTCTAACATAAAGAGATTTATAGTCACCAATTAGAAAGAGAGAGAAAATGCTGTTAAGAAGCAAAAGCAAGACTTAGTGCACACCAAATACTAATTTTAGCATAAGGCTGATTCTGCTTGTAATGGTTTTTTAAATATATATATTTTTATTGATTATAGAGAGAGAGGAAGGGAGAGGGATAGAGAGATAGAAACATCAATGAGAGAGACACATCCTGCACACCACTCACTGGGGCTCAACCCCACAACACAGGCATGTGCCCTGACAGGAATTGACCTCTTGGTTCATGGGTCATTGCAAGCCTGGTTGCTTGCAATTATTTTTAAAATATTATTTAAGAGTTCTTTAAAGGACCTTTGATTTAATCCATTATAATGTGCTAGACAGACATTATAATTTGTAGTGATACAATATAGGGTAACTTATTTTATAAAGCCTCTCTTTTCAAATCAAGATGAGATGATGAGATGATAATGATAATCACTCCATAGAGTTGTATAGATTAAATGAAGTAAACCATGTCAAGGGTCCAGGTAAAAGCATATATATATACACACTAGAAGCCGGTTGCACGAAAATTCACACAATAGGTCTTCCTTCCCCTGGCTGCTGGCACTGGTTTTCCTCCAGCACCTGGGACCCAGGCCTTTGGTCCGACCGCAGCGAGGCTTGGCTTCTACACTGCAGCTGCCCTGGAGAAGCCAAGCCTCTTCAGTCTTCAGCCTTCAGTCTTCACTCTGGCCAGAGCCTTCTGTCTTTGCTCCGTGCCTGCATATGCAAATTAACCACCATCTTTGTTGGGTTAATTTGTATAGTCACTCTGATTAGCTGGTGGGCATAGTGGAGTGACACCAATTTGCATGTTTCATATATATATATATATATATATATATATATATATATATATATATCTGCCAGAATGGCTACCATCAATAAATCAACAAACAACAATATATATTTGAAGATAAATTAAAATAAGGTAGGTGGATAAAAAAAAAACCACTTAGTTTATGCTAGGCCTACAAAGGACATTTCAAGGTTAGAGCAAGGGATCTGGAAACAGATAACCTGATGTCCAATCCCAGGAAAATTGCTTCTTCATCTTACTGAGACTCTTTCTCTGTGAGTTAGAAATAATAACAGTATCTATTTCATAGAGTTATGAGGAATTTATTTAGATAACATGCAAAGTGCTCAGCAGAGAGCCTGGAACCTAGGGGTTACTCACAGAAGGATATATTTTATTATTAAAAAATATGCATGCAAGGAGCTTGCAATCTCATAACTCTTCGCATGGTCCAACTATCATATGATGTCAAACCTTGTGTGTTCCCAGGCACAATAACAGATTATACATTTGTGAGGTTTCCAGAAGGAGACATTTCCAAAGCAAAGCTGGAAGAAGTAACTAGATGAGATCCAGATCAATCACAGAAAAATTGTGTCTAGTCCTGGTTCTTTCTTAAGAGTCAGGCTGGTATGAATCTACAGAGATGACTTCTTTGTCTTAAGGTCATATATGAAGAAGGTCCTCGTCACACCACAGCCCTCAGTGGCAGCCCCATCTCAAACCCTGAAAAAAGTTGAAAATGAATACAGACCAACTCAGCACACAACCAAACAGCATCACTTGGGAAACTTTCTTTGATGGCCTCAAAGGTCACACTTATTCTTAATACACACTTAGCTCACATAGAAAAAAAATTTGAAGGGTTTTAAGGGTGAACTGGTGTCATCTAGATAGAAGAGACGAGTGTTGAGGTTATATGTGAGTAACTTCTCTTGCCAATGACTATCAAGGAATTGTCAGAAGAAAAGAGGCTACAACTGCGCTTGGTGAAATGTTTGACCCAGCTGGTTCTACCCTTTACTGCTGCAGTGAGAAGTCTCCCCTTCCTCTCATTCCCTCATGCCCCTCAAACATCATGCACTGACATAAAAAGACAGCTTAGCAAGGGGTAACATAAATCACAGATACCAGTAAAATCTGGAACCTCTTTCAATTTTTTATCATTAAAATCATCCAAATTAAGAATATTTCCAGAATACACATTTATTAAGTACCAGGAAAGAGCTAGCTTTTACTAAAAGCATCTTTGCAAAGTCTATTATGGTTAAAGTATTACAATGTGCTTTATCAGCCATTCAGTACATTGACAAAGAAAGTCTTTACTCTAAAATTCAAGATGTGTATAGCATTGCATAATGTTTTCTCACTTTTAGAACTTATGACATTTGTGCTGCATAATTATCTTTTAAGAGGTCCTATCTAACATGGTAACATGATGATAAACACAAAATTTTTTGGAATAATTCAAAGCATAAATATTAAGTTGCTGTCTGAGACTCTTCTGCCTGAGCCACTGTGATTTTCATATATGTTTAGAAACATGTATTGGGGCCAAAGCAGAGAAATCCTTAAACCTCACTTAATTCAAATCATGGCTATTTTATTCATATTAGTCAGTTCAGCTTCAATGCAGTTAGAAGTTAGTCTTTGGATAGAAGAGCTTTTTATTTCCTTCTCAAAGAAGCCTGGTTAGATAAAGAAATCAGATTATTTTATTTTACTTTGCTAAACTAAACATTGCACACTTGGTATAACACTTATCTTTGGGCAAAAGAAGCACCTTAGCATTTAGAAGAAAAAAAGAACAAGGAAACTAGGTAGGGACAGAGTAGGATATTGACCAATGATTTTCAAAGTGTGACATGGGGACCCTTAGGAAAGAGACCCTGAGACCCTTCCAGGGTGTCTGTGAGGTTAAAACATTTCACAACACTAAGATGTTATTTGCCTTTCCCCTCCCCCACACCTGACCCTCATGAGTATATAATGGAGTTTTCCATGGACTATAAGATGTGTGATGATTTCATTGTTCTGAAGGCTAATGGAATGTAAGTTTGTGTTTTAAATTTTGTTTTAATTTCTAATACAATAAATATTAGTTATAATTCATATTTTTAAGAAAACTTTTGGGGGTCCTCAATAAATTTTAAGTGTCTCAAGAACAAAACATTACTGGTCTAGAATAGTTGTCAGCAAACTGCAGCTTGTGAGCCACATGCGGCTCTTTGGCCCCTTGAGTGTGGCTCTTCCACAAAATACCGACTTCTGCACATGGGCCACGAAGTTTCAATCGCACTGTACGTGCGCGCCCACACGTGGTATTTTGTGGAGGAGTCACACTCAAGGGGCCAAAGAGCCGCGTGTGGCTCACGAGCCGCAGTTTACCGACCACTGGTCTAAAACAATGCTGTTCTATAGAATTAATTGTAGTAATGGAGATATTCTACAAATCTGCACTGTCTCATACAGAAGCCATTAGACACATGTGACTACTGAGCACCTAAAATGTGGCTAGTTGTTAATGCAACTGAGGAATTACGTTTTTAGTTTTTATTTAATTTAAATGTAAAGAGCCACTGTGGGTGATGGCTACCATATTGGGCAGTGCAGACCTAGACTCTCAGTGCCCTAATTTAATGCTTTTCCTGATCTTTTTTGCACAATTTTTTTTACAGTTACAAATATTTTTTTCCTGCTAACTATTAAACTTTTGGCTTGTGTGGCGTGTAAGAGTTTTGTTAACAACAAACATGCAGTATGACAATACTTATGCATAGCTCTGAAATATGTATACATTCCAGATCAAATTTTTGATTCAAAAAATAATAATTTTTAAAATCTTGTAGTTGCCCCTTTGGGAATTACTAGTATATAGAGTTCAAAAACAATATTTCTTTATGCTGCACCTTGAATTAAATACACAGGCTTTAGACTACAGTTTTTCACTTATAAACAGTGTTTTAGTCAGGGTTTCTCTTGCAGTCACATAGAGACAAGGAGGTAAGAATTGCACTTGCATAAGAAGGGAGGTGGGTGTTTAGGCCTGTCACTGAAATTGGCCTGCTATGGTGTGGTCATAATTCACTAGGATCTGAATCTCACTTAGCAGAAATCCTGGATTTCTCAATTAGAACTTCCTGGATGTTAGCACTGACTCTTGCTAATCGTACTATTAAGAGATAAAGGTGCACAGAGGAGGATCTCTATTTGAGAACATAAGCTTTGAATTGTGCAACCCCGTGTGAGCTAGTGAAGTGAGGTAACTATATTATTAAGTGGTTTCCCTATATGTTGAGAAAATTAAATGAGATGATGCGTCTAAAACACTTTTAGTATAACTCGTACCAATTGTAAAAATTTGATATGTGACAATGATTTCCCAAATTATTACTGCTAGCTGTATTTACTTAACAAAAATTTTTTAAATGTATCTTTATTGTTGAAAGTATTAGTGATATCCCCTTTTTGCTTTTCCTCACTCACTCTCTCCTTCCCACTCCTGCCCCCTCCCCAGGCCTTCACTGCACTATTGTCTGTGTCCATGGGTTATGCATGTATGCTGTAAGTTCTTTGGTTAATCTCTTCCCCTCCCATTCCCTCTGAGAATACTCAGTCTGTTGCATGCTTCCATGTCTCTGGATCTATTTTGTTTGTCCATTTATTTTGTTCATTAGATTCCACATCTAAGTGAGATCATGTGATATGTGTCTTTCTCTGACTGGCTTATGTTGCTTAGCATAATATTCCCTAGTTCCCTCAATGTTGCCACAAAGTGTAAGAGATCCTTCTTTTTTACAGCTGCATAGTATTTCATGGTGTAAATGTACCACAACTGTTTTATCCACTCATCTACTGGTGGCACTTGGGCTGTCCAAAGAGGACATACAAATGGCCAAGAGAAATATGAAAAATGCTCAATGTCACTAACCATCAGAGAGATGCAAATCAAAATGATAATGAGGGGCCACCTCACACCTGCCAGAGTGGCTACCATCAATACATCAACAAACAACAAGTGCTGGTGAAGATGTGGAGAAAAGGGAACCCTGGTACACGGCTGGTGGGAATGCAGACTGGTGCAGCCACTATGGAAAATAGTGTGGAGTTTTCTCAAAAAATTAACAATGGAACTACCATTTGACCCAGTGATCTCACTTCTAGGAATATATCCTAAGAAGCCTGAAACACCAATCAGAAAGAACATATGCACTCCTATGTTCATAGCAGCATTATTTAGAATAGCTAAGATCTGGAAACAAATCTTTATTGTGTGTCAATTCAGTGCCAGACAGTGTGTTAATGCTGGTGAATGAGTAGATGTGGTCCCTGCACTCATGGAGTTTACAATCTAGTGAAGGAGCGAGACAAATAATCACATAAGTTAAAAAGAGTTCTAGATGATGCTGGTATTTCTAAGAGAAAAAAGCTGGGTCATAAGTTAGGATGTACAAGATAAAACTGTTTACATCCAGAGGTTTGGAAAGTTTCTCTGAGGAAGGAATATTTAACCTGAGACCTAAATACCAGTAGCATTTATTACTGGTTGAAAAATATTGCAGGGTATATTTGTTGAAGGTAATGGTTAGCAAATGGACTCTAATACTCAATGACTAACCAATATGGAAGTTTATTTCCCTTTTCCTTAACAACCCAGGGTCAGTAGTCCATCTGATTCCTGCAAACCAAAATCCCAAGATAAGCATGGGCATAGATCTAGGCTTGAAAGTATACACTTTTAATTGACTGAGTTCCTAACACTTTCTGAACCTTGTCTTCTCTATGTGTTGTTGAGGGATTAAATGAGATAATCATTTACAATCATATTCATATGGTTTTGAAATACGGCTACACCTCAAAGAAAGTGAAGCTAGGAAATGTAGTTTATCACTAGACAGCTATATTCTGAGTAAAAGGGAAGACCAATTATGGTTTCCCCTAGGTGTCTAACACGTAGGCAGAGGAACCAAAACATAACATGGGAAAGAACTTGGAATGCTAAAGAAACTTAATGGCCACTAGGCTGGCTTGGCGAAAGTGGTATAATATAGGCCTCAATGGCAGGATCCCCTTCTCCAATCCATTTACAATCCACTAAGAGATAATAGAGAAGTAAACATAATTAATGTTAGTACAGCTACAAACAAACACCAGGTTTTGGTAGCAGAGAATCAGAATAGATTAATTTTTTTTTCCTGGGGAGTTTGTGGAGAATGGTACATTTTAGAAAGATCTTGGTGACTGAGAACATGGGTGTGAGGTGTTGGATAGGGGCATGGGAGGAAGATTAAGAGCATTTGGACAAAGTGCAAAGCAAAGGCAAGGAATCAGGAAATATACAGGGTGTGTCTTGAGAGCTAAGAGCTGTGACTTAAAACATTATCAGAATGAGAGTTCCTCTGCTACTCTTAAATATCTTGCAAAGAGAAATTCTACAAGGTTGGTCATACAATTAGAAAGGAATTATAACAAAAAGACCATGGATCAAGATGTCATACCAATTCCTTGAGTTATGTTCAAAAACAGCTTGAAAAATGGTGCCCTCTATCTTTATAAAGAGCCAACTTTATTCATCTTCCCCACTAAGAATCAACTCCTATGTATCAATGCCTTATTGAACAAGTTAATTGTTCAGTTTGATCAAAAACAGAAAATATTGTTGCACTCTGAAACATGCAGCCAAACAGAAATAATTTTTATTTACTATGAAATTCAATTTAGTTCAATAACACTTTGAACTTCTGTTTTCCCCTCAAAACTAAACACAGGTTCAATACTTACACTTACTTACTCATATACTAATTCATTCAGCAATAGTCATTAATATTTTCTAGAGTTAAGAGGAATTGATTTAGATAGCACATCCAACGTGCTCAGCAAAGAGCCTGGCACCTAGTGATCGCTCACAAAAGGATAGATTTTATTACCAAAAAGTGTTCATGAAGGAGCCTGCAATCTCATAACTCTTTGGGGTACTATTGATATAGTGCAAAGAGCACAGACTTTGGAATCAGATAAACTTGAAATGAATTCTTGTTCTGTCTTTTAAAACAGTGTGAATGTGGGCATTTTCTAAAATTGGGCCCACTTTGTTTCTGCCTGAGATAATTAGAATACTTCCTACTTCAAATAATTGCTGTGAAGACCACATGAAATAATGGGTAGCCAGACTAATGCGCAGTAAGCATGGAGTAGCAGTTGCAACCCCCATCATGTTGGGTGTCCCTTTCACATCTCCTCTGAGAGATGAAAGTGACACACCTTGACCTCAGCCTGGGTATGTCTAGTCTCAAAGACAATCTCGGCGAAAAGCCAGGTGAGAGATAAGGCATTGATTTGAAACGTGAGTTATGGATTTCAGAAAAGGGCAAAAGTAGAACCAGACGAATCCAACCCCTTTACTTGCCAGACCTCTTGTTATCTGATTCCCACTAACACCTAACAGCAATCAGCCACAGAATTCCAATGGGCAGGTAAGCAACTGTGCAATGTTTTCAACTGGATAAAGCATGGAAAATAAGGAAAGAAGGATGGACCAAGAGACAGGTAGGTGTGTGTGTGTGTGTGTGTGTGTGTGTGTGTGTGTGTGTGAAAGATAAAGGGGTAATTTTAATGAATCTGGGGCAGAAGACAGCACATACATTAATTTAGAGGAAGCTGTGTTCTTTTCTACATGAAAACACACAAAATTAGAACACCTAAATAAATAAGCTTTCTTTATGCTGGGAGGTGTTATGGTACCAAGGTTAAGAAAGGTGGTTTAGGAATAGTGGTTGTTGGTGCAAACCTTGGCTCCACCACTTGTGAGAAGTACAGCCTTCTGAAAGTTATTGGAAGCTTCTGAGCTGCAGTTTCCTTAGTAGTTCCTAAATCATTACATTACTGCAGTAATAACTATTATAATCCACACAAAGCAGTGAAATAGTCTTGACACATAATACATATTAAAAAATGTTAGCTTTTGTCATTGTGATTTAAGATTTTAGCTGAGTCAGCACAGCTCAAAATTCAGAAAGCAAAGGTAATATCTATCCTTTCTAGGTGATGCAGATGACAAGTAGAATGAAATAGCCATTTACCTTGCAGCCTGAACAACTTTCATGTATTAGATTTACTCAGTATAGAATACTCTCCTGAAAAAGACTCCCCTACCAGATCCATCTTCTTTTCCCATTTTTTAAAACTGTATTTTTTCTAATCTTCTGATATATGGCACTTCTTTGTTTCTTGAGAAACTGCTTTTACTAAAAGTTTTATCAAGTGGCTTCTCCAGTACTTGCAGGCTTGGCTATAGCTCATAGATCTTTAATCTAGTCATTACCGCTCCTCCCTGTGGTTTGGATCTTACTGTCTTCCCTTCTTACTCAATGCAGACATTATAATCTTGCTAATACCCCTGGGGGGCAACAAAGCCCTTTTCCCTTCCAGCTTTCTGAGAGCATTTTCTTTACCTGGGAAGTGCCCTCTTGTCCTCCACCCAGCATTATCAAGCATCCATTTTGTGCCTAGGGTTGTGCTGGGTACTCTGAGTCCTACAGATGCAAAACATGTGTCCTGCCTTCCAACAGTTTGGAATCTAATAAAAGAGACAAATCTCCTACGCATGAAATGAATGGAGAACAGAGTCAAGATAACTATGGAAATAAGAAGGAT
Organism: Myotis lucifugus; assembly: GCF_000147115.1. Classification (NCBI taxonomy): domain Eukaryota; kingdom Metazoa; phylum Chordata; class Mammalia; order Chiroptera; family Vespertilionidae; genus Myotis; species Myotis lucifugus. The sequence continues at coordinate 944,682 of NW_005871184.1, read as the reverse complement.
AATATGGTAAACACTGGCTATGGGCCCACCAGACGAGTGAGACTCTATATACAGTATGTTGTTTTCTTGGAAACAGCAATCACTACAGCTGGGAAAGGAAGGGGAGGCAGTGAAGAACTGTTGGTTAGAGGGTTGGCTGACAGCACCACAGCTGGGGGATTTGTACTGTTTAATCTACTGCAGCCTTTTCTTGCCACACACTGCACTTTCCTCTTTAGGGAAATTATAAACAGCACTTTGCTGCCCACATAGTTTACACAGAATGATTACATTCAAAGAGCAGCTGTACTATAGAGTACAAGTGTACATTAATAACTAACATTTTATAGAATATTGCATTGTAAAAGAGCTGTTTCTTATGTGCCTTACTTAATGCTCATACCTAACCACCCTTTGAGTGAGTTACTATTCTTTCCATTTTCCAGTGATTAAATAGCATTAATAGAAGTTAAGCAAATTTCTTAAGGCCATTAATGTAGACTATAACTATTGCTGGTGGATTATTTCCATGTTCTGCTCCCAAATCTTGTGCTTCACATTTAGGATTAGAAAGAGTGTAGGAGTGTGTGTGAGAGTGTGTGTATGTGTGTATTGGGGGGTCAGAACAGGAGTTATTCTATGAAGTAATCCATCATTTAGAACATTATTTCAAGAGAAAAACATTTAAAAAATAATAAAGCACCTTGGATTAAGTTTTATTTTCAGAATATAACCCATTTATAAGTTGGAAACTGATCACACAAAATATAAATCTGGATCTGCAGCCTAATCTTTTATTATCTGATTTCTCTGTGAAGCAAAAATATATAAACTTACTTTTCAGTATTTTTTCATATACTGGTTTATGAGATCCTTGGAGATTGATTAATATAGGTATATTTTTCTCTTTCACATTAGAATGACAATGACCATGCTAGAAATGAAAGAATTTTCTCTATTATTAGTATTATGCTTCTTTGGTAAGCTATATAATGAATTAGTTTCCCAGGCTTTTTCTGCTACAAAACTTCATTACAAAATGGTGTTTCTAATATATTTTACTTAGTCTGTTTGGTTTGACATGAAAACAAATTCCATACTTTATTCCACTTTATAGTTAGTTTTTTTCTTATCTAAGGTCAAGTTTTTGGTCATAGACAAGCCATATTTTTTTAAGTGAGTTCTTAAGTCTTCCAAGCTCTGGTTGTCTGACTCTGTAATATCTCATTGTCACTCTGTTTAGTTCCTAACAACATGCTCAGGACACTTAATTTGCTAAGAAATTTTATTAATGATCAGAGATAAATGTTAACAAGTGTCTGAAAAGACTATTTTCTTTTCCCTGATTCCAAAAATCTGTCAACTTGTGGTTGACAGAATGAGTCTGCAATTTTCTTCTTTTGGAAATGAATAATTTAAGAGATGCACTGTCAGCAATTAGTATGTTTATAAGGCTTTGTTCTTTGTTAGAGTTGGCCCAAATTTTAGAACATTTTCATTTGACCAATATTTATTTATTTTTTAAATATGTTTTTATTTACTTCAGAGAGAGGAAGAGAGAGGGAGAGATAGATAGAAACATCGAGGTTGCCTCCTGCAAATACCCTACTGGGGATGGAGCCCACAACCTGGGCATGTGCCCTGACCTGCATGGAAGGATGCTCAACCAACAGCCAGACCAGCCAGGCAATTTGGCCAATATTTTAGAATGATTTTAACTGTTATATGCTAGACTATCAGAACTATTTTTCTATCATTTTTTTAAAAACTTATAAATATAAATATTAATGCACACGTATTAAAATAAAAAATTTTAAATGAAAAAATTTTAAAGTGCATATACATACACTTAAAAGATGACATGGTTGTAAGCTGAACAGTGACTTACTTCTATTCCCACCTATGCTGCAAATGAACTTGACTTGGATGGATTGATTTGTAATTTTTCCCATAGCCAGCACTTGCTATTGTAATGTAATTTTCCTCATAATTGGCACTTGTTATTGAGAAAAAAAAGATAAAATAACTTATCCAGCCCTAACTGGTTTGGCTCAGTGGATAGAGCATTGGCCTGTGGACTGAAGGGTCCCAGGTTCGATTCTAGTCAAGGGCATGTACCTTGGTTGCAGGCACATCCCCAGTGGGGGGTATGAAGGAGGCAGCTGATCGATGTTTCTCTCTCATCGATGTTTCTAACTCTCTATCCCTCTCCCTTCCTCTCTGGAAAAAAATCAATAAAATATTTAAAAAATAAAATAAAATAAAATAAAATAAAATAAATAAAATAAAATAACTTATCCAAATATGTAAAGTAATTGTCAAGGCTGGGATTAGACCCCAGGTTTTCTTATTCCTTTCTCCTAGTATTAAACTTGATCCACAGGATTCTATTCCCTCTGATCCTTATTTCTACAAGGTAGTCCCAATATCTCATCTAAACAGGAAGCTGTCATGGACAATGCAGTTGGTCTTTGATGGTCTTCTGAAGGTTCCCATGATCATCTTTGCAACTCACTGAGCTTTTTCCAGACCTTTCATTAAAAAATTGAGATTTGTTTGCAGCTAATTAACTTGTGTTAACCTATCTTTTTTTTGCAGTATGAATTTAGCACCCAGTGTGCAATTGAAAATTGGAGCTTCACTTCCCAATGACTTTGTGAAGTATTGAGTTATGGCATTGAGAATAATCACAGTCCCACTTATCCTCAGGATCTTGGCTTCTACTCAGGCCATGTCTGTGAGACGTTTTTGTGGCTTGGGAGATTTGCCCTTTCCCTCCTGCCTCAACAATTCCAAGTAAAAGCCTAACCACAGAGCCCAGCACCAGGGAAGTCAGGGAACTTAGGAGGACATGCAGCTGTCCTCAAATGCAAGGTCCCTCTTCTCCCTCCCACTCACCCCCCAAAACCTTCAACACCAGAGAATCTAGGAAATAATAGAACTAGCTTGAACCAGGAGGTAGAATCCACATTTAACTAGTATTGTGAGGCAGAGAGAATGTGAAAGCCTGGAGGATAGAGACCAGGAAAATCTGAGAAGAGCCAGACTTTCTGGGGTAAGTGGCAGCACAGACAGAACTCTGGATCCAGAAAGCACTAAAGAATCCAAAGCCTACGTTTAAAGGGTAAAATGACCTACATTTGGAAATTAACTTGTCCTCTAAATTACTGAAAATTCAGAATATTTGGGGGATAAAGCCACTAGAGAAGCATAAATAAGGGGTCAACAGGCAGAAAAAAATGGACAGGAAGTCTCATGGGAAGTTCTAAATAAATTTTCATTCAAAAGAGTCAGCAGTTTTAAAACAAAATCATGTCTTTGGCATAGGAATCAAGTTCATAGGAATACATACTAAAAGATAATCTTATATAATAAAGAGGTAATATGCAAATTGACCATCACACTCTCACACAAGATGGCCGCCCCCATGTGGACACAATATGGCTGGCAGTGGAGGGAAATTGTAGGTGATCAGGCTAGCAGGGGAGGGCAGTTAGGGGCAACCAGGTTGGCAGGGGAGGGAGGGCAGTTAGGGGTGATTAGGCCTGCAGGGGAGGGCAGTTGGGGGCAACCAGGCCTGCAGGGGAGGGCAGTTGGGGGCGATCAGGCTGCCAGGGGAGGACAGTTGGGGGCAATCAGGCTGGCAGGGGAGGACAGTTGGGGGCAATCAGGCTGGCAGGGGAGGACAGTTTGGGGCAATCAGGCTGGCAGGGGAATGGTTAGGGGGTGATCAGGCTGGTAGTCAGAAGCAGTTAGGGGCAATCAGGCAGGCAGGCGAGTGGTTGGGAGCCAGCAGTCCCAGATTGTGAGAGAGATGTCTGATTGCCAGTAAACTGGCAGTAAGACATCCCCCAAGGGGTCCAGATTGGAGAGGGTGCAGGTTGGGCTGAGGGACAACCCCCACCTCAGTACACAAATTTCATGCACCAGGCCTCTAGTCTTAAATAATTGCATAAAATTCTTAAACACAAAATATCACTCTAATATTTTATGGTGAAAAATGAGAGCAATATATATTCTTAAAAGCAATTAAATAATGAAATAAATAATAATATACCATAGAAAATGAAGTCATAATATTCAAACAACTCAAAATATTTTAAATTGTGTATTATAATAATCAAATAAAAATATTAAAACTTTGCACCAGCATAATATTTGACATATCCACAAAATTTTAAAATATGAACAATGATTATCTCTTAGCAATAAAATTATTTCTCATTATTTTCCAAACTTGCCAAAGAACATAGGAAGCAATCTAACAATGAGTGAAAACTTGAGATCAGCATTTGGCTGTCTGGCTTCTCATTTTTTTCTATCTTTACTTAAAATTCTTGGGGGCCTCAGTTTTGTCACTTATCTAAGAGCTGTTTTAAAAATTAAAGGAAATAATGTAAAGTACATGGAACAATCCTGGCACATAGTTAACAATTTGATAAATTTTAGCTATTCGTTACCTTTAAAAATGTGTGTGGGCATACATGTGCATGAATGCATACACATATATACACACACATACATTAAGGTTTTAAAGCAATGAACATAAACACAGCTGCTCATTTATTAAGACCATTGAGTACTGTTAAAAACCCAATTTAATCACATTTAGTTTTCACTGAAAAAAAAATAGGGAGGAAACTGATGAAGAGTAGGCTGTTCAGGGCCATAAGTGTACTCCCTGTGCAAGCAAAGATCTTCAACCTGTAGCTTCATTCATCACTGTTCCTCTTGGATCACATTTGTCCACTTCTCTCCTGATTGATCAGTATTTTGAAATTAATTGAGGTTATTAATAATGTTCTATAAATGTGACATGACACACCTGGAAATGCAGATTTTTCAACAAAGCATTGAATATGGGAAGCACAATGCTCAAATGCTTTTTCTGCACTCACTAAGGGTTATAAAAATAATATTTTCTACAGGCTGGCTATAAAAAAAATATTAGCAAAATGCATTGAATTGACTTTCCCAGTGCCCTACAAATTATAGTAGGTCTCTATCTCAGGGTCTTTATTTGCTCCAAAAGAGAGCAAAGTAGATTGGAAGAACCAATCCCCCAGAGAAAATAACTGTTAAAGAATTAATGTTGCTGTTTAATCTCCATTCTTCATAGTACTCTCTATCTATGGAGTTGTGTGTGTCAGCAGAAAAGGATAGGTCAAATCTAAGCTCTGGATTTACTAGAGCTGAAATTGGGTAAACTATTGGATTCCTTATACTTCCCATTTTTAAATCAAGATTGATAATAGACATTTCAGAGAGATATTGGAAGGATTAATGAAATCTTACTTGGGGTAAACTATGTGGTACACAGTAGTCATTCATTAAATGGTAGTTACTGTTGGACAAGAACCAGGGAACAAAGGGACATGTACTAGTAGAGTTTCCATAGTGATAACAAGAACTAATACTTGTAGATATTTAATATGTGTCAAGCACTATTTTGAGCATTTTACCTATGGTAATGCAGGTAATCATCACAACAGCTTTGAGTTGGATAATATCATTAATTTATCCAATATTAACTTCCACCATATTAAATTTCTCTATTTCATAAATAAGGCTATTAAGTATGACAATCATTTTGGAGTAGAGTTACTTGCAACACAATATCTGTATTATAAAATGTCTGTCTCTCTCACTCTAGATTGTGAACTCTTAAATGACAAAAACCATAATTTATATCCCCAAGTTTTTCTGACTTACAGAAAATATATAATAAAGATATACTAAAGAGAACCCATCTGCCTCTGTGATTGGAAATTAGTACTATGCTCAGTACAGAAGTTCATTTAATTTCAGTATTTTTTAATTTTTTTCAATTACAGTCTACATTCAATATTAGTTTCAGAGGTAAAATCATTTCATTTAGCCGAAACCGGTTTGGCTCAGTGGATAGAGCGTCAGCCTGCGGACTGAGAGGTCCCAGGTTCGATTCCGGTCAAGGGCATGTACCTGGGTTGCGGGCACATCCCCGGTGGGGGATGTGCAAGAGGCAGCTGATCGATGTTTCTCTCGTATCGATGTTTCTAACTCTATCTCTCTCCCTTCCTCTCTGTGAAAAATCAATAAAAATATATTTTTTAAAAAAATCATTTCATTTAAAATTTCAGTGGTGCACTGGTGCACAGCGTGGCTCAGTGGTTGAGCATTGATCTATGAACCAGGAGGTCACAGTTCGATTCCTGTTCAGGGCACATGCCAGGGTCACAGGCTTAATTCCCAGTGTGGCACCAGAAGGAGGCAGCCAATCAATGATTCTCTCTCATCATTGATGTTTCTATCTCTCTCTCCATGTCTCTGCCTCTCTGAAATCAATAAAAATATATATATTTTTAAAGGATTTCAGTGGTTACAGGGGACTAGATTCATTTTATCTTCTTCATTTACAATACATATTTTCATACTTGGAGATCAGAATTAATAATAATTATCAAGATCATTCATCACTTTGTATTCATCACCACCAATTTTATACTGGGTATTATGGATTGTATTGCTATTTTTGTTTCTCTGCTGCCAATTCCGTGTTTCATCATTTTCTGCTGTTTCCATGAACCTGTCAAATCAACCACAGCATTGTCCACTTCTTTCATCTGGTTTTGCTTAAGACCTGTGTCCACATAATTAACCCCCAAAAATGTGTAAAAATTTGAACCAGCTATTAGACAATAGAAATAATCATAACCAGAGACTAGGTCATAATATGAGGCCACAAACGTGGCTGACGTCAGATACCTTGTGATTTGCATATTAGTAATCTGTTAAGCAATGCAGTAAAATGCATATGAACAAAAAGTCCTTTTTAAAAATTCTATTCAGCATTATGACGTCAAAGAAAGCAAATGCCAAAGAATTATTAAAGTTATTGTAATAAATCTGAATTCCGAAGATATCTTTCAGAACAGCATTTATTGAAAACAGTGAATTGACTTGAGCATTTCAGGGAAGAGTGAAAAAATAAATGATTTTTACACAATATGCTTGTTTTCTAATTATATGAATATTTTTTAAAAATAAGATTTTCACATAACTTTAAACCATTCATATGTAAGTGGTTTGTGGCTCTGCGTATCTAAACTTCTGAGTCAACATTTTACTGGCTATGGAAATGCTATGGTTGTTCAGGAATGTGTTTGATATTCCAGCTGGGACGCAGAGAAGTTAGAAAAGCTCATGATTTATTATAGACTTCTATTTTTCGGTAATACAAAATGACCCTCATTTAAAGATGCCAACTACCTGTGCTAATGGTTGCAATAACCATCTCAATTGAAATTAGCATGCAACATTTTTTAGAGAGTACTAGAGAAGAAGTTTATTCGAAAACATCAAACACTTCCTCCATTTGCTACCTCAGATGTGCACACACCTGTAAACACAGGCAGAGAATGGTAAGATCTGGGGTCTGGGGAGCAACTAAGAGTATGGGTGATATTTGAAGAAATGTGTACCATCTACTTAGCTACATTTTCAATTAAGACATTAACTGACACAATTTATGGTCAGTCCATAATCACAGGTGTGCAAGAAATATTTCTCTATTTTTCTGCAGTCCAGCTCTATTCCTATTCTTAATCCTATTCTACCTGGGTGGTGGACATCTCACTCAGTAGTTGCTTCTTTCCTTTCAGAAAGGTTTTCCTAAGTTAGGAGGTAGACACAGAACTGAGATCATAGGTGTACCCCTCTGGACATCATTGTCAATTGTCTGCTTGGCAGCCATGTCTGTCCACAGTTTCCATCTGCCTGAATTCCTTAGGTATATGGCTCTCTCCACAGCTCCTGGCAAAAGATCAAGAAGAGATGAAGCATTATGTCTCTTCCATGCTATTGCTAGGGGATATTTCTATGCTCTGTGAGGTGGTCTGAAGCCTCATTTGCCCAGACTTCTCTCTTTTTTATAACTTATTTTTATTGTTGAGAGTATTACTGACTTCTTTAGTAAACTGCTTTTTATCAGATCCTGCAAATTCTTTAGGAGTTTTACCATTTCTCCAACACTCTTCTGGGAGAGAGAGCACAGGGTTCCTCTCTTTCTGGAGCCCACCAGTATTTATATTGTTATGATCCCCTCCCATCCTTTCAATCCACTGTATCACCACACCAGCAAAAAACCTTTTCTTGTCTCTAGAACTGGATTTCTCAACCTAAGTACTATTCACTTTTGGGCCAGATAATTCTTTGTTGCAGGAAGCTGCCTTGTGCATTGTAGGATATTTAGCAGCTTCCCTGGCCTCTACCCAATAGATACCAACCATACTCTCTTTTCCAAGTCATGAGAATTAAAAATGTCCCTGGACTTTGCCAAAAGCCCTTGGAAGGGGCTGGGGGTGGGGATAGGGAGACAAAATCACCCCAGTTCAGAACCACCGGAAGAAGCCCCTTTTCAAATCTCACTTCTTTCAAATATTTTGTCTAAGTTCTACATCCTCAAAATGCCCTAGCACCTCAGGACTAGAAGCAGGGGAATAATGTATAAAAGGAGAAAAAGAGGGTATGTTTAAAAAATCCTTTCATATAAAACACCTCTTCTTGACTGTGCAATAATTCCTTCCTGTTAAGTAAATGAATAACAGAGCTTGTATGAAGTCTTTGAAAGAGTTATCATATTGTACTGATTACCTTTTTACAAGTGAGTGTAGAGCTAATAAGGCATCTTCAGTATTTACCAATAAATAATCATAAAATCTATCTTCCTTTTTCCTTATTCAATTGATTAGTTTAAAAATTGTTATTGTAAAATATTTCAGACATTCAAAGTGGTGTAAAAATAATCTAAGAAATAGTATATCCACCATACCTTTAGGGAACTAAAATGTTACCACTGCAAGAAGCCCCCAGGGACTCTCTCTAATTGCATTTCCAGGAGTGGCCCCTATTTTGGTTTTGATGATAAATTATGCACAATCATATGGAAGTTCTCCCTGTTGGGCAACCCTGTAGCCAATATAGCTACTCCAATATTCAATACTTTGGATCTGGCTCTTGGTAGTAGAATTTTTCAAAATAAAAAATATTCGGAGAGAATTAGGATAAGGAACTTTGGCTCATTTAAAGGGGAAAATCTGCCAATGTTCTAGTAAGACAGAATAACAACTCAAAATAGCCACTCAGATAACTAGATGTTTATCTGAGATCCAAGTCAACCCCAGTCTCATCCTCCCAGTCCTGTTTACGTCCTCTTCCCCCCATTACTTCAGCCACCGAAAGGGGGAAGAAACATCTTAAGTAGAGAGTTGAGGGTCACATACCCTTCATTTTTCTCCCTACTTATCTTCCTTCCCTTTGCTTTCCCACAATATCACTTACTTTGTTTTCTATAATAAAATACAAAAACTTCTTCATATCGTGGCTTTAACCCAAGCTCTTGTTTGAGAGGAGAAATGTGGTATCATAGGAATAAGTCACTCTTTATTAGTACTCAGTCCCATACATGTTTGTGTAAGGTCAGAAACACTGTGAAAGATTAACTATACGTTTTTATCCACTGTCAGTAAAGAGATAATTTCTGAGGAATGAAAATAGATGGCCTTGACCATAGTGTAGCCTATGTTGTTTTGGGAATGAAGAGATAAAACAGCAGTCACCCTAACTAATGTTTTGAGGGAGTGTTTAAAGAGAAAGGGTGGTCCACTGTGAAATGAGGATGTGTTGCCAGCTTGTACTCCAAGTAGGAATTGACACTCCCTGCTAGCATTTCTTTTATTGTCACACTAGTGGCCTGGTGCACGAAATTCAGGGCGGGGGTGCGGTCGCCCAGCCTGGCCTGTGCCCTGTCACAATGCAGGAGCCCTACGACCCATCACCCCAAAGAGGTAGGCCCCGCCCACCCATCCAGGACTCCTTGATGAATTGCCCTAAAGAGGTAAGCCAGAGCCAGGGAGGCCTACGGACCCCAGGCTGGGCCACAGCGGAGGCCTTCAGACCCCCAGCACAGGCCCACAGAGGCCCCCGCCCCAGCCTTGCCCCCGGGCCGGGCTGTGGCGGAGGCCTGTGGACCTCCACGCACCTGCGGACCCCTAGCCAGGGCCGCAGTGGAGAGGCCTCTCTGCCGTGGCTCTACCCTCATCCCCGATGCTGCAAGTCCCCGCCCACCCCCGCCTGCTGCCCACACAACCTGCTGATCGGTTGTTACTGTGATGGCATCCTGACCAATTTGCATATTACCCTATTATTAGTATAGATGGTGCTGAAAATTCTCACATGGCAAAGCCCTCCTCCTACCCCTCCTGCTCCCCAAAATATAGAGAGTTTAGGTTAGAGAAACAGAGTTGCAAAATCACACAACTCTTTTCCAAGATAATAAATAGTACATAATATTTTGCAGATCATATTGAAGAAGCCAATCTTTCTAAAGATATGAAATAATAATGCAACTCAATAATTGAAGTTTGATTATTAATAAAATGTTTAACTATGGAATAAGAATTATCAGGGATGAATAATGTAGACCAGGAAATAGAAGAAAGCAGAAAATAGACATGCCTGCAAAGACAGTGCAGGACAAAAGCAGCGTGGAACATTCAGAAAAGGATCAGAACCAGCATCGATGTTCCCTCCCTTAGACAGCCTGATGAACAGTTTTCCTGGACAGGAAGAGGAACTATATAAGGACTCATTGTATACTTGAGAGTTTGTTCAATATTAAAAAGTATGAGAAGAGTAAGTATAATCCATTATTTCTTCCTTCCTCTTTCTAAAGATGGAGCCAGCATGTTCCAGGGTCTTTGTTATGTTAGTTGGAGTAGGAAATGGTGGGAGGTTTGGAAGGAGCTAAAACTAAAACCTAGATTCATTTTCTTTAAAAAAAAATAGATTTATATTGATTTCAGAAAGGAAGGGAGAGGGAGAGAGAGATAGAAACATCAATAATGAGAATCATTGATTGGCTGCCTCGTACACACACCCCACTGGGGATCAATTCCACATGTGCCGGATGGGGAATCTAACTGTGACCACTGAGCCACACCCACCGGGCTAGATACATTTTCATGTAATTTCCTTCTGTGACAATGTAGACAGATTTTGGTAATTACTTTCTAGCTGAAATGCACCAGTTCAGACATGACACTCAAAGGTTGGAGCACCACCCAGGATGTGGTATATGTATTCAAACAGTGGTCAGTGTATGGCACTGGAATACATACATGGATCAAAGAAATACCAGGTAGACATAATATTCAGCTTTCTAAACACTATGTCCAGCAACCCATGTGCAGATTTTATGCTTCTGAAACTCACAATGCTAAGCTCTGACAAATCAAAATTTTGGTTCCAAGGAGAAGAACATTGGTACCAGAAGGAAGTTGTAGTTTTAGTTTTCTGAACCTAAAACTACAATTTCCTTCTGGTCACTTTGGACTCCTCATGCTCATAAACCAGCAGATAAAGAAAAGAGTTACTCTCCTGGTTGATATAATGACCCTGATTATCATGAGGAGTTAGGATTGCTGATACACATGGGGACTTGTGATGTTTCTATGCCTTGGAAAAGGGGCAATTTCAAAAACTGTGGCCAAATAAGGGCAAGACAACAAAAGTTAAAACCCCTCAGGGATATAAAGTACTATGTTATTCCACCAGATAAACAAATAAAATCAGCTCAATTTCTAACCAAGGAAAACAAATATCTAGAACAATGTGGACGAGATGACGAATATCAATGATGGCCTGGAGCTAGTTGAAATAGCGTGTATGTGTGTGTGTGGGGGGGTGTAGCTTATCCCACAAAGACCAGTGATCCAAGAACTCCTATGGCATTGTAGTGAACCTCTAAGGGGTGTGAGGGATAGCCTCTGATGTCCATTTATTGTTCTCCACATCATATACCCCAGGCTTGCCTCTGATTTCAATCACAACTGTGTAGAGGAGTTCCGTACAGTCTCAGATTTACCTTGCACTGGTAGCTGCCTAGCTCAAGAGTAGGTATCTTTTGCATTCTACTTTCAGAGCTCTCCTGGAGGTAATGGGAGACTGCTTGACTAGCGTGCAAGGAGAGCTGCAAGTAGAGGGTGGAAGTTTATGCCTGGGGGACCAACCATTGGGTGAGGAGAATTACTGGTTACATATTCCACACTATGGCTTTAAGGCAAACAATTCTAGGAGGCATTCTGTGTGCTTCCCAGATGTTTGGGGAAATAGAAACCCTGTTGCCCACAGCAGTGACTCCATGAGGCACACTTACCTACACTGGCTTTCCACCCTTCTCTGTTCCACTTCACTTCCTCACACTGGTGTCCAGGGTCCCTTTGCAAATGAACTACAAGCAAGTAAGGTCTTGTCTCAACTCCTGATTTTACAAGAATAAAAATTATGGCAATTCTTTTTAAAAAAAGGAGGGGTTGGCAAAAATATTTTGTCTACAGAGGTATATTTCTCTCTAGGTGTTCCATAGATTATAAAACTACTTAGCTTTCCATTATCCAGTTGCCCATTTTAAACTTCCTTGGTTTGCATTTCTTTGGTCTTATGTTGTCTTCTCTTTTAGGAAATATCCAGTTATCCCTAAATACCTATCTTAATTAAGTCTCAGGATGGTGATAGTACCGTCCCCATTGCTCTCCCCCCTCGCTTTCTTTAGTTTTACATAATAGTAAACAAAGCTAAGATATCACCATAATTCTGGGATATGTTTAACACTTGCCCTGAGGTTACAGTTCTTATATATTTTTCCCAAATGGCTGATTTCCTCAGAGTTCCTATGCTTAGTTGTGTTTGGAGGTATTTGGTCATGAATTTAAACATCTAAAAATGGTCTTTCTTTAAAAAACATTGGACTGTGAATCAGATACCCTTGACTCCTTTTCATAATTCAACTCATTATGTTGAGCAACCTCCTACCCTTCCAGGAAGTTTCTCCATCTCTCATGGAGCCACCCAGCACTTGTCTGTGTCCCAGACTAAGAAAAACAGCGTTAATAGGACTGGGAGGCTCTTCAATACTTAAGTCATGAATGGGTCCAATTCTGCTGCACTTTCTGATGTCTACAATCTAAGACAGTTTTATTAGTCATCCTGTTTAGATGCAGTAGGAAATATTCTCTGACTACAAAAGAAGAAAGAACGATCCTTCTTGTTTTTATGTAATAACTTAATTCTGATACAGAGAGACTAAACTATTTCTGAGTGAAGGAAACAAAATCATTTTAAATACTGAATGGCCTATTAGTTCTTTACCTCCCCTGTTGAACTTTATCCTGACTTAGTCAATACCACTTCACCTTCTAATTTTACAAGATTGTATTATTCCTCCAGATAAAATAGAGCACAGGTCCACAGGATGCTTCTAGGAAGCTTAGGATGGCATTTAAGAGCACACTGTTGTAACATGTAAATAAACCTCTCCTATACTTAAAGTTCTCAGAGAGATATGGGAGCAAAGGGCTGCATCTGGGCACAAGGCTCATGCTTTGCAATTTTACTTGGGGGAGAGAGAGAGAGAGAGAGAGAGAGAGAGAGAGAGAGAGAGAGAATGCACATGTGCATGTGTGCCTGGGCTCATGTTTGTGAATTGTTAAAAAAGAGGTAGTCTGCAATAAAATATAACCCCCACATATTATCCTATTGGAGAAAGCTTTTGGTGCTCTGAATTCTCTTTCAAGTTCTTTGGTAAAAGCTTTGGCTCACTCATTTATCTTATGATCAAACACTACAATCAGATCAATTCCTTATTGATCTGTAGCACTGAGGTGAGGGTGGAGCTGGGACAAGGGAGTGGAGGATAAGGTAGTTCTTATTTGGAAGGAGAGGTGGAGGCACTGGAACTTGCAAGTTCTGGTCTATCAGAGAGCATGACAGAGTGACAAAGCTCAGAGTGCCAGAGTGTAGGGAAAAAAGTGGGTGGAGGGCAAAAAGGTTTAGGAGGGAAGGAAAGAAGGTGACAAAAGGGAAAAGTGCTTAACATGTGTTGACTTTGCAAGTTTGCCTAGTGAATTCTTGTAAGAATGTGTCCATGAAAATGACAAAGCTCCCTATCAATTCATCCTAGCTTTCCCAGTCACAAGTTGCCTCCTTTGTCCTTTTGACATACCCTCTGTTTTCTGGCACTTTCATACTTTTTGGCATAAGAAGCTACACCAGGCTCACCCCATGCTTTGTCTTCAGTAGCTCTCAAGCCTTCATTAAAGTGCTGGCCCCTGTATTATTCAGTGTGTGGATATTGTTCACCATAAGGGGTGACATAGGAGAGAAGAGATGCCAACATTCAATCCTCCACTGACACCTGCTTGAGGCAACAGCTACCTGTCACAAAGGATCATAATCCAGAATTCCAGACACCGACAGTGCCTACATCAACTCCTTTACATCTTGGATTCCATTTGTTTTCATAAATGTTTTATTAAATGAATTAAAATATAAACACATTAATGTCTTCTTAATATTGTATGGTCTTCTGACATTCTTGATTGTATCCTTTCATATTTGAAGCTCCAGATATGACTATCATGTCCAGCACTTAGTAAGTACATAATAAATACTTGATCAGGAAAAAGAAGGAAGGGGCATCATCAATTTTATCAACAGTTCAGATAGAAATTATTGAATGATTTGTGCATAAAGCCTACAGCCTGTGCCTGGCAAATAGCAGGTATATTGCAAGAGTAACCAAAGTAAAAGCTGAAGAGATTTTTGCAATCTGCTGGTTCTGAGATGTAATATTTTGTTTTTTGCATTTTCCACATTCACATTGATACCATAATAAAGTGGTAAAAAATTATGAGAAAGCACATTTGACATAATCTTTTTTTAATATATTTTATTGATTTTTTACAGAGAAGAAGGGAGTGGGATAGAGAGTTAGAAACATCGATGAGAAACATCGACCAGCTGCCTCCTGCACACTCCCCACTGGGGATGTGCCCGCAACCAAGGTACATGCCCCTGACCAGAATCGACCCCGAGTCCGCAGGCCGACGCTCTATCCACTGAGCCAAACCGGTTAGGGCTTCTTGTTTAATCTTAAATGTTGCACAGTTTTAAGAAAACTATTTTCAATGTAATGCTAATTTGAGTTTTTCTGATTGAGTCAGTGCAAAGTAAGTGATTGTCAATAAATCACATGTAAGTACTAAATTAAAGCCACAAAACAAACTGATCAATTCTGAGCAGAAAGTATAAAAATCTGAGAATTATGCTTCCAGTGTTTATATTAAATTTATGACTATCAATAATTTAATATCTAGATTAGTTTTGGAAAATAGCTACATGTCTAACTGTTAGCATGAACCAAAGTTTAGGGTTGTAATTAAACCTGGAAGCAGAGGGATGGAAGAGTGGAAGAGCCCATAGATCTGATATTAGAGATCAAGTTCTAGTTCTGATGTTCACAGTGTACATTCAAGCACATTTGGTTTTTCATACTGCTCATTGTGCTTTACATTTTATCTCTTTGGTAAATGCTTCTTTCACATGTATTAATTATTACATAATAAAATAGTATATAGCCAACATTATGGAAAGCACTAATCCACTATATCAAACTTTCAGTTTCCTAATATGTTAAATTGAAATAATAACACTTATTGATGTTAAAATTAGATTAAATTATATATAAAAGTATGCAACAGAGTGCTTGGTATGTGTGTGCATGTATAGACACACATCATTAACTTTGTATGCATGTATATAAGCAACCGTTTATGCTAATCTTTGTTCCAATTTTTAGTAATTGAAAGTGTAATTTAGTTTTTGGTATTCTTTATGAAAACAGCTGTGTCTTAATAATGGATTTATCTTGCAAAATAAGCACTGTACAGCTTTCTCTAAAATACAGAGAGGATATCAAACATATGCCTTATATCTAGTGCTACAGATGCTATCTAAGGTTTTGGTCTTGCTGGCTGACTGCAAAAGCCCTTGCCATAAATCAACCAACAATTTTAACAATTCATGTCAAACATTAAGTTAGAAATTTGAAGTATAAGGCGAGTCACTTGGTTATGATTTGTGATTTATCCACACTCCAATTGAACTGCTAATTTTATCTTTTTACTTTCAATACAGGTGCAAGAAAGGCTTCTGTAGATTATGAAATTTAACAATTCCATCTTATTTCTGCTTCTTTTTTGAGGTAAGATCAAATATGTGGTAGAGTGTACAGAATCAAATCAATTCTCATTTACTTTCAAAAGTATATAAAGTCACTCAAAAGTATAATTTTCTATATTTTTTACTAAAAGTATATACTCAGATCATTCTATTAAATTCTAGGTTGCACTCTTCCAAGCAATGTTTGTCTGTTCACATTTCTGACCACCTCTCATAAACAGGGACAATATCGCATCATTTAGAGCTGGGTTTTGAGACTTAGGTCAAAATCAATTAAGAAATATCAGCAGGGATATGCTTGGATCTTTCCATTGGAGATTAAATTAATTTTTTCATTATCCCATGGTATTGTGAGTGAAAGCAGTGGTGGCAATAAAAGGTACTATTATGTCCTTACCATGTTCCAGACAAAATGTTCAACACTTTACATGCTATCTCATTTAATTCTCACAAAAACTTCTATGAAATAAGCATGATTATCTTGAAGACACTTATCCAAGTTACTATTAGAATCCAAGTTAAGTTAAACTAGAATGCCAAAACTTCTGACTCCAGTGCTAAAGCTCTTAACTACATATGGTAGTTCTTATGTTCTCAGTTCCCCTGTATTACTTATTTTACCATTTATTTAAACACTAGTGGCCTGGTGCATGAATTCATGAACATTGAAAAGAAATTAATTAGAAGAAATATTTTAATATCACTATTCGCCCTTTCTCTGTAATAGAAGTGTAGAGATGAAAGAAAATTAGTAAAATGTATATGAAAATAATGTATAAATTGATTTATAAATAAGCAATAACATGATATAATAAAGACATGATATAAAAAGAATAAAAACATGATATAAAACAACAAAAACATGATATAAAAACAACATTGATAAAACAATGACTGATAAATTCATTAAACTTATTCTAATACTGAGGCCAGTGTCAGACAGGGACAAATCAGTTTTTGGAATCAGTATCTCCTCCGCAGATACTGTTAATACTTCAGCTTTGATTATGTTAGGTCACAATCTTTTGATAATAAATCTAGTACCATTACAAAGACCCCGTTTACTATTAAGATTTCTCAGTAGCATGATGATTGCACCTACTTTCAATTCTAATTTATGACACAGGATTCCCAAAGAAGTAATACTTTTAAGAAATTCTATGGGAAAATTTTCCTTTTCAGCATCATCCATTGTATCTAGTATTATTGTCAACTAGAGGCCCAGTGTATGAAATTCGTACACTGGAGGGGTGTCCCTCAGCCCAGCCTGCACCTTCTCCAATCTGTTCACCTGCCTGCTTGCCTTATTGCTTCTAACCGCTTCTGCCTGCCGCCTGATCACCCCCTAACCACTCCCCTGCCAGCCTGATTGATGCCTAACTGCCCTCCCCTGCAGGCCTGGTCCCCTCCAACTGCCCTCCCCTGAAGGCCTGGTTGCCCAGAACTGCCTTTCCCTGCCGGCCAACTTATCCCCTGAAGGCCTGGTTGCCCAGAACTGCCCTCCCCTGCCGGCCATCTTGTGGCTGTGGGCGCCACCATCTTTTGCAACGATGTGTCAATTAGCATATTTCCTCTTTATTAGATAGGATTACACTGCTATCTCTGAGTCTTAATGCAATATCCGTCCCCCAGACTTTTCACCATGTGGGAAAAAATAGGATACGTCATTGGATCTAATGTAGGAAACAGGATACTTATTTGTTTCATTTTAGTGGCATTCAGATTATTGGGATCTGGTTTACAATGAATGAGAAAGTCCCTTTCCAAAGGAGGTCCTTCATCTTTGTTTCTGAATATGATGGCAACACGGGGATAATTACATCTATCCAGATCACTATTACAATCATATTTAATTGTCATTGTTACTTCCATGCAATGACACCACTTTCTTTCAGCTTCAGAATATTAGCAAAAACAACCAAATTCATGATCGACAATGACAGATCGAAACACACACCTGCAATTGGTGCCAGCGAGAGCTTTATATGTATTGCACATGTGCTAGTCAACTTTTATAGATATAGAACAAACTTGCTTAATTAGACCTGTTTTCTGATTTAGCTAAACTTTTTTCAGCCCAGTGAAGCACCCCAACTTCTCTTTCAGGTAATTGCCATCAACACGAAGCACATTATTATTGTAGATCACGCAGGGAGAACAAAGGGTAAAATATTTAACTGCAGCAGTGTTTGACTATTCTGAGCAGTGAGAAAACCTGAAGTCATTTCCAAGGTCCATCATATCTTACTTCTTTTCAGTCGGGATAAGTTTCTAAGCTTTCTAAATCTCCATTTTCCAGCTAATGAAAAGAAAATAGGATTCCACTGAGTCTCCTATCTACCTACTCCAGGACTTCTGTGAGGATGAAATGAGATGAGGCACGGGAAAATGCTTCACAGACATTTGGTTACAGTGTAAAGTGTTTCCACCTGAGGCTAGTGGTCGCTAGGGAGAGGAAGCCAGGTGTTGCTGCTTAATGTCATTACCCAGATGGTTGGACACTTAGCATATTAGCCTTTTATATAGATAGATTGCCTATCAGTTGCAGTCAGTTGCTAAGCATTGCCTTTAGCATTGCACTACCTAGCCTGGAAAGAATTGTTCACTGTCTGGAAATAAATTGTTGAGGCTCCATCTTAAGATTTCAAGGATTCTGAGATAAGAGGAAGAGGTAATGAATTAGTCATGAACTTCTAAAACCTTTAATCTGAGGCTTTTCTGACAGGATCTTACATCATTTATAATCTATTGTTTTTCTCTGTTTCGAGTAGGAGAGGATAAAGGGGAAAGAAATGGTTCTCGAACCATTTTTACAAGTACTTAGGTAAAGCCAAAAAATAAATAATTGCTAAATAGCCCATTTATAAAAGAGGGAAAAGGTAAAGATTTGAGGTTTTTCTCAAACCTGCTAGGCCATGTACTACTTGAAGTGTTCAGTGTCAATAGGATGATTTATTCACCACTCTATTGAAACTAGCCTTGAAGAAAAATGTCTAGACACATTTAACAGCCTTCTTGCCCATTTCAAATAAATGAGGCTTGCTTTTCTCTCTTTTTCTAGCCAAATAGCTCATTATTAAGTGGACCACCTACACTTTGAATTATTATCAACATGGGTTTTTGCTACAACGTCTTCTTGCTGTTTGATTCATTTTCCATGAGTGCGGAGTCAGAGAGTACATGGATTTGGGGCCACCTTGTGACGGATTTAGAAAATTCTTGGAGACAGAACCCTAGGATCAGAGATTTGGGTTTCCATTCCTAAGTCATTACTTTTCAACAAATATATTTTGCAAAAGTGTGGCATATGGTAATGGCTGATTTTTACTAATGAAAGGACAGATAGTCAGTTACACATATTGACTTGTTTTTTTGTGCCATCCACTGTCTTAAACCATCTACAACATCATATCATTTAACACTCACAATTAACACTCACAATGAGCCTATGTATGTCCATTTTACAGATGAGGCAACTGTAGTTTAGAGAGAATAAGAATTTGTCCAAGTTCATGCTGAGAGCAAGTGAGATCTTTGAAAGCCTCAAAATATTCTGATCAAAAATGTGAAAATGTTGTTAAATATGAAAGTGCAAAATTACATGAGAATATTAAGAACCAAATCAACAAAATTTCCTTTTAGTCACATTTTTAAACTTCAAATTGTATCTTATTAGCATGTGCTGGACTAGAGGCTCTTTTTATACAAGCTGAAAATAAATGCAGAAAACTTGGAAGAAATCCATAAGAACAGATAACATTATGAAAAAATTTCATAGTGTAGAAATTACAAAGCTTAAATATATTACATTCTTCATACTCACACCCCTTTGACTTATTCCTGAGCTTTGACTATGTTGTGTTAAAAGAGGATTTGTGTGTGGGTGTGTATGTGTGTAAAAACAAAGGAGCAGATTTTTCTAGTTAAAATTAATACTAAATACTCTTGGATTTGATTTTCAGTGAACTGAAGTTGTCATTAAATCATGTGTCTCATATTATTCCTCCAGAGATCTCAGACGACGTCTTCAAAGTGCAGTTGTTACGTTCCCATGTGTTGTCACTGTATTTTCTTTCTTAAACAATGGCAGTAGAATGGTGTTCCACTGTCCCCACGTGCCTTCAACTAAGACCCTGCTGGAGCTGCCTTGGCCAAAGGCCACAGCCTTCCTGGGGCAGCCTGCATCCAGTGGCTCAGTGAGAGGATAAAGGTGGGCTGTTCAGCTCTAGGTAGGACAACATTATTTGCTCTAGGGCTTGCCTGCTGGGTTGTCTAAGTCTATGGTAGGACTTGCATAAGCAATTCAGCTGTTCACCTGTGCCCAATCCTGCTTCCTCCCCCACTTTTTTTTTTCATAGTATTTGATCCTTAGTAAATGTCTTAAATGCCAAAATCATCCCAGAACCTCCTGCCTGTTTGGTTTTGGGTTTTATTGTGGCAAAAAACACATGACTTAAAATTTACCACCTCAACCATGTTTAGGAATACAGTACAGTAGTGTTAACTATATGCATGTTGTTGAACAACAGATCTCTAGAACTTTTTTGATCAGAATCTGCTTCTTGAGAAGCCAGTTTGTGGCAATACTTTCTTTACTGACCTAAATCCTTTTCAGATGTTTTGAAGTGCTGCTCTCCTTTCTCAGTAATACCCTCACCAGGCTTACAATATGAAATGGTGATGATGATAGGTGACACAAAACACATCATACAGAGTATTTGCAAAGATCACACCCCCCCCCTTTTTCATGGGATGTGTGAATATTTACCATTTAACTTGAAAATTTTGGATTTTCTTTTTTTTTTTTAGCTCTTAAGGAAAATAGATAGGAATTAAAAGGCTTTCTCCTAAGAAGTTTCAAGCAGACAACTAACGGTATATTTTATTAGAGAGAGACCAAAAGCAATATGGCTGGTCTCCAACAACGTTTTTGACTTAGAGTTTGCCAGAGTTCTGAACATCATGTTTGAAGTTTTAGAGTTAATTGCACTTACTCAAAATTGATGTTCTATCAAAGCATCTCCATCTATAACATGGGGAGATTAGGCTATTACAGTGGTTTTCAGTCCTATTTTGGCAACTTAAAGATGGCTGAGAATTTTTTACTACTCCTGCCATTGAAAAGTAGAATTTAGTTCCCCTCCTCTTAAATCTGAGTTGATATTAATGGCTGGTTTTTCCTAATGAAAGGATAGTTACCGAACAGAATGTGGCACCAATGATGTGGTCTGACTCTCAGGATAAATCAGCTAGACTTGCAGCTTCACCTTGATCTCTGGGACCAGCGTACTGGGAGCGTCTGAGAAGACCAGTGTTTTCCTTGGGACCCTAATCCCAGAGGCTTTAAGATCCCCAAAAGCAATTAATAACAAACAATAAGTTAAGACAGAATAAAGGAACTTTTGCTGCGCTTTTCTTTGAGAAAGTAATACTCTTTTGGGTTTACTGTTTTGACCCATATCTTCAGTTATTAAAAAGCAAAATTGCTATTGCTGCTCTTTTTTCTACCATTGAAGAGGCAAATGCATAAAGGAAGCCTTTTAAATAGCTGCAAAAAAAAAAAGGTTAGTGCTATTGTATCACATAATTAAGCTGATTTTTCTGAGTTTTTATTGTTAGTTTCATGATAAATGAAGATTTTTAAAAATATGTTTTTATTGATTTTTAGAGAGAGAGAGGAAGGGAGAGGGATAGAGAGATAGAAACATCCATGAGAAACATCATCCATCAGCTACCTCCTGCACGCCCCCTACTGGAGATCGAGCCCACAACCCAGGTATGTACCCTGATCAGGAGTAGAACCCATGACCTCTTCGTTCCTGGGTCGAAGCTGAACTGTTGAGCCACACCAGCCAGGCAGATAAATTAAGATTTTTAATTGCTAAAATTCAATTTGCCTTCTCCCTGGCCAGGTGGCTCAGTTGGTATGTGCATCATTTCTACAGCAAAAGGTTGTAGTTTGATCCCAGGTCAGGGTGTGTTAGAGAGGCAACCAATTTCTCTCTCTTTCTAAAAATAAAAATAAAAATAAATCAATAAAAATATATCCTTGCGTAAGGATTTAAAAAACAAAAAACCTCCTCCAAACTATCTGTACAGGCTTCTGTACCCATTTTTACTGTAAGTCCGAGCAGAGGTCTCTTCATGAATGAGCTTCACACTAAGAAAAAAAAAGAAATGATTTATTTATCTGGTTTAGATATGCCTTTGTCATTGAAATTATTGTCTGTTGAATTCAGTCTGGTGAACTGAAATGATCCCCACTTGTTTTTTCACAATTTCTTGGAAGCCCTGGGCACCTCACTTACAGGGCCAAAGGCCACTGAACTAAGCTGTGTCAGTGAAAGGAATTCCAGGTCACCTGGGTCAGATTGCTAAGGTTAGCCAACATGCACCTAGAGTTGCTTCAATCACTCTAATTCCCAATTCAAATTTAGTTCTTATTTCAGAAACCTTCTCTTGCTTCTCTGATTACCTCTGCAGAATGAAGATGAGCCAGCTCCCCAGGCTGTTTTGGAATTTAATTATATAAAATAAATGAAACCATTGCTATGGAATTCAGAAGTTAGGGGACACAATAGCTAAAACTAAAGAGATATCTGTAACATGTGAAGTTTCATAAAGGCAGGGATTATTTTTTTTAATTTATTTTTTTGCAATTTTGTTCACTACTGAACACCCAGCACCTAATATTCTACATTTGCAGAAGCCAAATAAGTAAGCACTTTAAAAAGCACACACATGATTTCTCAGTATTTACAGTGTGGTCTATTAAAAAATCACTTTTGATTCTTTGATAAATTTGGGATGGAAAGGAGTAGACTATGTCCTCCTGCCCTGGCATTAAAGCACTGCACGGACACTTGGCACAATGGGAGCAGTGAAACAGTAGGGAAAGGCACAATTCTTCCAGATCCTCTTGAAACTCTAAGGGGATGACTTGAGAACCATGGACAATATCTTAATTAGTTTATAATTTATTTGTTTGTTTGTTTGTTTGTGTTAATCCTCACCTGAGGACATTATTTCCATTGATTTTTAGGGAGAGTAGAAGGGGGGGAGACAATGGAAGAGAAAGAGAGAGAGAGAGAGAGAGAAATATCCATGTGAGAGAGACACATCAATTGGTTGCCTCTTGCAGGAGCCCCAACCAGGGCTGTGGACCAGACCTGCAACTCAAGTATGTGCCCTTGACCAGGAATTGACCTGAAACTCTTAGGTGCAAAGGACCCATGCTCTGACCACTTAGCACAATGGCCAGGGCACAATGTCTCAATTTTAAGAAACAGTTGTTGCAAATAAAAGACATGATTTTTGGCCAACCCTTATCAATGTCTTTTATTTTAAAACTAGAGGCCCGGTGCATGAAATTCGTGCGGGGGGGGGGGGGGAGGTGTTCCCCCTCAGCCTCGCCTGCACCCTCTCCAATCTGGGACATCCCTCTCATAATCCTGGACCACTGGCTCCTAATCACTCATCAGCCTGCCAGCCTAATTGCCCCCAACTGCCCCCCCTGATGGCCTGGTCGTAGGCAACCATCTTGTGAGGGTGTGGTGGTCAATTTGCATATTAGTTCTTTATTATATAGGATGATTCTCACTGATTATTGGAATAACATTCCATATGAAAACTAATATTTGTAATTTTTTTTTATTGATTTGAGAGAGACGAAGAGAGAGGGAGAGAGGAATAGAAACATCAATAATGAGAGAGAATCACTGATTCCTCCTGCATGCACCCTACTGGGGATAGAGCCTGCAACACAGGCATGTGCTCTGGCCAGGAATAAAACTGTGATCTCCTGGTTCATAGGTCAACACTCAACCACTGAGCCACACCGGCCAGGCAAAGACTAATATTTGTAATTTTATAATTAATATCATTCCTCCAGATGGCACTTTTTCTTCTATTTAATTTTGCAGAAACTTTTGTGACATCACAAGGCTCTTTACAGGAGGTGAGCTATGACCTCAAAAAAATTTACAATCAGAAATAATGAATAGAAACTTATAAATATTTCAGAGAAATCTTATCAAAAATGAATGTTAATAAAAAGAAAAGAAGCAAGTACAGAAACTGTGTGCTAAAAACACAATATTATTTGTCATAGAGCAGGATGTCAGGAGGGTCTAGGGTCCATTATAGGATCCTCAAAACAAACAGAAAATCATAGTTGTCTGTGCCTTCATCAACAGAATGCTGACTAAAAATATGTAGGTTATGTGGCTAACTGTGAGTAGAAAATATTTCTCAACTGTGGCTTCTAGTGGAATATAATATAAATGGATATAAGTACATATAGTTATAGATAGATTTATGAAGTTCAGCTAATATTCAGATATAAATATACATGTTATAGAACAAGATTTGATTTTTAGCAACTAAATGTCTACATCAATTCAAATATTACACTTTCCTCAGAGGGTTAGAGATAGAGCCTAAATGATTAAAAATCTTATTCTAATCAGGGTTGACTTATGCATTAGGCACAGTAAGCACAGTAATTTTAGAATAGGTTATTTTAGAAGCACATGAAAATGTTTTAATTTCTTTTAAAATAAAAATATAAAGCTTTAGAGTGAAAGAATGTGTTATTTTTGCATACAGAAAAAGATAATATTGGACACAAAAAAAATACTAAATTTTGTCTCAAACAGAAAAGAATATTATGATGAAGCCCACAAAAGTAAAAAGGTCTAGGGCCCATGAAAGTCAGTGTGTATCCTTGTCAACATTAAATGAATTCAAACAGATTTCTTTTGTTTGAATACAAAGCATTTTGGATAGTCTTGCTTTCTGAGGATCATAATTAGAGAAAATAAAAATCTATCAGTTGGAAGGATGGGCCTCCCTTCATGGGTACTACAGAAAGCAAAAAATTGTCAAGAGAGCAATGGTGCAACAGTCAGCCTGCAAGTCATGTTTACTTTGGATCCTTTCTTTCCAGTTTCTTACAGCCTGTAGGCCTTGGATTGCTTAGCTGCCTCTGAGGACTTTGGTTGGCTGGAGTGCACTTGAGGCTTTTAATATTATTGCAACACTACATGTTTGTGGGCCCTCATCCTTACACTATATTACTGGCAATTACACAAAGTCCAATATGCTACACTGCACTTTGAAACTAACCCTGAGAGAAACAAACACCTGTAGGTCTCTTAGCAAATGTCCAGCATGCTTAAAATTTAACCTGATTTAGTATAATTACTATTGTGTTAAATGTACATGTCTTATTTTGATCAGGCTGCTATGACAAAAATGTCAGAGACTGGGTGGCTTATTTCTCACAGACCCAGAGGCTGAAAGTCCAAGTCCAAGGTGCCAGCAGATATAGTGACCGGTGAGGACCCACTTCCTGGTTACAGATGACCTTCTCACTGTGTCCTTACATGGCAGAGGGGGTGAGAGAGCTGTCTGGGGTCTTTTATAAGAGTACTAATCCCATTCATGATAGCTCTACCCTTCTGACTTAATCTTCCCCCAAGGGCCCCATCTTCAAATGCCATCACATTGGGGATTAGGTTTTAACATATGAATTTGGGGAGGATACAAGCATGCAGTCCATAACAGTACATCTCTCTCAAATTGTCATATGAATTTATAGCCCTAATTTTATAATATTTTTTATTTTTAAATACCTTTAAACTTATTTAAAAGCTGTACAAAGAGTAAAAAGAATTCTAGAATACTCTTCACCCAGATTTCCAGTATTTTCCAAGAACAAGGTAATTCTGTTATACAACCACATTTACAATGATCAAGACTAGAAAAATAATGGTGACACAATATTATTTTTAATCTACAAACCTTATTCAATTTATGAAAATTGTTCCAATGATATTTTTTTACATAGATGGATAGTTGGAAAGATAGGTAGATGATAGATGGGAGAGAGAGACAAAGAGAAATTCCAGGATGCAAATCTAGGATTACGCATTTTATTTAGTTGTCAGGGATCTTTAGTCTTCTTTATTCTGGCACAGAAATTCTCCAATGTCTGATGTTCCTTCATGATTAGATTCATTTGGGGCAGCAATATCTCGAGGTGAAGTTGTGTACTTATTGCATCATATAAGACTATATCCCTAGTTCCATATGCAGAAATAATAGTTAAAAGGATTTTGTGCCTCAACAAATAAAACATTAAAGCATCAATTTATGCCTTAGGGAAAAAAGCGTTGCTGAATGAAACTCCCTTGCTCTGTCCCCACTGCTTTTCACTTTGTTCTGTAGGAATAGTTTCCGTATCTGGGTAAAATGAGCACTGTTCAAGAGCCCGTGCAGTAGTTATAATTGATAAATACTTTATTTTGACCTATCACCTTTCCTCTTTTCCAGAGCTCAAAGCAGCAGTAGACAGCTGCTCATGGAAGTGTGTGTATGTGTATATGTGTGTGTTTGGGGAGGGAGGGGTGAAATCTATATTAAAGAGCCCGCTAGTGAAGCAAGGCAAATGATAGTAAGTATTTGGTTCTTCATGTTGTTAACTTTGTAATTTTTTCTGAACTTAAATCATTTGTTCATTAATTTAATAATGTCATTTAATAAAATCCATGTTTCTAATTATTTGGTCAATACTTTTCAGCATGTGCTGGCATTGTGGTGGGTGCTGTGAATAAGACATAATTTCTTCTTTATAGATCTTGAAATCTAGAGCATAGACAGGCAAGTAAAATGCAATGAATAGAGTGTCAGAATATAGGTAAGTACAGAGGCCATGGGAAAATATGGACAATATCATTCAACCACCTTAGGGAGGTTGATTTATGAACTGAGCACTAGGTTTGAGCATAGTGTCTTAAGGCAAAGGTGGCATGGAGAGAAGTGGTGCTCTTCGGCAAGCACTTACATCCACGTGCTCCTCCACAAACACTGGGCCTGCTCCCGCAGACAGCTCTAGTAAGGGAAGCTACTGCATGGAATTTCAGGCCACTTTTGGACTCTTCTTGGAAAAAAATGACTCAAAGATTTGAATATTGGAATACTCAGAGAAGCTATTGATATTACTTCCAGGTCCATTGGCAAATATTGTATTGCCCATTTTTTATCATTATGGTCACTATTATTATTATAGTTTATTTTCCAAGGGCTCAGGAGGAAAAAAAAGATAGTTAATGACTGGGTATTTACTACCATGTTCTGTTCAACCCAATCAAATTCTCAACACATACCAACAATCATTATATCAAGCGGTCTGAGTCAGGGAAGCACAGCCTAGCGCTGGACAGGGACTGCACAGAGCTGGGTAGCCAGCCATGGATCCAACCTCACCAGGGAAGCCTCTGTCAGAGAAATCAGACTCAAAGGCCCTGCTTTTCTACAGCACATAGTCCCCTTCTAGCCACCTCAGCAATTATAGTTGAACCAATGGACAGCCGGAGATCATAGTTTAATTACTCTCCTACCTCGGCTTCTATCTCATGTTTACTACTCATAGTTACAGTACATCTGATCTGGGTGCCATAGTCTATCTACAATGCCTGCTTTGTGGAAACTTCTAGAACAGGTTAAGTTAAAAAGGCTTCTGTAGGAACCATAACTCTCTTTTATTTATTTATTTATTTATTTATTTATTTATTATTTTATTGTTTAAAGTATTACATATGTCCCCTTTTTCCCCAATTGACCCCCCCCACTTCAACCCCCGAGGGCAAGCCCCCACCACCCCAGTGTCTGTGTCCATTGATTATGCTAATATGCATGCATACAAGTCCTTTGGTTGATCTCTAACCTTCCCTTCCCATGCCATTTGTCTCTGAATCTGTTTTTGTTCATCAGTTTAGGTTGATCATTATATGAGTGAGATCATGTGATATTTATCTTTCTCCAACTGGCTTATTTCGCTTAGCATAATGCTCTCCAGGTCCATCCATGCTATTGCAAATAGTAAAAGTTCCTTCTTTTTTTATAGCAGAGTAGTATTCCATTGTGTAGATGTACCAGTTTTTTAATCTACTCATCTGCTGATGGGCACTTAGGCTGTTTCCAAATCTTAGCTATGGTAAATTATTCTGCTATGAACATAGGGGTGCATATATCCTTTCTGATTGGTGTTTCTGGTTTCTTGAGATATATTCTTAGAAGTGGGATTACTGGGTCAAATGGGAATTCCATTTTTAATTTTTTGAGGAAACTCCATACTGTTCACAGTGGCTGCACCAGTCTGCATTCCCACCAGCAGTGCATGAGGGTTCCTTTTTCTCCACATCCTTGCCAGCACTTGTCATTTGTTGATTTGTTGATGATAGCCATTCTGACAGGTGTGAGATTACCTCATTGTCATTTAGATTTGCATCTCTTAGATGATTAGTGACTTTGAGGATGTTTTCATATGTCTCTTGGCCTTCTGTATGTCATCTTTTGAAAAGTGTCTATTTAGATCCTTTGTCCATTTTTTTATTGGATTGTTTATCTTCTTTTGGTTAAGTTGTATGAGTTCTCTGTAAATTTTGGAGATTAAACCCTTATCTGAAAATAGCATTGGAAAATATGTTCTCCCTTGCCGTGGGCTTTCTTATTATTTTGTTGATGGTTTCTTTTGTTGTACAGAAGCTTTTTATTTTTATGAGGTCCCATTTGTTTATTTTCTCTTTAGTCTCCATTGCCCTAAGAGCTGTGTCGGTAAAGATATTACTATGACATATGTATGATATTTCATGTCTGTCTATGGAGTCTTTTAAGAGTCTTATGGTTTCTCATCTTACATTTAAGTCCTTTAGCCATTTTGAGTTTGTTTTTGTGTATAGTGTAAGTTGGTGATTTAGTTTCATTTTTTTGCATGTATCTGACCAAACTTCCCAGCACCATTTATTGAAGAGACTGTCTTGATGCCATTGTATGTTCTGGCCTCTTTTGTCAAACATTAATTGAGCATAATGGCTTGGGTTGATTTCTGGGTTCTCTGTTCTGTTCCATTGTTCTATATGTCTGTTCTTGTGCCAGTACCAGATAGAGTTGAGAACCATGGCTTGGTAATATAGCCTGATATCTGGTATTGTGATCCCTCCTATTTTGTTCTTCTTTCTCAGGATTGCTGTGGCTATTCAGGGTCTTTTTTTATTCCAGATGAATTTCTGGAGAGTTTGTTCTAGGTCTTTGAAATATGCAGTTGGTATAACTCTCTCTTTCTTAATGGAACCATTTTTCCTTCCCATACACCATTGATTATATCTTTTCAATACCTTTGAAATCTGTTTCTGTTCTTCTTTCCATCCTTCTTTCCTCCTTTCCCCACTGCCTTCCTCCATCCTTCTTTTCTTAATATTTGCCATAGTTCTGCATTACAAATAGGATTTATTTTAAATATAGAAAAGTAGAAAAATGATCTGTCATGTCACTATCCAGAGATTATGGCTGTTAAGGTTTTAATATACTTCATTTTAATCTTGTGGGTTGTGTGTATGCTACAATTTCACCTTCTATTGTGTTTCTAACATTTCTTAACATCAGCCAGTACTTCTGCTTCATAATTGCCTGGGCAGCATTTCTGTTTCTTCTTCTACTTGCTTCTGTGAAGTATTCCAACATGTAACTTTGCCTAGTCTTTTCACAAACTCTTAGTGAATTTATTCTCTCTTCCTAGCCCCACTGCACTAGACTGAGCCCCTTTCACTGAGCCACATCACCACAGACATCTCCTCAATGGTCTAATCCAGCGGTTCTCAACCTGTGGGTTGCGACCCCTTTGGGGGCCGACCCTTTCACAGGGGTCGCCTAAGACCATCGGAAAACACATATATAATTACATGTTGTTTTTGTGATTAATCACTATGGTTTAATTATGTTCAATTTGTAACAATGAAAATACATCCTGCATATCAGATATTTACATTACGATTCATAACAGTAGAAAAATTACAGTTATGAAGTAGCAACAAAAATAATTTTATGGTTGGGGGTCACCACAACATAAGGAACTGTATTAAAGGGTCGCGGCATTAGGAAGGTTGAGAACCACTGGTCTAATCTCAAGCTCTCCCGTTCCACCATTTACTCACTTCTGCCCAATGAACTTTGTAAAATATAAAACTGGCCATGTATTCACCTGGCTTCAATCTTCACTGTCTATCCCCTTGCTATGAGCTTTAGGATACAGTTTACATTTTTGCCCAGATAGTTTTTCTCTGCTTGGCCCCTTCTGACCCCTCCAGCTCTTTCTCTCCTGCTGCCCCTCAGCTTCAGCCTCTTAGATTCTTGTACCTCTGAGTCTTTGCTCATACTATTCCCTCTGTCTGGAATACCTTTCCTGTTTCTTTACAGGAAAAAACCTATACATCCTTTAAAATTCAATCCAGGGAGCACTGCTACTTGGGCACTTCCTGGAAGTTCATTCTTACAACTTTCATCTCATCATATAGATTAAGATCTCAAGGTCTGTCCTCTCCTGCCTTGTGAGCCTTCCTATAGCCCAGTATACCCTTTTCTAAGTATCTTTGGTGTTGTTGTTTTTCTCCTTAACCACGGGAGCTGAATTTGAATCCCAAGCACCTCACAGAGAGTGAACATTCAAGGAAAATCCACAGAAAAGAGGAAGACTTTCATGGTTATTATGGCTCAGCAGCTAGGAGTTGCTGTGTCACAGGCCAGCTTCCTTCAATTAATCCATTCTGATGTCAGCCTGCCCGATGCATGACTCATTAATTCCTGGACAATGTCATTTGTTGACATGGCTATAAAATCTTATCCACTTTCGGAATTTCCCAAGGATTTCAGAATCTCCCTTTAAAATCCCTTTCTCCAAGCCGTTCTATAAAAAAAATGACTCAAGAGAAAAATAACAATAAGACATTATTACACTAAGAATAAATCATCTATTAAAAAATCTGCCACATTTACTTTGCTCTTAGGGACTACAACAGAAGAAACCAAAAAAGAGTCAGTGTCCAACTTTGATGACTTAAAGTTTAACATGCAAATTTAATGTAGCAGATTCATGAGTGCTTTGGGTATGGAGCCAGAAAGAAAGGTATGCTTATGACTAGAGCAAAATGCATGCCACTTTAGTTCCAAGAAAAGAAAAACCTCTTTGAACTTACCCTAATGGGAACTTTTCATAAAAGCATTCCAGTGACCTAGATCTGATTCACTATTTTGACCGTACGGCAGAATCCTCTTGTATTTGTAACTGCTACCAGTTGGCTTTGGGAGGGGCACTAGGGAAGTTTATCTATAATAATCTATAATAATAAAAGCATAATATGCTAATTAGACCGGATATCCTTCTGGATGAAGCTGGGGCTGCAAGGGAAGCCTGGGTCCCGGGTGCCAGAGGGAAGCTGGTGCCAGCAGTGGGGGGGGGGGGGGGGGCAAGTGGAGAGAAGGCCTACTCTTGCATGAATTTCGTGCATCAGGACTCTATTATTTTTATAAAAGTTGCCGATGTCAGATATTTTAACCAAATTGGTAGTACTGCTTATTTTTCTTTACTTTCACTTCCCTCTTTACACTTCTCCTTGTATTGGATGATGTTGGATGTAGATATGTGTGTGTTTTTAATGGAATTTATTAGAATGACATTGGTTAAGAAAATTATATAGGTTTCAGGGGTACAATTCTGTGTTTTTGAGATCTCGCTAAGGGGGAGTTGAGGTGAAATATCTAAGTTTACTTTAGGTTTAGAAATATATGTTTTACCAGTTCACTGTCATGTTAGCAGTGGTTCTGTTTTTACTAGCCATCCGGATGTGAGAATAGCTCTAGGAATATCCCTTTGCTTACTGTGCCTACACACCCAGGTTTCTGATGAGGAGATCAGAATGCATCTTAAGTTACACAATAACAAAATAATGCAGATATGGGAGAAAGAGGTTAAACTACACAGAGCCAGTAGTGAATCTGGGGAAAATTCTTCCAATCATCAAAATGAAAAGTGACAAGCAGAGAATTCAGTTCCTGCTAACCCTAGACCAGTGGTCGGCAAACTCATTAGTCAACAGAGCCAAACATCAACAGTACAACGATTGAAATTTCTTTTGAGAGCCAAATTTTTTAAACTTAAACTATATAGGTAGGTACATTGTTATTAACTTAATTAGGGTACTCCTAAGGCTTAGGAAGAGCCACACTCAAGGGGCCAAAGAGCTGCATGTGGCTCGCAAGCAGCAGTTTGCCAACCACTCCTAGACAAAACAAACTCTCCTATTTCAGGGATATACTTAGTAATGCAGGGTATACAATTATACACCTTTCACACTTTTTTTTCTATTTGACTAGAATCATGTTACATAGACTGTCATGATTCCTGTTTGTAGAATATGACAAATAGTAAATGCATCCATATGTGAGTGGCATCCTTTATACATCCAGCTATCTATAATAAAAACAAATCTTATTCAACCATCCTAACAGAAAAATGAACCATTTTTTTTGTATAGAAGATTATCTTTTTAAAATTATTTTTAAATGAAGAGGAGATCAAGAGCATGTAACCAAAATGTAGAGTAAAAATATTTTAGAGGTGTTGCAGGCAGATATTTAATACACAAATACCATATTTTCCCATTTTTTATTTGTGGTATTTTTCAGCTTTATGTATTTGCTATTGCATGATTTCTATTTTTATTCAATCTAAATGTTCATTTCTTAAAATTGCTTTTAGAGAGCAGAAGGGAGAGAGAAAGAAACATGGATGTGAGAGAGAACCATGGATGGGTTCCTCCCCCCCTCCCCTCCCTCCCCCCCCCCCCCCCCCCAGGCCCAGTTTTCCCCGTTTTTGGGATAAAATCCCCCAAACCAAACACCAGGCCCGGATGGGGAAAGGGTCCGAACCCCCTTGATAAATGGGAAAGGGGGCCCACCCACTGGGCCCCGGTCCCCCGGGGCAAAAGGTCCTTTTTTTCCCTAACTTTACCTTTGAAATTGTTTTCCTCCCTTTTAAAGGGGGCCCAAAAGGG
>NW_005871184.1:909682-910945 GCF_000147115.1 Myotis lucifugus | reverse complement strand
ACATGAATTTTCACCCCGATTCATGTGTTGCTGTATGTAATCAATATTTGCAACTCATTTTCTTTATAGCGATTTTTTGGTGAGTTGAGCCATGAACCCCCCCAAGTATTCAAACCGCAAAAGCTGCATTTCCTGTGTCAGTCATTATAGAAAGCGGTGGCCAAAAATTAATCACCAAAGATGACAAAGATCGTGCGACTCCACACTTTTACTCTAAGATCAGATCCCCCTCTACTTTATACAATGATATTGTTCCTGTGAATTTAATATGAGGCTCAGCCATCTGCATACAAATCCCAAAACACATAGTGATCAGTTCAGACTTCTGACCTAACTATGGAAGTCTCCTGACAGGAAATGTGTTAATTCATGAGCAATTTGGTGTCTCTTTAGTAAAAAGTGCAAGTTGGGAAATAAACTTCCTGCTGTTGAAATTTCTACACCTTGGAGTACTTCAGTAAACTGAAGTAACTGATCAGTAGTTTTTACATTAATAGTGGAAGAGATTGCTTAAAACCAGACCAAATTCACTGTCTTTGAACAAGTGAGTAGAGTCAGATTTTTAAATCACTAAAAAATAGGTCTGTCTCCCGTTGAACAACTTTTCAAGGATACTTTGAGGAACCACTGAAAGCAAGATAATAATTCTTTGATTTTTTTCTAACAATGCCATTATGGTATTATGTTACCAAAAATTTATTATTGGGGCAACTTCCAGTCAAGATGGCAGTGTAGGTAAATGAGGTACTTGCACACACTCCCACAACCACATCAAAAATACAACGAAACTACAGAAGAACCACCATTCAGAACCACTTGAAATCTAACTGAATGGAAGTCCTACAACTAGGAACTTTAAAAAGAAGTCACAATGAGACTGGT
This sequence comes from Myotis lucifugus, assembly GCF_000147115.1. Taxonomy (NCBI): domain Eukaryota; kingdom Metazoa; phylum Chordata; class Mammalia; order Chiroptera; family Vespertilionidae; genus Myotis; species Myotis lucifugus. The sequence goes on along the minus strand of NW_005871184.1, from coordinate 910,063 downwards.
AAGAGGGGCAGAGATGCAGAATGAGCTAGCCCCACACCTATGTGTGGTGGTTTAAAATTGGGAGGGATATCTTGGCTACGGAGGTCCTCCTGAGGAGTTAGGGATCCCAGCCCCACATCAGCTGCTTCCCCCCACCCTCCGCCACCCACCCCAGAGTTCCACTGCTAGGAAGACAAGTCCCCATAATTTCTGGATGTAAAAACAAGCAGGGGTTATGGCTGAGCGAGACAGAGGGCTGCTGTAGTCCCAGGCAGTTCTTCTTAAAGGTCCGGTACACTGACTGACTCCAGCTCCCTCCTCTAAGCTCCAGTGCTGCGGCAGAAGCTTGAAAGAAACCAGGGGCATACAGGGAGGAACTAAATTGTTTGGCATCGGGGCGAG
>NW_005871184.1:869679-909582 GCF_000147115.1 Myotis lucifugus | reverse complement strand
CTCACACAGAACTGACAGGTGGGCACTATATCTGAGTCTCCACAAGCTGGTGAATCAGACAATTAGCAGAGATGTTTTGGTGAAATAAGCAAAAAGTGTTAAAATTGAAATGAGCCCTGGCCAGTTTGGCTCAATGGATGGAGCGTCGGACTGAGGGGTCCCGGGTTCAGTTCCGGCCAGGGGCACGTGCCCAGGTTGCTGGATTGATCCCCAGTGGGGGGTGTGCAGGAGGCAACCAATCAGTGGTTCTCTCTCATCATTGATGTTTCTCTCTCTCTCTCTCCCTCTCCCTTCCTCTTTGAAATCAATAAAAATATATTTTTTAAAAACTGAAATGAAAGTACTTCAATTGACTTTTTAAAAAGTTTACACACTAGAAAGTGGGATACATTTGTAAGGTATATGGTTTTACTTTCTCCTTTATTTCCCTTTGGATTACTGCCGCACACAAAAAAACATTCCTCATTGGATATAATTAGTAAGTATGACCCAACTGGTCAAAGGACCAAAACAAATTTTGTTTTATGCAAATCTTAATTATAGGTGAACTCTGCTAAGAACATTGAGAAGCTATCATTCTTATCAACAAGAGCATCAGAAGCTAGCATTCCTATTGGGAAAGGTACAGGTTGTACAACAATGTATTGTTACTCTCTGTCTTTGCAAACTTTCAGAGAGTGAGGAAATTAAAATGGCATTACTTCAACTTTTTTTTTTTCCTGACTGGAAATTCTCAGCAGCTAGTGTTTACAAACTAGGAACTTATTATCTAGTCACAACCTCAATCAATGAAACAAAATCAATGAAGGGATATTTTGCTTGTGGAAGTTCCTTTTCTACATATTGTGCATCGATAATTTAGTTTTATACAGTTACTCATGAATATAAGAAATAAAAGTTTCACAAAATAATACTTAAGCTAATTGTATGTGATGCATTGTCATATACTAGAAGCCTGGTGCAAGAATTTGTGCACATTGAAAGGAAATTAATTAGAAGAAATATTTTAGAGGCCAGGGAGGGACTGCGGGAAGGCTCCAGGGTGTGTCCAGCCCATCTCGCCCAGTCCCAATCAGCCAGACCCCAGCAGCAAGCTAACCTACCAGTCGGATCATCTGCCCCCTGGTAGTTAGTGCGCATCATAGCAACTGGTTGAGTGGTCGTAACCGATTGGCAGACAGTTAGCATATTAGGCTTTTTATATATAGATTCTCTTTTTTATTCTATCCTATTGTATTTAATTCCATTCTATTTAAAAAAAACTAAAACCCACAAAATTGATTTTAGGACCTACTAATGCATCACGAGTTGTTCAAAAACACTGTTGTAGTTTCTTTTTTTTAAAGATATTTTATTGATTTTTCACAGAGAGGAAGAGAGAGGAATAGAGTTAGAAACATCGATGAGAGAGAAACATCCATCAGCTGCCTCCTGCACACCCCCTACTGGGGATGTGCCTGCAACCAAGGTACATGCCCTTGACCGGAATCGAACCTGGGACCCTCGAGTCCACAGGCCGACACTCTATCCACTGAGCCAAACCGGTCAGGGCTGTTGTAGTTTCTTGATGACAGAGCCACGCTTTGATGGCTGATGTCCTTGTTAGTGCTATCCAAGATGCTTAGAAAGTCTATAGAGATAGAGCAGCCAGGCCCTTTATGCCCCCTGCCTATCACCTACCTTCAGTCTGATTATCAGATCCTGACCTAGTATTGGATGTCTCTGGGCACTCCATAGGGTGAAGTGTTTGGAGTTCAAGTGGCACAGTACGTAGGATAGTCTCTGTCAACACTCTGGGGCTAGTAGTTGTCATTGCCCCCACATTTCTGTTTGGTACCTAGCATAAACTAGATTAAATATTTTTTAAAGTGCATCGTTTTCTAGGAGGGTTTAAAAAATGAAATGCACTCATTAGAAATCAGATTCCTCAATCTCTTCTTTCCTTGTCGAGAGAAAGGCTGGCTTGGAGCCAATGAGCTTCTGAGTCAGTTTTGAGTTTGAATTTTAACTGCACTTTTGAGGTCCTCTACCAGACTCTCTGCTTCTATAAAGTGAGAATAATGATACCAACCTCATAGTATTGGTATCATTACCAATTATTAAAATTACATTATGAAATACTCAGGCATTGCACCTGACCCAGAATTGGGACCTAGGAAATATTACTTTCCTTCCCTTCCTTTGGTGTTTTATCCCCAGAACACACATCATTATCAAACAGCAATGGCCACAATCCCTGAACTAACACACAACCCACTAAACACACCACAGACAAGATTATTTCTTCAGCAGAACCACAACCCAGTGCTACAGTCAGTAAAGAACAATTTAGCAAAATGAATGTAAACCACATTTCCCAAAAGAATCAAATTTAAAAGCCAGAAAGGCTTGTCAACCACAATGTTTATAAGACGATAAAGTGTACAGAGTATCTGGAAATTGAGAGGGTGTCTTAACTTCTTTTTTTGTGTAAAAAAATAAGAATAAATAAACATAGTATATAACCATGTCAATTATTTATTTCTTCACCGAGTCAGACATAACAAAGGGATTGTACCCATGTCCAGTTTTGTGTGGTTGGCAGCAAAACTTGAAAGCAAAGGAATCACCAAGCATAAACAGAGTTAGGACTAAATCTTAGTCATCAACAGTGTTCGCTAATCTGTTTTCTGTTCCACAATTCCAAACTACCATATCCCAACCGCCATCAAATCTCACTCTAAAATCTATTAGAATTATTTGCTTGTGTTCCTGATCTGTTCCTCTAGAGGAGCAAACTTTACCTCCCCCACCCCGACCCCCACCCAGTATATCTACATTCTAGGAAAATGCCAAACATAGCAGATGCTAAATTTTTTCAAATCTTTTTTAAAAATATGTCTTTATTGTTTAAAGTAATACAGATGTCCCCTTTATTTTTTTCCCCATTGACACCCACCCCCCTTGTCCTCCCACCCACCCTCCTAAGCCTTTACCACACTATTGTCTGTGTCCATACATATAAATTCCCAGGTTAATCTCTCCCCACCCACACTCACGCCCGTCTTCCCTCTGAAATTAATCAGTCTGTTCCATGCTTCTATGTCTCTGGATCTATTTTGTTCATCAGTTTATTTTGTTCATTAGATTCCACATGAGTGAGATCATATGATACTGGCTTGTTTCACTTAGCATAATACTCTTAATATTCTCCAGGTCCTTTTTTTTTTTCTTCAAATCTTAACCATAAGGAGGGTAATGTGGTTAATACAAAATTTTGGTAAGGATTTTTTTTTTAATGCTGGGATACCAAGCATTGATATGAGAAATAATGCCACTGATAACCAGATTACTGCCCTGATCTTGTTTTCCAAGCTCATAAAGTACTTTATAGATATGATCATCTCCTGCCATGTCGTTACCATGAGCAGTGTTTCCAGTTAGAAGTATGTTTGAGAACTTTCAGGATCATGCAAAGGGTTCCGCTCATCTTTCTAGCCACACCTCCCAATCAGAATCATACAATCTCGTAAAATGTGCACACTAAATAATATTAAGTAAATGTAACTAACTTAAATGTAGAGTGTATCGTATGTGATACATAATCAAGCTATCCTCTTTCCCTTTTCCTCCATATTTTCCACTCATCTGTCCTAACTGTTCTTTAACCTCCTCCACTTCAGAATCTTCAAGAGACACACTATCACAGTCACTCACAAGCAGAACCTTACCCTTGACAGCATTATCTGAATTCAGAGTGATGCCTCAAGATTACAGATACTGAAAGGCCCTTCTGAGACCACACCCTTTTATCTTTCTAACTTTTCTACTCTCAGATTTACACTGAACATACTAACTATCCATAGAGACTTGAAAGTCCCTCAAAGATTCCCACCATCACCATTTTTTCCAGCTTATCATCCTTATCCTGCTTCATTCACCTTCCAGATCAGCCTGAACTCTGGTTAGTCAAGTCTGCAAATGGCTCTCAACATAGTTTATCTCAGACGAACCTCTCATTCTTGCTTACTCCCATTCTCTTTCTCTGTGTTTATCCCTAAGTTACAAAATATTGCTGAAGAAATTAAATCATGGTATCAGTGTAATTTGATTGGTATCAGTGTAATTTGATACTTTCTAGTCCTAGTTGAGCTTTTCCTGATGTTTTACAACCTTTTGGTTCATTAAAGTCAACTTCTTTTGAACTTTCAAAAACTGTAGTCCAAAACCCCTGGCACTTCTCACACCAGCCCTGTCATTAGCCCTGGCCACTCAGCAAATGACCAATCCTCCTACTTTACTATGATGATCCATAAACTTACCTCCTTCATCCTCAAAATCTTTCTGGATCATCACCATTTTCTCCTTTTACTTTCTTGATAGTAAAGAATATTAACCCACCTGTATTCCATCTGCTAAATATAAGCAGTCAATAAAACTGATTACCTCAACTATTGAAGTACAAATTTATGTATGACTTATTCCCTTTACTTATAAAAGCTATTCTTAATTTTAGTTACTTCATGATTATATTATTTTCATATAGTGTTTACTTTCCAGTACATTTTACAAATGTGAACTGATTTAGTTTTCATAATGATCCTATGAGGACAGTTTTTAAGACTTTAGAAGGAGTAAAAATGTCTCAGTTGGCTGCAAGCTGATGGGATGTAGATAGACCAAAGAAGAAGAAAGGAGAAAGAAGGAAGAAGGGGGAGGAGAAGGAGGAGGAAGAGGAGGGGAAGGAGGAGGAGGAGATACAATGAGAAAAGCTGTAATGAGAAATTGTATGGTCCAGGAAAAACAGAACGAATAAGCTGTTTTCTGACTTTCTATTTCTCAGATCCAGCCCCAAGTAATAACTTGCTATTTTCTGCCTTGGCCATGTATTAACTTCCTTCTTAGCCCTCTGTATGTATCAAATAACTACTAAATACCACCCCCAAACACACACACACACACACACACACACACACACACACACACATTGCTTTCATTCTGCTTATGTTGGTTTGATACGGTTTTAATTACTTGTGACCAAACAATCATATTTTCTTTGTGATATATTTTATTATTTTTATTTTTAAGTGTTGTTTTTGTGCTTTTTAAAAATATGTTTTTAATGATTTCAGAGAAAGGAAGGGAGAGGGTGACAGAGATAGAAACATCAATGATGAGAGAAAATTATTGATCAGCTGCCTCCTGCATGCCCCCTACTGGGAATCAAGCCCGCAACCCAATCAAGCCTGTGTGCCCTGATCAGAATTCCACCATGGCCTCTTGGCTCATGGGTCAATGTTCAACCACTGAGTCACACCAGCCAGGCTGTGTCTCTGTTTTTAAAAAATGCATGTACAGCCCTGGCCGGTTTGGCTCAGTGGATAGAGTGTTGGCCTGTGGACTGAAAGGTCCCAGGTTCGATTCTGGTCAGGGGTATTTTCCTTGGTTGTGGGCACATCCCCAGTAGGGGTTGTTGCAGGAGGCAGGTGATCGATGTTTCTCTCTCATCGATGTTTCTAACTCTCTATCCTTCTCCCTTCCTCTCTGTAAAAAATCAATAAAATATATTTTTTTTAAAAAAAGATGAAAATGCATGTACAAATGGACAGAGTCAAGAAGAATAAAAACAAAAATAAAAGTATTTCTGCTGTATAAATATATGTGGATGTATAGTATAAAACATTAGGAAATGTACTATGAACAACATTCAAAAATCAAGTTATTTATTCTTTATTCATAATTCTTCTAGCTTATATTCATATTGTGACATTGTGTTCATATGACATTTTTATTAGTGGTTTATACACTCATTTACTGACTTCCTCAATTTGCTTCCGTAAAACCAAAATCATCATGATGTTTTTATTCTCCAAAAACATCTTCTTATAACAAACACTATTTCCATGAAAAGGTTTCCCTTTATTCTGTGTTTAGTTCACTTTTGTAAATTTGTCATACCACTGTTTCTTGCTGCTAGAGTATATAATCATGGTAGTATTTATTTAATCAGGGCTGCTTCCATTAATATTTAGAAAACTATTTTAATAAGATAGAGATGAAAACCTAATTTAGAGCAACTTTCAAAAATCCTTTAAAAATTGTCCAAAGCCAATATTTTCTAATGATGCTTGGTGTAACTTGAAATGATTTTAAATAATTGAAAATTGCTCAAATCATCAGAGTCCTTATAACAGAAGTTAGTTAACAGAAGTTAGCTAACATGTATAGGGAGTATATAGGATGGATATTAAAGAATGTCAAGAGTTGGAGTTTATTCAATTTTTCATGTCTTATGAAATCTGTCATAGCATTTTGTACATAGTTGGTGCTTAGTGAAGGTCCATTGAATTGAATGTCCACTATCTCCTCATTTTTGCCATATACCAAGTCTGCTATTTACTCTGAGCCTCCCACACACCATTTAGTAAGTGGTAAATTTCTGTACATAGAGTCATAGAAACACCTTGAGATGGATTTAACAGCATTCCAGTTCTGGAGGTAACATCTGAACTGGTTTCTGATTCAGAACAGACAGGGTCCACACAGCCTTCAGTGACTGGGTCCTACCTCCTGTTCTCTCCCCTCTCTGCCTCACAGGTGCAGCTTCAGATATATGACTGGCAGCTGCTCCTGGTAGACACTATGCTCATTCTGTCCTCTATGCTTTTGCTCATTTGGTCATCTCCTTCTGAAATGTTCCCCCACACGTCAATCTCTCCATTCACCTGGGAAGATCTCATCTATCCTTTAGGACTCAACTCAGGAGAAACCTCCACAGAAAATTCTCTAAAGTTCTTCTCTTAGAGCTTGACCCACTCCATTGAGAAACAAGGTTAGGTATCCCACCTCTGTGCTCTTTCAGATCCTGGTTATATCCATCATGGGATTTATCAGGCTACTTTACAACTTTCTGTTTCTATGTCTGCCTTTCCCATTAGACTGTTTGGTGGTAGTTGAATGCATCTTAGAGCTTTTTGTGTTCCTAAAACCAAACTAGATCCCAAACTCATAAATGCTAATTTGTAAATGAATAGATAGAGAAAAGAAGTGAAGGAAGGATTGAAATAGTGAAGAAAGATAATTTTCGCAGCAATATGAAAAATGAAATATGTTTTTCAGTGCTCTTTAACAGTGAGTGATGGAAACATGCCTCAAACTGGATTAATAAGAAAAGATAACCCATTGCCAAATAACAAGGAAAGTTAATGGATTAGGTAGGACAAAGCTATATTCAAACAATGTCCCCAATAATCCTATGTTTGTACAGGCCAGGTCTGTGCCTTTTTCTATGACAACACAGTTCTCAGGCAGGCTCTCCTTAATCAATGGCAAGACTCCGTTTCTATCTCACTACTTTAGCCATCCCAGCAAGAAGCAAGAGCCTGTTGATTCCCATCATTCCTACATGATTGGCATTGTCTCTAAATCCACCAATCTTAACTTATTGACTTCACTTTGAACCCATATTGGCCTGGGCAAGAGTATAGGCAGGAAAGAGGGACCAATGCTGCCATAGGGTCACAGACTCGCCCTCCTGAGTTCAGAATTGAAGTCCTCTTACCTTAATCACATGGATTGATAGGAGCAGGGGTGAGCATTTCCAAAGGAAAACCAGGGTTCTGTTTTAAGAAGAAGGTGGAAGGGTGGTGTCAGGCAGGTAGAAATAGAAGATGTAGTGGAGATTGGAAGAGGAAGTTAACAATGATAATTAACTGAATGCTGTTAGAGAGATGGAATGATCTTGAGATCTAGTGACATGTTAAGGCATCTTCCTTTTCTCCCTCCAAAGCAGAACCATTATACAGCAAAGATTGCTGTTAGAAATGGGGAGGGAGAGGTGGTATTTAGGTCAATAAAGTTCTCAAGGCAAGTCAGGATAAAGCAGAGCCATATATACCTATTCATTTTTTTTAATATAGTTTTATTGCTTTCAGAGAGAAAGGGAGAGGGAGAGAGAAATAGAGACATCAATAATGAGAGAGAATCATTGATCAGCTGCCTCCTATATGCCCCACACGGGGGATTGAGCCTGCAACCTGGGCATATGCCCTGACTGTGAATCAAACCCTGACCTCCTGGTTCATAGGTTGATGCTCAACCACTGAGCCATGCTGGCTCAATGTGCAACATTCTTGCTGGCTCAACATACAACAGTAACCCTAGGTTTTGAGGGCATATGACATTGTGGTAGTCAAATCTGAAAGGTACAAAAAAATTATAGGGTAGAATGAAATTTAATAACTTGAGCTCCTATTTTAGAAGTAACTTTGTTGGGTTAGTGATTGCATGAAGTTACAGCTTCTGCATATAAAAGTGGCATTCAGCACATGTTTAAAAAATGAAAAATTTGTTTATCAGAGTAAGCTTCATGGCATCTTAAAATTTCCTTAGTATGGGGTTTTCATAAATTAAATCATGGAAATGAGATGTCATGAAAGGAGAAAAAAATTTAACTTCCTTTCTGAAAGCAAATGATTTTGATTAAACAAGTTCTATGAGTCACATTGTAAGTAATTCTGTCGGTAATGATTTTTGGCATGCCTCATCCTCTTGGCTGCTACTGTAGATAAATTGAAATTGTACTCTTTCTGAGAATTTGTTTACATCAATACTTTGGGTTGGGTCTGGTAATAATTACAGATAATACTTTCTATTGTTTGGGCAGCCAGCTGTTAATGCCTGCAGCAAATATTTTCCCAGAAGTAGATTGGTGAGTATTTTCTTTTTATTTTATACGGGAAATGATTGAAACTAAAATTTTAAACAAGCCTTGAATTTCAAAAGTCTACTCTAAGATTCCCAAAGAATACAGGTGCATGGCTTTTCAAAAAGCCTTAATGCTGAAAATTTTTAAAAATAAATGAAAAGATGTTTATTTGATTTTATTTTTTTCTGTTTGCACTAAGAGTCACCATAGAGTGCTTCTGTTTAGGTAAGTGTCTAAATCAGTTCAGGCTGCTATAACAAAACACCATATGCTGGGTGAAAACAAACATTAATTTCTCACAGTTCTGGAGGCTGGAAGTCCAAGATCAAAGTGTCTGCAGACTTAGTAGCTGGTAAGAACCTTCCTAGTTTGCAGGTAGTTGTCTTCTTGCTGTGTCTGAGAGAGAGAGAGAGAGAGAGAGAGAGAGAGAGAGAGAGAGAGAGAGAAGTTCTCTGGTTGTCTCTTCTTATTAATGCAATAATGCTGTCCTCATGACTTAATATAAACCGAGTTACCTCCCCAAATCTCCATCACCTAATACTATCACGGTGTAGGGCTTCAACATACGAATTTTTGGAAGACATAAATATTTAGTCCAGAACAGTAAAGTTGAAAAACACTACGTCTATTGTGTTTACTTAACAACTATTATACAGCACTGATATTTGCTAATGTTTTACAAATGTTAGCACTAGTGTTGGCTCTCTTTTACAGAAGGAAAACAAGAACACAGCGAAAGTTAAATAAATTGTCCATGGTCAGATAGTTAGATGGCATGTACATGTGTAGCTGGGATTAGCCTTGACAGCTTTATCCAACTCTCTGTTCCCAAGGCAGACAACTTTCTGTACATGCAGCCCTCTCACGGCACTGGCAGAATATGTCGCCCATCCCAGAGGCCTGCATCCTCCCTGGAGAAGCAACTTAAACCATCTACAATTTAATCCAAAAGGAGATATTGATGGTGAAAAGTGAATCACAGTCATCCCTCCATATTTGTGGAGGACTGGTTCAAGGACAGGCCCTTCCCACCCTGCTCAAGTACCTTTTATAAAATGACATAGTATTTGCATATAACCTGTGTACTAGTATGTCATCCCATATTCTTTATATCATCTCTAGACTACATATAATACCTAATATAATGTAAACACTGTGTAAATAGTTGTTGTACTGTATTGTTTAGGGAATAACAAGAAAAATTCCTGACATGTCAGTACAGACACAACCATGGTAGCTATACATTACATGTCAACAAAGACAGCAACATTAAAAATATATATTTTTTCTATCTGAGGTTTGTTGAATCGAGGATGTGGAATCAACAATATGGAGGGCCAACTGTATCCAATGAGATGGCTTCATATACACAGATTTTGAAATGCTTTATTGTCATTCTTAGAAATATAAATTAGTACATTGATAGGTGCCCTGACTGGGTAGCTCAGTTGGTTAGCGTGTCATCCCAAAATACAGTACCAAGGTTTCAGGTTTGATCTCTAGTCAGGGCACATGTAAGAAACAATCAGGGCATATGCAAGAATTAACCAATGAATGCATAAATAAGTGAGACAACAAATTGATGATGTCTCTCTCTCCCTTCCTCTCTCTTTGAAATGTATGATGGCTAATTCTCAAGAAAGAACCCCAGGAGACAGGCAAATTCAGATGACATAGAGTGGAATATACTACTAATTTAATATTTATATATTTTGAAGAACACATCTGTTTGCTGCTAGAGGAGTAATGGGAGAAGTCTCTTTCTGATGTCGATGGTGTTTTCTGCCCATGGACAGCACTAAAAAAGTGAACTTCCCAAGCCCACCAAGGCCCTCATAGCTTTTCAATTACTGCCAGGAATGAAAACAGCCTTCTGTACAACAAAAAGTGTTGCTCCTGGATTAGGAGATTTGGGAAAGTCCGAGAATTTCAAAGAGGGAAGATGAGGGATTACAACATTGTTATCTCCAAATAAACTCTGAATTAACCTCTTCAATGGTTTGCCCCCTCATTCTACTCCCCTGTGCCATGAAGAAAAACATGACACTAAGTGTGATTTTATTTGAGCTCAAAGACACCAGGAATAAAACAAACATTCTTATGTTCAATCTGAGATGACAGATATATTTTTAAAGAGTACATTTCTTACAGAGATGAATAAAAATTGAAAACCCAAATTCATCGTTGGTGGGAATGCATATTGGTATAACCACTATAAAAAAATAGTGTGGGGGTTCTTAAAAAATATAAAAAATGGAATTGCCTTATGACCAAGCAAATTGCTTCTGAGAATATATCTGAAGAAACCTGAAACACAAATTCGAAAGAATATATGCACTTCTATGTTCACTGCAGTGTTACATACAATAGCCAAGATCTGGAAGCAACCCAAGTGCCCGTCAATGGACCAGTGGATAAAAAAGGTGTGGTAGTACATATATAAAACGAAATACTATTTGGCCATAAAAATAATTAAATCTTACCTTTTATGATAGTATGAGTGGATCTAGAGGGTATTACGCTAAGTCAGAGACTGACAAATACCATATGATTTTATTTGTTTATATGTGGAATCTAAAGAACAAACTAAAGGAACAAACGAAATAGAAACAGATTCATAGAGAACAGACTGACAATTGTCAGAAGGGCAGGGGTTAGAGGGCTAGGTGAAAAAGGTTAAGGGATTAAGAAGTACAAATTGGTAGTTACAGAATAGTTACAGAGGTATAAGTTACAGCATAGGGAATAGAGTCAATAATACTCAATAACTATGTATGGAGCCAGGTGGGCACTTGAAACAGGGGGTGGGGAAGACACTCTGTAAATTACATAATTATCTGACCACTATGCTGTATATCTGAAGCTAATACAAAAATATTGAATGTAAACTGTAATTGAAAATTTTTAAAGTATATAAAGAAAACATAACTATGCTGAGTGAAGAAACTCAGACAAAAATGTAAATTTCATTAATCATCTATAAAGACCTCTAAATGATGCAAAATGATATATAATGATCAAAAGATCAGCTATTGCCTCAACATAAGGCAATTGGACAGGAAGTGGGAGAAGACTGTAAAAGGCTAATAGGACACTTTCAAGAATGATGGATATATTCATTATTTTGATTGCGGTGATTGACGGTGTAATGGATGCATATGTATGTCCACATTCAGAATAGTATTCACTCGAAATATGTGCAACTCATTGTTTAACAGTTATATTTACAACACAGAGGTATATAGCTAAAAATTCGTGTAAGAAAACAAACTTCAAAATGTTTCATTTTCAGAGAATCATTAGACCATGTGGGCATCGGTCAAATATTTTAATAAACATAAAATAACATTTTACATTAAAGAAAAAGAAAAGAGGATAGATAGGTCAGAGAGGCTGCCCTACCCCTCTTCTCTTCAATCCCAGCCACTGAAGTTTCTTTGAGAGCAGTCATTGTCTCCCCTAAAGAAGTGGCTCAGCCTCTAAGTGGGTCTAAAGATCTGACGCTCTCGCCCAGGGCACTGGGGTCACTGGGGTCACTGGGCGCCCACCGTCACCCCTCGCACGCAGCAGCTCCTGCCTGACAGTGACTCACCCCCGCGTTGGGGATGGGGCGGAAAGAGAACCTCGCAGAGTCCCCGAGTCACCTCCGGACGTCAGGCCAACCCGCACCTCCTGGGCGGGGCCGCGCCTTCCAGAGACCTACGTGCGAACCCCGGAATTTCCCAGGCCCTGGGTTGCTAGCTTTCCTCCCCGAGCACGGATAAAAGGGGTTCGCCCGTCTCGGGGAGCCACAGATCTCGCTCCACCAGCTCTCCTGACAACTCTCACACTCCAGGCACCGCAGCACCGATCCTCCGAGCTCAGCCCCATGGCCCGCACCGCCACCGCCGCTGCTGCACCCCGCGCTCCCGGGTTCCTCCGGGCCGCGCTCCTGCTCCTGCTCCTGGTCGCCGCCTGCCGGCAAGCTGCAGGTGAGACTCGAGCCCCAGGAGCCCAAGGGGGAAAAAGGGGGTGAAGGGTGGGCGCCCATTGGGGGCACCCCGCTAACCGAGCCTGTTTCCCTGCAGCGGCGCCTATGGTCCTCGCAGAGGAGAACGTGGTCACTGAACTGCGCTGCCAGTGCTTGGAGACCATGAAGGGAATTCACCCCAGGTACATCCAGAGTGTGAAGGTGACGTCCCCAGGTCCCCACTGCGACCGAACAGAAGTCATGTAAGTGCCACCACGCTCTGCTGCTGCCACCATCCTGGTCACCTCCACCGCCCAGATGCCCCACCCTGACCCTCGTCCGCCCTCCTGTCTCACTTGTGTTCTCCCTTCTGTCTGCAGAGCCACTCTCAAGAATGGACAGAAAGTTTGTCTCAACCCCGAATCCCCCCTGGTTAAGAAAATATTGGACAAGCTGTTAAACAAGTGAGTTATGTGACTAGAGTCATTTGTGACAGATATTGGCCTCTGCCTCCTGAAAACTACATTAGGGAAGCCCAGGGGGTAGCTGAAGGAGTGAAAAGTCATTATTTACAATTAGATTTGCCACCACCGTCATGAATGTGCTCTGGTGTCAGGGGACATTTCCAGTGCCCTCCATCCCTATCCCCCCTCCCTCACCCCATTCAAAAGCGTATGGGTGAATGTGTAGTCCTATAAGGCTAAATAGATTCAGCCAATGATGCTAAACGGCCTCTTACCCATTAAGGACCATAACATGTTTAAATTTTGCTTTATTCTTCTTGATCTTTTGGGTCCCTGCTGAGTGCCCAGGGTGATCATGCCTAACGTTAAGCCTACTCCTGCCTGTTTCTTCCCCTCCATTTCTCTAACTCTACCCTCCACACCCACCTGAGAAACCTAGCTTTACAGAAAATTCGTCTATTTTTCACACTGAAAAGTGGAACCCCTGGTTTGAGACAACATGGGCCTGGGCAGTTAAGTGGTGAAGAGCAGGGACTTGGCAGCAAGACCACCCTAAGGTCAAGTCTAAAATCTCTGGGAAAGTTTTTTAATCCCTTTGAGCCTCGGGGAAAATGTACTGTATGAGGATTAAGTGGAGTCATGCATGTACATTTTTAGCCCAGTATGACATAATCAAGTTGAGTCCACAGTCCCACTTCCTCATAAAGGAGCAAGCTGTCTGCTGTGCAGGGTAGAAGACACAGTGGGGCCTTCTGGATGCAGGGTTTGGCCAGGGTCTGCAGGCAGCCATTCCTCCAGCTCCAGGGGCCCTGGGAGAGAAGAGCGGCTTTCTGTAACACCTGTAACAATAACCCTTTTCTCACCTTAGGGGCAACACCAACTGAGAGAGAAGCTCATGGTGGCAGTTCCTGAAAGGAGGTCCCTGCTCTTACAGGACTGAAATGAAGATGGGAACGGCTGGGTTCCATAGACAACTAGAAAGGGATTATTGTGTTTGTTGTTTTTTAAACCAGAGATCTATTTATTTATATATGTATTTATTTTAAAAGCTTGTATTTTAACATTTTAATGTTAGTATTTAAAGGTGTGGAACATGTGAATGTGTTTAATCAAACATAACTCAGTTCTGATTGTTATTTAATTTGAAGATGAGGGGTTTTAAGTGTCTCATGAAACTAATATTTATTGGGAGACCATTAAGTGGAGGGGGGTGTATGGGAGGGGGGAATCTAAGCAATTTGACAATGAGATAGATCAATATTGGGGTCAGGGAAAGTATGTGCACATCTGTTTTTGTACTTGTTTAAAAGAATGTCACTTGTTATTTATTGAAACTATTTTATTACGCAATCAACATTTTGATGTTGAAGATTCCTTTGGACATTTTATGTCTTGCTTGTAAGGCATAATGCCTTGTTTAATGTTATTATGCAATATCTCTCTTTGTCTTATTGTAAGGCATAATGCCTTGGTTAATGTTATTATGCAATGTCCCTCTTTGTCTTAGAACAGAGAAGTTAAAACTACTGTTACATTTTTACAAATGGCTTAAAAATAAAAGTTTTACAAAATATAACATGTTTAAGTTTTGTTTTATTCTTCTTGACCTTTGGTTCCCCCCGGATGCCCAAGGCGTTGTACAGTTGGATTGTGGATCATGGCTAATTTTAAGCCTATTCCTGTCTGTCCCTTCCCTTAGATTTCTCTAACTTATGAAGGAATATTTGACACACTACCTTCCCCACCTACCTGACAAGCCTAGTTTTACATAAATTCAGCTGTTTTTCACACTGATCAGTTCATTATTTAAAATTGGTGCTTTACAAACTTCTGAATGTTTATATAAATATCTTAACAAGGGCTCCTATTAAATGCTTTTGGTAAGTGGTTTTTCACACAAGTATGCAATTTTTCCTTTTTAATGAGGCTGGGCGCCAAAGGTGAAAAAGTAGATTCCTCCTAGATACTCAAACAATTTGTGTTATTTACAATATTTATAACCATTCTTATCTATGGAGGTAAAACACACTCTAAAGTAAAATACATGACAAAAATAACACAAAGGGCAGATAGGGAGATGAATGGATTTATAATATATTTCTTCAATTGTTAGAGAAAAGCATTAAGTTTAGGAAAACTGAAATGTGGCAAGATATATTGGCATTTTTAGGGCAACCTTCCAAAAGGAAATGCAAAACTTTGGATATAAAAATCTAAAAAGGAGATACAATGGAAAATAAGAAAATACCTGAATATTATATAAGGTGTCAGAAACAAAGAAATAAAGGAGCAAAACAACAGGTGGTGCAAGAGAGAAGGGACACATCTTTGTCAGAAGCCCCGTACATAATGTAAGTAGTGTCTCTCCTTGTGAAAGTGGGACTTACTAGTAATTCCCCCTGTGTGTGGGGGCCAGGCTTTGTGATTTGCTTCCAAAGAAGAGATTAGAAAAAAAGGAAAAACAATAACGTCACTTACAGTGGAGAATTTGGCAGATACCACCTTAGCCATGTGATCGAGATTATTATCACCAGTTGTGTTATGGGAATCTATGTACTCCCCCACATGATGTCAAGAGGGGGGCTCTTCATCTCCATGATATTCTTCCCCAAACCTATAACCTCAGTATGATCATCAGAAAATGATCATAAAAAGCCAAACTGAGTACCATTCAACAAAATCCCTAATAAGTATTCTTCGAAACTGTCAGTCATGAAAAACAAGACAATACTGAGACTCTGTCACAGATCCGAGGAGACAAAGGAGACATGGTGACTAAATCCAATATGGTATGCTGGATTGGATCCCGGAATAGGAAAAGGACATCAACAGAAATTTTGTGAAATCTTAGTAAGAGACTAGAGTTTAGTTAATAACAACGTACCAATGTTAACCACCCACCTTTGATAAATAAATTATAATTATACATTTTTTTCATAAACTGAAGTTATTCAAATTTAAAGTTTGTTTTTAAAAAGACAGGACAGATAGAATAGCAAGACAGTAGACTGAAATCCAACTATGGTAAAAATTAAAATAATTTAAACGGAACAAACATTCCAATTAAAATTGAAATTTGTTTTACTTTTTAAATACAGACTACAAAAACATGACAAAAAATGTATGCTGCATAAAAAGACACCCTTTAAATATTAGATCCCAGACAACTTGAAATTAAAAGAATTGAGTGTTATATCATGCTAAAACTGACAGAAACCTAGTATAGATTTACTAATGTATTAATTACTTGTTAATTGTTAATCTATTATTGAAATAAATTATTAACATTTTGACTAATTTATATATTAATGAAAGCCTGATTAATATATTAGGACAAAGAAAGAAGTAGACTTAGAGACAAAGAAAGATGATTCAAAATAAAAAGGGGGCAATTTTATAAGAAACAAATAATTCTAAAAGTTTATGAACCTAATACCATTTATTAAAATATATGAAGTAGGCCGGCATTGCTCAGTGGTTGAGGGTCAACATGTGAACCAGGAGGTCAGGGTTCGATGCCCAGGTTGAGGGCTAGATGCCCACTGTGGGAGATCGATGGTTCTCTCTCATCATTGATGTTTCTATCTCCCTCTTAGAGGATTAGATGAATATATTTAAAATATATTATATTATAAATCCCTCTACCTTCTTCTCTAAAATCAATAAAAATATATTTTTAAAAATTTTAAAAATATATATGAAGCAAATGGAGAGAAACTAAAAGAGGCAATAGATGAAACCTTGACCATAGTTAAAGATTCTAGCAAACCTCTTTAAATACTTAATAGGCAAAACAATAAAGAATCAATAACAGTATAGAAGTGTTAAGCAACATGATCAACCAACTTGGCCTGAGTGATGTATAAAGACACTTCACCCAATAATTGCATAAATCACCTTCCCCCCCCCCCCCACAAACACAGGGAACATTTTAGAAAAGAGACTATATGGACCATAAAAAGTGTATCGACAAATTTCAAAATGTTGAAATATTTAAGCATATTTCATAGCATGTGATATGTTTGCTGTCGTTTATCACTCATCTCTCAACTTCCGAAATTTTGCTTTCGTTATACAGGAAGCATCAAAACAGGGTCATCATGCTGTTTTCATACTGTGATAAAGAATATTTCCATGAAGACATTTCCTATATCTATTTCTTGATATTCTTTTGTAATGTTGGCATTCCTTTTTTCTTTAGTTTATATTATATGTAATGCAATTACTCATTACTACTTCCACAAAAGTTTTAAACAAATCTTAAGTAAATGGAAAGAGAAAATTTATATTGAAATCCATTATTTTAAAAGCCTCAGAATAATGCCCAAATTTGATATACTGGATGGTGCTCAGAGATCACGGACATGAATTTGAGCAATTATGGATGGCTGGGATCATCAGGGTGCCTTTACTGTAGAAACAGAGGGAGAGACTAGCTGTGATCCCTTTGACTTTTTGGTGGGTTTGGACAAAACTAGAAACTGTGGACCCCCTGAGCCCAAGGCAACCTTCCCTCCCCCCAGCAGCTCCAAAATAACCAGCTCCTAGTTCCTGGATTAATCAACGCCCTCTAAGCACAAGAGGTGGCACGATCTCTCTGGAAGTTCCAGAATTTCACAGAGAAAGGAAACTGTATAGGATTAGGACACTTTGTCCTAGATTAAACACTGAGTTAAACTTTTGACACTGGTCATCCCCTCACCGCTGAAATAACACAAAGTGTAACTTATTTGTGCTTGTACAATACCAGATGAACAATTGTATGTATAATCTTCTGTATAATCTGAGATGGCAGCTCTATTTTAAGAGTGCCTTTATGCAAAGGGAAATAAAATCGTCAAGCCAGAAGATATTTAGGCGTACGTAACATGGAAAATTCAGTTGTTTCCCCTCCACACGTTCTTTTGAAATGTTGCTATTAGATTAACGTTCCCCATGGGTGCCTGTCTCCGATAATAAGTGACATCGCTCTTACTAGGCGACTCGCTCCCGCTTTGGGGATTTGAGCGGAAAGAGAACCTCGCTGAGTCCGCCAAGTCCCTGGGGAGGCCAGGCGGGGCCGCACCCCCGGGTCCTCCTCCCTCAACCACCCCTCCTTCCCGCCCCCTGCGACCCGGAACGACCTGCAAAGTCCGGGAATTTCCCAAGCCCTGGGTTGCTAGCTTTCCGCCTCGAGCATGGATAAAAGGGGTTCGCCCGTCTCGGGGAGCCACAGATCTCGCTCCACCAGCTCTCCTGACAACTCTCACACTCCAGGCACCGCAGCACCGATCCTCGATCCTCCGAGCTCAGCCCCATGGCCCGCACCGCCACCGCCGCTGCTGCACCCCGCGCTCCCGGGTTCCTCCGGGCCGCGCTCCTGCTCCTGCTCCTGGTCGCCGCCTGCCGGCAAGCTGCAGGTGAGACTCGAGCCCTGGGAGCCCAAGGGGGAAAAAGGGGATGAAGGGTGGGCGCCCATTGGGGGCATCCCGCTAACCGAGCCTGTTCTCCTTGCAGCGGCGCCTATGGTCCTCGCAGAGGAGCCCGTGGTCAATGAACTGCGCTGCCAGTGCATGCAGACCATGAAGGGAATTCACCCCAAGAACATCCAGAGTGTGAAGGTGACGTCCCCAGGAACTCACTGCGACCAAACAGAAGTCATGTAAGTGCCACCATGCTCAGCTGCTGCCACCATCCTGGTCACCTCCACCGCCCAGATGCCCCACCCTGACCCTCGCCCGACCTCCTGTCTCACTTGTGTTCTCCCTTCTGTCTGCAGAGCCATTCTCAAGAATGGACAGAAAGTTTGTCTCAACCCCGCATCTCCCATGGTTAAGAAATTCGTGAACAAGCTGTTAAACAAGTGAGTTATGTGACTAGAGTCATTTGTGACAGATATTGGCCTCTGCCTCCTGAAAACTATATCAGGGAAGCCCAGGGTATAGCTGAAGGAGTGAAAAGTCATTATTTCACAGTTAGATTTGCCACCACCCTCATGAATGTGCTCTGGTGGCACAGGCCATTTCCAGTGCCCTCCACTACCATCCCCCTCTCCATTCCCTTTCAAATGAGTGTGGGTGAATATGTCTTCCTAAAAGATTAGGTGGATTTGGTCAATGATCTCAAATGCTTCCTACCCATTAAGGAACAACACTGTTAATGTAGGTCGCTTTAGAACGGAAAAGTGGAACCCCCTGATTTGGGGCAACATGGGCTTCTAAATCTTAGTGGTGATGACAAGGGACTTTGCAGTGATCCTCTGCTGCAAATGTAAGTGTAGGCTACTTTTGCTATTCCTGTAGGCAGGGAGAAAGTATTTAATCTCTCAGAGTCTCCGTTATATGGGGGAAATGATAACATCTACTTCATGGGGTTTGCTATGAGGCTGAAGTGATGTTATGCATGTACTTTTTTAGTGTAACATTGTTTTCTGGCTCCTTGAAGCTAATAATACAATTGTGACCACAGGTCCCTTATTCCTAATTAAACAGCATCCAGTAGCCTGGCATTTTCTACCACACAGGGTAGCAGGGGTACAGCTAGTAACCATTTGGTACAGGGCTAAGCAGTTAAGTTTCTGAGTCCTAATAAGCAACCATTTTTCTCATCACAGGAGCAGCACCAACTGATCTAGGGAGAAGGAGGAAGCTTCCAGGTTTATTGTTGCATCCTGAGTGGAATCGGAGTGAAAGAAGAGAAACAAAGAGCTCCTGGGGCTACCTGTGTTTAAATTGTTTGACTGTTTTTTATGAGAGTTCTTCTATTTATTTACATATGAATGTATTTATTTTTCAAAGTTTTATCTAATATTTAAAGACAGGAAAGTGTTTGGTAATTTGCTGTACTGTTATTTTAAATGGTCATTTTTATGTCAAATCAAAAAGCTAGTTCAGCCTGTTATTTAATTGACGATGATGCATTTTAAATGTTCTTCACTCAGCTAATATTTTTAGTCGGCTGGGTGGGTGGGAGACCACACGTTTCCACCCACTATGATGAAGGCTGAAGATAAATAGTGGGGGTTTCAAGCAAATAGGTCACAGTGAAGGCAGGGAAATGTTCTGTGTATATCTGTTTTTGTACTGTTGAGAAGAATGTCAGTTGTTATTTATTGAAAGCGTTTCACAGTATGAGGTCAACATTTCTGATATTTAAGGAACTAATGTTCTAAATATCCCTTGGACATTTTATGTCTGCCCAGTAAGGCATAATGCCTTGTTCAGTACCAGTTATGCATTGTTTCTCTATATCTTGGAATAGAGAAGTTAAATATTTATAGATGTATTTTTACAAATAAAATAAAGCTTTTTACAGAAACTTCTTGCTTTGGTTTGTTTTAATATCTTGACGTCTTGTTCCTCCTGAATACCCACGTGCTGTAAATTTCTAATAGACTGTAGCTCACACCCACGACACGGCTGACATTGGTTGGCACGTGTCTCTCTCTTAGTTTCACTCCTGTTCATGAAAGCGTATTTGATACATTTTGAGAGTCCTGCAGGCCCTCACCTTAAGAATCCCTGTTTTACATAAAAGGTTCATTTTATTTTAGTATAAACAATCTATTACTTAATCCTAGCAGCTAGGACCTAGCTGTTTAAAGTATTTCAAATGTTTATACATATTTTAAAAGAGCTCTCATTGAAATGAATATGTTAAGTTGTTTTTCAAACAATTATACATCTGTTTCCCCCTTAATGAAACTGAAAGCTAAGTGGACAAGTGGATTTGCAGTAGGCAGGTAGATAGGTCTGAGTAGAGCAGGAAAGATGGGCCAGGTGCAGTGGGTCACCATCATGAGAGCCCTGGGTGCCCAGCAACTGGCAAACTGTAAGCCCTTATAAGACCATTCCCTTAAGCATGAATCCCTGGGCCTGGGAAATTCTGGACTCGCTCCAGGCCCAGAAAAACAGCAAAACCAGGCTGAGCAAGCCTTGGTGACCTCAGGACCAGCTGCAATGACCAATGCCCCCAGCACCACCACCACCTCAGCACTGACCAGCCAGTGGAGACCATGACCCTGTGGAGACACACCAGGAAAGCTGATGAATATTCTACTGAGATCCTCCCCGGAGATCTTAGATAAAGGCCCTCAGGATGCAGGACCAGAGTGGCTCTCTCTGTGGAGCACACCCTTGCCTTTCTCCTCTCCCCACTCCCTTCTTTCCCCAGGACTGATCTCTCTCTCTCTCTCTCTCTCTCTCTCTCTCTCTCTCTCTCCCACCCTTTCACACCCCCCCCCATAAGCTCTAAAGGCCCTTCTTTTGTTGTAACTTGTTTCCCAAGCCCATTTCTTCTGTGGCCCACTTTCTTGACCTCTGTGACTTTTTAAGTAAACTTGAGTCTTGGCTCTGAATTCTTCTCTTAGCCAGAACTCAACAACTGTGGTTGCTGAACTGAGTTAACACCTGGTGCTATTTTTCCACCGCTAACAGATTCTCCCTCAGAACTCAAATAATTTGTGCAATGCAGGGGGAAAAGTAGATTAAAGCAAGTGGTGGAGTACTTCCTCTAGGTAAATGGGCTAATAGAGAAAGGCCTCATTTCCTAGCCTTCATGGAAAGATAACAGTCACAAGTATAACGCTGTTCCGGTGACTCACAGACATGGTAATGGTTTAAATGTTTCTAAACCTGCAAATTTGAATTTACATTGCCCCAGGATGGCAGGAACACATCTAGCTTTCACAGCAGACACAAAGGCTGACATCTAATGATAGGGGAAAGGAAAGATCAGAGTCACCTGGAAAAGGAGGGCAGTTTGTGCATAAGCGGGAGGGCTAGCTAGGGTGTGTGCTTGTCTCTGACTCAGCACCTTTCCTGTGTTCCTGGATAACCTTTCATAGGAGGAAGATGGTGGGTGCATGACCAAGCTTGTCCTGAACACCTGGGTACAGCTACTCTGAGCCTCCATGTTCTTCCCTGAAAATTCATTATAATAGTTTCCTCATAAATGCAATGGTATTTTCTCAGATTTATGAGATAAGATGGAAAAGCAATTTGTAAATTGGATGGAGGTGAACAAATGCACACCGTTCTGGAAGCTCCATAAATGCCACCACTGTGGGAAATAAAACTTCCTTGGATTCCTCAGTGTTCTTGTGAAAAGTCCTAGCTTCTTCACATACCCCGAGTACTAAATCTGTAGCTATTTGTCCAGTTAATTGCTCTGATCCTAACAGATCATAAAACTTCTGTAATCTCTCCCACAAGGACCCATTGGTTACCTCTAGGACTGTTAATGGTGAATGGGCACCAGATGTTAGACCTCTGTCCTTGTCTTTGGGCTAAGAAAGAATTCAGAGGCAAGACTCAAATACAAGAAAAAGTTTATTTAGAAAGTCACAGAGGCAGAAGTGAGCCATGGAATAAGTGAGCCAGTTGTGCTGTGTGAGCTGAAGAAACAATTACAGAAGCAAAAAAAAAAAGGGCCCTTGGAGCTTAGGAGGAAAAAAAGGCAAAGAAAACAAGCCTGGGAGAAGGAGGGGGAAAGGCACAGGTGTGTGTGTGTGTGTGTGTGTGTGTGTGTGTGTGTGTGTGTGTGTGAGAGAGAGAGAGAGAGAGAGAGAGAGAGAGAGAGAGAGAAAGCTCAAGGGGGGGGGGGGGGCTGTGTCCTTTGTCTTGAGGGTTTTAAAGGTGAAGATTTGATGGGAAGTCTCAGGGGAGAATCTCAATAGAATATTCATCAGCTTTCCTGGTGTTTCCCCTCAGGGTTGTGGTCTTCACTGATTTGTTGGCACCAGGACAGGGGGTCATTAGTCATCACAGCTGGTCCTGATGTCAGCCATGGCCTTGCCCCACCTGGCCTTCCTGCTTTTCTGGGCCTGGAGCTGAAACACAACTGAGGCCTAGATGTTATCTCTAGTTTGACCAAAACTCTGTCTCTGTGGTCAACAGACCCAAGGCTTTGTTCTTAAAATTATTTGATGTGGGCCAGAACCTCATTGACCTGAGAGTTTAATGCTTAAGGAAGTGGTGATGCAAGGGCTTATATCAGAGTCCTATGAAGCTTTTCTTCAGCCTCCTTGTTCCTCCTCTAAGGGTGTCTACAGCATGATTAGTGACATGTTAGGGGAGGAAAGGTCAGGGGGTTCTAAACCACATGGCTATATGCTAAGGGAGGAAAGGTCACCCTGGGGTGGGGAGGGGGGTGAGGACCCACTCCAGTTTGCCAGTTTCTAGATCCACCCTGGTGACCTTGAGTACCTGGCCTATCTGTCCTACTCTGCCTATCTGTCCACTACAGTACTATGTCTCAGGTTAAGCCCCAAGGTGCTGGGGAGACTGGAATGTGTGGACCCTGTGAAAAAAGATTCACAGGGCTCCTACAGGCCAACTGGGCTCAAATTTACAAGCAGAGTTTAGCAGCCATTTCTAAACAGGGGCCTCTCGTGCAAACCAGCACTTTAGGGAGAACCCTTCACAGAGCTGCCTGCCTATGTTATGTCCCTGCCATCTGAGCCAGCCCTTATAAAGTAACTTTTAGAATTGTATTTCAACCAATAGGATGGAGACATTCCTTGTTCAATCAGAGCTGTGCAGCTCCAGCCCCATCAGCATCTTCACCAATCAATTGGAGCAGCTCCATTATGACCAATCAGGACTGTGCTTTTTGGGCCAATCAAACAGTGAGGATTTGGAGACTTTATTTGCAATCAGGTTCAAGGATGAATACTTGTCTTGATTAGTTAGGTCCCCTCTAGCTCCAGAAACACACTTTTCCTTTCCATAGAAAACAGAAGATTGCTTTTCCCTTGCCAGAGAGGAGCAGTCCAGCACCAAACTGGAGCAGGTGGATCAGAGCAAAGCTCTATAGCTGAACAGGAGTCCCAATCCCAGGGCCATCACAGCCCCAGGGCCTCCTCACAATCATTCTGTGCTGCTTCATAATTAAGCTGTGACATTATTGTGCTGTTCCACAGCTGAGCTATTCTCACAGCCCTGTTGTATCATAACTGAGCTGTTTGCGCTGAATAAATTTTCCTTCTTCACCACACCTCAAATTGGGGGTTCCTGTTGGTGTTTAATTGGTGCCAAGGACCTTGGTCTTATGTTGACAAATGCTATCTCTCAAAGTATTTACATGTCAAAAAAGATAAAGCACAGAATTTAGAAACATCTATAGGTCATAAAAGTGAGACTGGGGGCTCTGTGGCTCTTGGAGAGATTAATTTACTCCAAAGGGTTGGAGTTAGAATTTAGGCCTGTTGTGTTTCCAAGGAGACCCTTTCTGGAGAGGAATAAAGGGCAAAGCTCTCCTTCCTTCCCCTTTATAAGCAGAGATCACCCCCACTGATTTCCCACCCACCCCCCATTTGGCTACTGGAGTAGGACAGTTGATGTGTCTTTTACTGCATCACCCCAGGGGTAAGGCCTGAGGCAAACAGGAAGTGACACACATTCACTGTGAAATGTGTCTTTGGTCCAGAACACTTCTTGTGTGGATTCATGATAAAATTTTAAAATACAAATATTAGAAACTTAGCATAACTTGGTGAATGCAGAAAAGGATGAAGGAGATGGAATTATTCATAGAGTGATTAAGAACATAAGCTATGAGGAATTAGACTGATTGAGGAGTTGTTTTCAGTTCCAACACCTTCTAACTGTGTTAATTTGAGGTTATGTTTTTGATTAATTTAAACTTCATTTCTTCTTTTGTTATTGTCATAATTAGCTAGTTTATTAATATTAATAACTGGAAGAGAGCAAAGAGGAGGCCAGACATTGTAAACATGGTCATCTGGGCAGCTTCACCAGGAAGCTACAGCTTCACTCTCCTCAGGGAACCACCAGTCCATTCCCTGCAGATCACTGAGGAAGGGATTGAACAACGGGGGAGATGGGTGCATGCTCAGTGAAGTCAGGGTGTCTAAGGAAAGTGCTTGCTTGTCAGTCTAGTCTCGGGAACAATGGATTGGCTAGGGGGTGGACCCAATCAGATGTGAAATTTTATAAAGTTAATTGGCTAATTTGAAAAAGCTCCTAATTAAAATCCCCAAAGAGTTTCTTCTTGCTCGTTCCCTTCCCTTCTGTCTTGTTCTCTTGCTCTCTCTGGCTCCGTGGCTGGCACTCTCTCCATAGCCATGTGGGCTTAAGCATCAGCATGGTCCATGGCCATTCGAATCCCACACACAATGGACTGCAGCTGGGAACAAGCTAAGCTATCCAGTTGGTGGACTGGACTGTATTTTAATATGGAACCAAAATTCTGGGAAGTGGCCTTAATTTTGGCTCCACTGAAGATAAAATTTGACTTCTTCCATGGCAAAGTGGACAGAGATGGGGCCTTGGAGGGGAACCCCCTTAATTTTACATCATCAATAAAGCTTTCCATGAAACCTCATTCTCCCATGGGGGCCTCAGGCAATTCTTTTCTCAAAGCACCCTACGAACTCCACTTCCACTGATAACACTTTCATAACAGAGGTGGGTAATAGAATCTCCTTTTTGTACTTTTTCCTAGAATTGTGAGTTGTAATTTGAATAAAGAGATAGACAGTTCCTGAGAGATAATGGTTGCCCCCATGAGTAAAATTGTAAACAATTAATTCTTTAGTTTTGTTGGTTTATTTGAATGTGAATAAATGAGATGATATATAAATGACTTAATTATCTCACTGTACAATATATTTGTGAGTTTAACCTAGGATGTTTTATAGATGGCTGCTATTCCATTTTATGACAACACTAACACTTACTTATCTGCTCCACTATTAGGTTGAAATTAGGATGGCTTACAGTTTTGCTATTATGAAAAATACAGCTCTCAACATTTTTGCACTGGTCTCCTGCTACACATGTCAGAGATAATCTAGGATAAAAAATATAGGAGGGGAATAAATGGCTCTCAGGGTATGCACATCTTTAACTTCACCAAAGAATACTATTGTCCAAGTGGTTGTACTGATTTATTCCTCCCAAAAGCAATTCATGCAAGTTCCTCTTCCTCCACCTATTGGCCAACACTGGAATTGTAGACTTAAAATTATTGCCAAATTCTATATAATGCTATCTTATTATGGTTTTAATTCAGATTTCCCTTTTTGCTTGCTTAGGAGCCATTTGTATTTTATCCTTTGTGAAATTTTATTTATTTTCCCCCTATGTTCTGTTATTTGCCATTTCATAAAAGCTTTTTTCAAGACAAACATTTTGTCTATTAATCATTTGTCACTTATATATGTGGCAAAATGTTGCATCTGTGGTGTTTTTTAAAATAAAGTTTTATAACTTTTTGATGGCTAGTCTCTTCTAAAGTAATAAAAGTATTTTCTATAGTGTCTCCTAAAAATTGAATAGTTTGGTCTTTTAATATTTAGAACTCAGAATTGATTTTTGTCCTCTAAAATATGAGGTAGAAATAAATTTTTTCACACATAGATAACCAATTGTCCCAGCACCATTTATGAAGCTTCATCATTTTTCAATTCCTGCCATAAATTAAGATGACAAGTATGTATGACTTTGGGACTCTGTTTTCTTCTTCATTGGTCAATACATTGGGACCTACAGTGTCATACCTGCCTAATTACTATAGCATTATTCAAATTCTTGATAAGTGAAAAGGCAAGTGTCCTGACATTATTGTCTTAGCTCTTCTTCGTTCTTTCATATATACCTTAGAATCAGCTTGTAAATATGAGAATTTTGAGTAAAAGTGCCTTGAATTTATAGATCAGTTTTGGTAGGAGTAGTTGATGCATCTCTACAATAGTAAATCTTAAATTTTGTGAACTGAATATAGTTAATAAACTAAGGTATTTAAATAATATTAAATTTTTTTCTTGTAGCTTAGTTAAAAAAACTTATTTCTAAAGTCTTTTGTAGCTGGATGCCATTATAAATGGCATTTAAAAAACTGCATTTTATGTTTTTTATTTATTATTATGTATCCATCAGCCCTTTAATTATTAATTATATAAATTATTTTGCATTTTCTACATAGACAATTATGTCATCTGCTACTAAGGGCAATTTTGCTTTTCTATTCATTATACATTTTAATATATTTTCTAGCCTTCTTCACTGGATAAAATCTTCACTATAAGCTTGAATGGAAGTGATAATAGCAGATACTCTTGTTTTGGATTGCATAGACAACTTGTAGCCGTTTTAAGCACTTACATGGTTAGTGGTAAATAAAGCAGGTAAACTCTACATTACATAAAAGGTACATTTATAATTAAGTCTTTTTTTAAATATCAATCTACTTTGGAAGCAAAATTTTGCCTCAAGATACCTTGGCATCTACTGTACCTGTCTTTACTGTCTTTAGTATGTTTGATAATGATTATCATTCATAAATCCTCAGGGAAAAAGCAAATTAATTTTCCATCTTTCAATGTGCCTCTGAAAGGAGACCATTTGATTAGTAAAAATGGGAGTGCTGCCTTTCAAAAAAATGGTTTATTTAAAATCCCAAAGTGATTTCATATTATTTACTAGGTTTTAAAAACAGCTACAAAATGTGGGAAACTGTTTATTGCCTTCGCTATCTGATAAGCGTAGACAGAGAACCCCCAGAAGACTGGGTGCCTTTGAAACCCTAGCAAAGGTTGGAGCTAGGCGCCACCTCCGTTTGTCCAGACAGTGGTAGCTGAAACTACTCCCCCATTTATTATGTAAGTCCTTGCTGATGGGCTAGTCTGTCTGTTGCCGGGGGTCACCTGCCTAAGGGCTATGCTATGGGTGCATCCCAGATGAATAAAAGCTTGGTGAGGCCTGAGCACTGGAGGAAGTCCTTCCCCTTGAGTTGGACTTGCTCGCCTGGTCCCCCAATATTTCCAAACTATCTCTTGTCTTTTCATATTCATTTGTGTGCGGCTCTGCTTCCAGTTCCTGAACCCTGACCCACGCGGGACGTGGGAAGGAAACACCCAACAACAAAATATATGTATTTCTAAGCAAATTTGTCTGAGATATTTATTACACTAGCCATATATTTAGGATACAATATTCTGTTTATACTTCCACAATTTTCTATCATTGTCTATGAATAATGTCAGTTAAAATGAAAGATAGGACCTTTTCAACGATAAACCAGTCAGAAAGCATTAATTACTATGTATATAATATGTACACAATACATGCAATTCTATGTACAAGGTTCTGTAGGTTTGGTAACCTACATGTTATCTCCCAAGCTGCCATCATAGAATATTTGTCATATATTGTTTAGCAATATCCCTGGGCATATTTTTAATCTACTTTTGTTTGTTTGATTTGCTTTTAGAATCTTATGAAAAGCTCATTTATTATTGGGTGGGGAGAGAATATGTTGTCCAAATCTCAAGGACAATGTTCCGTGTTCTTGTTTAAGTTCTCAATTAAATTAATTCTGAACTTTTCAACTGCTGTTCCCAGACCACAGGGCCCTACCTTCATCTCCAGGACTCCTCAGAAGTTCATTAGGTCCAAGCATGCCCTCTCACCATAGTTTGAACTCAGAGTGGAAATTGCAGGATTAAAAAAAAAAAGTGTAATTCAATGTGCACTTGTGATTTAAAAGGAAACGGAAGAAATTGTTGATAGCAGGTGACTTTCTCAACCTCATAAACCCATAAACCATCTGCAATAAATGTTATACTTAGTGATTAAATGTTTAAGATTGGTGAGAACAAAACAAGAGTATCTGCTATCACTTCCATTCAAGCTTGCACTGAAAATTTTAACCAGCACAGTAAATTTAGAAGAAGACATTACATTTTATAATGAATGGAAAACAAAACTGCTATTAGTAGCAGATGACATAATTGTCTATGTAGAAAATGCAAAATAATTTACAAATGTGTAATTAGAAGGCTGATAGGTACAAAATAATATACAAAATTGGAATGTGTAGTTTTAAAGACATCATATATACTATCATAAAAGACACCCTTTATAATAGCATTCAGATAAAAAAATCTTTAGAAATAAGTTTAACAAACAGGTATGAGAAGAAAATATTTAAGTGTTATTTAAAGACCTCAGTTTATGAACTATAAGAGTATTGTCAATGGTCTGTTGTTGGGAGGTTGTATATGACTAACAGTTTAAATTCAAGTCCTGGTGAAGACATGCTCAATAATGGATACCATTATTAGCTATGCAATCTTGAGAGAATTACTTAACAGCTTATAATTTAGGTTATCTCACTTTGGCCCTATGAGACTCTGCTCTAGTCATAATAGATCACTTCTTGGTTCTCTGAAAATACCGTTTTCTGTTTCAGCTCAGAGTCTTATGGAACATCTTTCATCTCCTCCCCACCTCCTAGCTCATTCATCTGGTTAATTTTTATTTATTCTTCAGGTTTAGTTCATTAATCACCTCCTCAGGGAGGCTTTTTCTGAGCTCTGTAAGTATTAATTATCCAATTAAGTGTCCCAATAAGAATCATTTCATTTTCACCCTGGTTTTGCTAATGAAAGGAAATGAAGCAAAGAGAAAGCAACTGACTTGCCCAAGGTTAAAAAACCTCTTTAAGGCAGATCCAAGGCATGATGCCAAGATTGTTATCTCCATTTTCTCCCAATACTTCCCCTTCAGCCAGCAGGGCCAGCTCCACCCTGGTTGCACCCAGCCTCGGTGGAATGTTCAGACATAAAACCTCCAGAAAGGGACCCTCTGTTTATTTCTGGGCGAGGTGCATTTCTTGGCCATGACACGGTAACTCACCAGGCTAACACATCCTGACTGCCACTCCTTGCCAGCTCTACCAGCCTCCCTTCACTGGGTATCAGATTCTATGATCTTAAGCTGGATTTAAGCCTGTCCCTGCATTTTCTCCTTTGTTGCTGATGTTAACATGTAACCACTGAAATTTCATTAGCTCTCCCCAGACTTCAATGGGGACCCATTGTTTCTCTGTTTTTGTTTTGTTTTGTTTTTCCGTTTTACTTTATAAACAATTCAGTCAGTTGCCTAAGCCAGGGGACTTGGCTTCATCATAGACTGACCCTCTCCTTCTGCTTTGCATCCAACTGGGCTCTAGGTCCTGCCATTTCCACACCCTTAACAATTCTCACATGTAACACCTTCTCTCCCTTCCCTGTGAAATTGCCTTAATTATGCTCTTTATCAGCTTTTGTTGTGGAGCCCGAGTGACAGAATGACCAGAACTCCAGACTGATTAAAATTTAGAGAGCCTTTATTGACTGGCCAGTGTCCGCTCCTCCACTCGGGAAGCCCAAGAGAGAAGCGGCCACGACCATCTGCAGAGTCCAATATTTAAAGGGGACAACTGCCCTAACAGGTTTGGCTCAGTGGATAGAGCATCGGCCTGTGGACTCAAGGGTCCCAGGTTGGATTCTGATCAAGGGCATGGATCTAGGTTTCGGGCACGTCCCCAGTGGGGAGTGTGCAGGAGGCAGCTGATCGATGTTTCTCTCTCATCGATGTTTCTAACTCTCTATCCCTCTCCCTTTCTCTCTGTAAAAAATCAATAAAATATATTTTTAAAAAATAAAGGGGACAACTACATTCGTGTTCAGGTTCCCATACCAAGCAAAGCCAAGTTACAAAAGCTCATTGCGAAGTTTTAGCCAAGCTATTCATCCTCCTCCTGTTATTCATTTCTGGGTAACTTAAAGGTCAGGACTATTCTTCATTTTGATCTGTCTGTTCTTTGTAGGCCGTTGCTCAGGTGTGTTGATCTGTTTGTTCTTTGTAGGCCGTTTCTCAGGAGTGTTGATCTGTTTGTTCTTTGTAGGCCATTGCTCAGGTGTGTGAGCTCAGTTCCTAGAAACTTTGCGCAGGCTGTCAAGCTGCTGAGGTGGCTAGGTAATTAAGCAGGCCTAAAAAAAATTTTCTACTCTGTAACACTTTCACTAGCCCATTGGCATAACTTTCTACCAGTCCCCCAGACTCCAGGCTGTCCCCTCCTGTCAGTCTTATTACTGCCAAGTGATTGTTCTACAGAGCAGATCTCATCAGGTCATTCTTCTCCTTCAAGGGCTGTCTACCACATAGCCAGTGTCACTGGTTTAGGTGGTGTATTAGTTTTCTTGGGCTGCCGTAACAAAGTACCACAAACTGAGAGGCTTAACAGAAATTTATTTTCTCATAGTTCTGGAGGCTAGAAGAAGTCTAAAGTCTTAGTGTCCTCAGGGCTGGTTTCTTCAGAGACTTTTCTCCTTGGCTTACAGATGATCGTCTTCTCCATGTATGTTCACAGGGTCTTCCCTCTGTGTGTGTCTGTTCCTAATCTCCTTTTCTATAAAAACACCAAAGATAGTGGACTAAGGCCCACCCTAGCACCTCATTTTAACTTACTTCCCTTTTAAAACAGAGTATCTCCAAATAAGGTCACATGGTGAAGTACTGAGGTTTAGAACTCCAACATATGAACTGGAGGACAAATTCAGACCATAACAAGTGGCTTACACAATTGGGATATTTATAAATTTCTTATTATTTATTCTCCTGGTATGCCTCAAAACATACAAAATACTATTAGCTGGCCCAAGAACTCTCCCAGTCTTCCTCGAGCCTTTCAAAGTTTAATAGTCCTTTGACAAAGTTCCAAACTCCTAACTACCTTTATGGTCATTGCATAGGCACTCTACTCAACATACTGCTAATCAATCAGAAGCTAAAACTTACACCATCAAGTAGGTAAACCAGTTATACTTTTTTATTGAAGGAAAAGTATGTGCACAGTATAAAAATTCAAATGGTAAAAACGGTTATACAGTAAAAAACAAACAACCCTCAATCCTCTCCCTTCTACTCCAGATCCTCCTTTTTCCTTCCCAGAACCTGTGAGGATTACTAATTTTCTGCATGTGTGTATCATTCTTGGAATAAAATAGTCTATAAATAAATCAGCATGTTTTTATATGTGTGTGCATGTTGTAGACTGTTGTAGTCTTTTTTATGGTATGCATGGAGAAATACCATGCATATTGTTCTGCACCTTCCGTGCTTTGCGTAAAAATATGTTTTGGTGAATATTCAATTTCAGTGAGCATTTTCATGTATTTCCCTAGAGGTAGAGAGATGTGGGGCACAGTATTTTATTGCTGGAATGTATCATTAGCTATTTAAGAAGTTTCATATAAATATAATTAGGGTGCTTTTAATATTTTGTTTCTTTTGCTCTAATCTCTATATCTCATTTCTTTTCCTTGTCTAATTCCATTGTCTAGTACTTCCCCAAACCTGTTATATAATAATAGTGGTTCTGGACATCCTGTCTCAGTTTTAGCTTTTAAGCCCTTCCTTCTATTTTTCTACCATTAGACACCATGCTGACTTTGGGCTCCTGCTATACATGTAGGTTTGTTAGTGTAGTTATTTTTTTTTAAGATTTTTTATATATGTGTTTTATTGATTTTTTACAGAGAAGAAGGGAGAGGGATAGAGAGTTAGAAACATCGATGAGAGAGAAACATTGATCAGCTGCCTCCTGCACACCCCCTACTGAGGATGTGCCCACAACCAAGGTACATGCCCTTGACCGGAATTGAACCTGGGACCCTTCAGTCCGCAGGTCGACGCTCTATCCACTGAGCCAAACCGGTTAGGGCAGTGTTGTTATTTTTAATAATTTACAAATATCTGTTGGAAGAATACTTTTCCACCACTCATGTTTCTTTTAAAATTGAACTGGTGAAATTAAATAACATTTCTAGTCTTTACTTGTCCTTTTTATGATTCTGATCAGAG
Source organism: Myotis lucifugus (assembly GCF_000147115.1). NCBI lineage: Eukaryota > Metazoa > Chordata > Mammalia > Chiroptera > Vespertilionidae > Myotis > Myotis lucifugus. The sequence goes on along the minus strand of NW_005871184.1, from coordinate 876,852 downwards.
GAGAAATAACTTACCTTACTTGGAAAGAATGAATCAGGCATGCTCAATTTAGTACTTTCCTTTTCCCCTTTGGCACCAGGCTCTCCATGTGTTCGAGGCTCCTCTGGTTCAACATTTACCGTGACTTGGTGGCTGTCTGCTTATTTGTGGTATTCAGTTGGCAGTCTATTTGACTCACATCTTAAGCTATATCTTCCAATGTTTATTTTTAGCAATATTACATTCTGGGTTTAATTTCATTTGCCACTCATCTGACCATTTTTTTTTTCTGTATTTGTTTTAGTGCTGAGATATTTTCTTGAGTTCTTTCAACACCCCAATAGTAAGTGTGCAGTCATATTTTATTAAGAGTTTTTAAATCTAGAATGGATGTTTAATGCATTTAGTCCATTACCAGTTTATTAATATAGGCACATAGTATATGCTGAATGAATAGTTATTAAATTAAAAAATCTCTGTATTTGTAAACTTATAAGTAAATGCAAAACTGCCTTTACTGTTATGTGTTTCCAGGTATGATTCTCAAATTTATTCCTTTTTACACCATATCAGTTAAAAACTTCAGTAAAGCATATTATGGGGATGTTATTTATTCTTTTCTAGTTTTAGAGGCTAAGAAAGGATTTCATTTCCACTCAAATATAGTACCAGAAAGGTGTCTTATAAAACCAATCAATATAATAATCTGTGCACATAAATGTTATAGTTACCAAAATATAATAGCCCCTAGACCAGCCATGGGCAAACTACGGCCCGCAGGCCAAATCTAGCCGTTTGAAATGAATAAAACTAAAAAAAAAAAAAGACCGTACCCTTTTACGTAATGATGTTTACTTTGAATTTATATTAGTTCACACAAACACTCCATCCATGCTTTTGTTCCGGCCCTCCGGTCCAGTTTAAGAACCCATTGTGGCCCTCGAGTCAAAAAGTTTGCCCACCCCTGCCCTAGACAATGAAGGAAATAAAGCAATCATAGCCAGCCACTCCCTACATTGTTATTTGATAAAGTAGTAGAATTAAACCAAGAATATCATCTTTGGTTTGGGTTAGAAATGAAATTGCCCTTTGAAGTTCTTTCCTGGGACTGAAGTAATTATTTCTTTTAAGTTAATTCTTTAGGCTGAGGTTTCTTCAAATACAACATCATGAAGGTGATACATCTTAAAGTGGGATAAAAAAAAGTTCTGCTTTGAAAGGGTTTTACATACACGGAAGTTCCTGGAAATAGTGTAGATTAAAGGTATGGCTGTGATAGCCAGATGGACTTATCTGTGAACCCTAACTTTGGCACATACTAACTGTGTGACTTTGGAAAAGTTATTTAACCTCTTAGAGCCTCAGATTCTATATCTGTAAAATGAGAGTAATTCCCCTTCATCCTTATAAAACTGTTGTAAGGATTAAATAAAGAAAAGGTAATAATGTAACACAATACCTATTCCAGGAATATAATAATGATTTCCATAAATATTAATAAATACTATTTGTTTTTAATATTGTTAATATGTATGTTAACTTTCTTCCCTTTATCCCCTCTATCAGTTAAAATATACATTTGTGCCAAATGGATTTTAATAAATGTACAGGTAACTTCCACAAACAAGGCTCAAAACTACTTACTCTTTATTAGCCATTTCATTGTCCTCTCTACTTAAACATGAATATGTTTTTGTTATGTGGCAAGATACAACTGAGTTAAATGTATGTAGTTTCTTTTTCCTTGGAAATATATCATAAGCCTAATATGTAAATAATGCAAAACTGTTCTTTTTGTCTGAGATTTTTTTCCTGGTCATAGATTACAATTTCTCCTCTAACAATTTAAGTGGAGATTATTTAGAATTTGAAGAAAGGATTCTGCCATCCACTGCCCACCCCTTTCTAGTTGTAATGACTCAATTAGATTTTCCTGCCTAAGAGTTAGTGCCACCAAAGAAATACAAACAATTTAATGTGGTTATTAAATATTAATAAGCTTTTAGTATAACTTTCTTAGGTGAGTACTATTAAAAACACTTCAAAGAAGCATAATTAATGTAATTATGAATATTCCACATTATGAACAAATATTAATTTGTACTTTATTTTAGATACCAAATAGTGGTTAAATTCTACCATGGGTTCCCTCAAGTGGCCATGTTATATATGACTACAATCAAGTAAAATTAATGTGTAAATAAAAGCTCTGGGGGCAATACACCTAAATATTGACAGCATTCTTATTTGTGGACTGTGTATCTTATGACAGTGGCTTTTATAATTCTTCTCTTTCTTTTCTTTCATTCAGCTTTTCTACAACTTTCAAATTTTCTATAATGAACATGTATAACTTTTGTAACCAAAAGCATGTCCTTATTTAAAAAATATTCCAAGGTACCCTGGATGGATAGTTTAGCAATTGATTAGAGCATCATCTGGATAGAGCAAGGCTGCGGGTTCAATCCCCAGTCAGAACACATATAAGAATCAACCAATGAATGCATAGATCAGTGGAACAACAAGTCCCCCCGCCCCCCTCATCCATCTCTCTCTCTCTTTCTCTTTCTCTCTCTCTCTCTCTCTCTCTCTCTCTCTCTCTTTCATCAATAAAAATATTCCAAGATTATGTTCAAATGACTCACAACATTTAGATGAAAGTTAAGATTGGGTTCACTATTTCAATAAACTAATGAAAGGAGCTTCATCCCCTCCACAAGTAACACTTTTATTTTCTGTTATTAGGGCCAAAAAGAGTTTTATCAAATTTGTAAATTCTTACAAATCTGTTAATGAAAATTTTCACATGTATTATTTTATTCTGTGCATGTATATCCAGAGATGACATGATATTCAAATCATCGCAAAGCTTTGGGGTTTATGAAACATGGATTCCCTCTAGTGGCCAAATTAAGTGATGTAAACACGTACTCTTAGAAAAGAGGCTTCTGCCCAGAGTGGCTTAGTGAGCATCCACCTATGAACCAGGAGGTCACAGGAGGTCACGGTTCAATTACTGGTCAGGGCACATGCCCGGGTTGCGGGCTTGATCCCCAGTGTGGGGTGTGCAGGAGGCAGCCGATCAATGATACTCTCTCATCATTGATGTTTCTAGCTCTCCCTCTTCCTTCCTCTCTGAACTCAATAAAAGTTATTTTTTAAAAAAAGAAAAGAGGCTTCTTAGTGAGTGAGGAATGTGAATTACATCTGAAGAAAATCAACAATGCTTAACTCTTGTGTTTTATCTATTTTAATTGAGGTATAATTTACATACAATAAAATGTTCTAATTTTAAGTGTGTGATTCGATGAGTTTTGACAAATGTATAAATTATGTATCACACCATAATAAAAATATAGAACATCTTATCACTCCAAAGTTCTTTTGTACCCTTTTTTAGTCAGTCCCAGATGAAATATACAATATAAAGTAGAAATGGTGAGAAAATACCATTGTTTTTAATCTTAGGGGTCTTTCACCATGAAGTATGATTTTATTTGTGAGTATTAATAGATGTCGTTTTATCAGCTTGATGAATATTTCTAGTTTGTGAAAATGTTTATTTTTTTTATCATGGATAAATGTTGAATTCTGTCAAATACTTTTTCTACATCTACTGAGATCAACATTGTTTTTTCTTCTTTAATTTGTTGCTATCGAGAATTGCATTAATTTTTGAAGGTTGAACCACTTATGTTCCCACTTGTTAATGATATATTACCCTTATAATATATTGCTTTATATTATTTATTATTGTTTTGAAGATTTCTGTTATTATGTTGAGGAATATTGGTCTGTAGTTGTCTTTTCTTGTGATATTTTGATATCAAGGCAATGGTGGCCTCATAAAGTGAGTTGAGAAGTGTTCCTTTCTCTTCTATTTTCTGAGAAATTTGCATAGGATCCTTATTATTATTCTCTTAAATGTTGAGAAAAATCACCAGTGAAGCCCACTATGCCTGGAAATCCTTTGTCAGAGGTTATTAATTACTCATTCATTTTATAAAATTTATATAGTTATAATATTTTAAATTTCTTCTTGGGTTAGTTTTTGATGATTTCTATTTTAAATTTTTATTTATGCTGTCAAATATATTGCATTATTATCTTATTAACATGTAAGCTTTTTATATTATCACTTTATCAACATTATAATGCCTTTAGCATCTATAGTGATATCCACTCTTTCATTCCTTATAATTTGGGTCTTTATGATGGAGTTAATTTTGTCCTACTTACAATCTAATAAACTAGCCTTCCACAGTTTCATGAAGACTTACAGAAGACAAGAGACTCCTGGACAGACACAAAGAAATTCATTACAGCAAAAGTAGTTGCAAAAAATGACCAATTGAGAAAGAATATGAAGAGAATAATTCCATTTACAATAGCATCAAAAAGTATAAAATACTTAGAAAGAAATCTAACCAAGGAGGATTTATACACTTAAAACTACAAAACATTGCTGAAGAAAGTTAAAGAAGACACCAATAAATGGAAAGACATCCTGTGTTCATGGGTTGGGAGACTTAATATTGATAAGATGTTAATGTGACCCAAAGCAATCTACAGATTTAATGAAATCCCTATCAAAGTCCAAATGGCATTTTTTTTTTTTGCAAAAATAGAAAAATCCATATAGAATTTCAAGGGACCCTGAGTAGCCAAAACCATCTTGAAAAAGTACAAAGTTGGAGGTCTCACACTTTCTGATTTCAAAACTTATTCCAAAGCCACAGTTATCAAAAGAGTATGGTTCTGGCATAAGGCAGACATATAGAACAATGAAATGGAAAAGAGAGCTCAGAAATAAGCCCTCACATACATGGTCAAATGATATGACCAAAAAAACAAAAGAAGTAGTTGCCAGAGTATTAGCATCATATTAGCATTACAGTTTCTTGAACCCCATGTATCACAGAGTGGTGTGGAGGACCAGATAAAGTCCGCATGTGTAGTGGGTTGGGCCACAGAAGAGGAACTCTGAGTTTAAGGAATCCATCACTTTTATGGCAAGCAGTAAGGAAGCATTCATTCCCTTTGTACAGAGGGAGTCATTACCTCACCTCTCATACAGAATCTCAAGGGACCCTGTCATCTCTCAAGCTTACAGCTTCATGAAGACTCCTGAGAAATGGTTCAGGTCAAAAGGGGTTAAGATAGTGCTAGGAGATGATGTCTTTGGTAAAGGTATTTACATGTCTGCACATTAGCAACATTAAAAACCTCTCCAAATTTAAAAAAAAAAATCATTGATCATCCTTATAACCAGTGCTTTGAACTCTATCTGATAGAGTGTCCAGAAATCCCTTGTCTGAAGCTCTGTACCTCGCTTGGAAGTAAAGCCTGCTTCTTTGTGTCATCCAGACAAGAGTAGGATGTTTCATTCTTATTGATATGACTTTAAACAGCAAATTTTCTGACAGTCTATGATTTTAGAGAAGAAGGGTCTAAGTCAGCGGTTCTCAACCTGTGGGTCGCGACCCCTTTGGCGGTTGAACGACCCTTTCACAGGGGTCGCCTAAGACCATCCTGCATATTAGATATTTACATTACGATTCATAACAGTAGCAACATTACAGCCATGAAGTAGCAACGAAAATAATTTTATGGTTGGGTCACAACATGAGGAACTGTATTTAAAGGGCCAGAAGGTTGAGAACCACTGGTCTAAGTAGAAAGCAGCGGTCAAAAGGATTGTGATGACACTTCATACCTACAGTCAGACCTTGGGAGGAATATTGTTTCCTTTAACTTTGCAGCTGGTTTTATCTGTGTCTGTTGTTATAAAACAAGACAACATACCCCAAATGGCTTATGCTAAGCCTCATGTCACCAAATGAAGAAGACTTACTTACATTTCTGCTCTACCAGAATCAGACTCTTAAACCAGTCAATCAGGAATCGCTCAATCATCACTAGTTAGGTAATCTGCCCCACCATCCCCTTAGTAACTGCAATAACCATCCTGCTCTTTTTTTAAAAATAATTTTAAAAAAATTGATTTCAGACAGGGAGAGGAAGAGAGAGGTAGAAACATCAATGATGAGAGAGAATCATCAATCCGCTTGCCTCTTGCATGCCCCCTATTGGGGACTGAGCCCATAACCCAGGCATATGCCCTGACCAGATATCGAACCCTGACCTCCTGGGTTCATGAGTGGACGCTCAACCACTGAGTACAGCAGCTGGGCCCAACCTGCTTTTTGCCTGTATAATTTCCTAGTTCCTCTCCCTTCTATATAAAAGACTTTTATTTTGTACAGCTCCTTTTTATCTGCTAGATTGAATGTTGCCTGATTCAAACCAACTTTTGCTCAACTACACGCTTAAAATTTTAAAAAATATGGCTCAGTTTATCTTTTAACATATCCCAGCGTCATGAATGGCCAGTCTTGATTTTCCAAAGGGAGCTGATCGTTTGCTTTCTCAGTGCAAATGCTCCACACACAACAGCACGTTCCTAGGCTGTGTTAACTTGATCATAGACTGGAAAACCAAACACATTGTTCAGTTTTTTTTGTTTTGTTTTTCTCCCAGAAGTGTAAATGATAAGGTGGAGCCACAGAAACCCTAAAATCAAGGCCGTGTTCCGTCAGGTCCCCTCTTCTCTCCACACACTCACACCTTTGTTCTGCCTCCAGCTCCCAAGGTGTCCAAAGGTCGCACTCCGGGAGTCAGAAACAAAAGAACCAGTGAGCCCCTCCCTGCTTTAAACCAAGTTCCTCGCGGCCTCTGCGAGGCTGTGGGTTGGAGCCCCCGCTTGGAGAAAGGGGGGTGCTGCGGAGCGGATTCGTGTCGCCGCCGTCCCTGTGTCCCCCCCGCGGGAAGATCTGCGGCTTGCGGAGTAGGAGAGAAGCCACGTCGCCAAACCACAGGGCCACCCACCGGGCTTCCAGATGCAACCCCCCAGACCACGTCCAGCTCCAGCCTGGGGGCGCGACCCTGCCCCCTGACGCTGGGGAGATCCCTCAGCCCCGCCCCCCGATCCCGGCCCGAGCCTGGCTCCCGGCCCCGCCCCTGCACTGCTCCCCGGAACCCGGTGGTGGTGGGAGCTGCTCCCTCGCCGGGCCCGGTGGGGGCGGACCCCGTCCAGCAGCTGCGGGACCGGAGCGGCGGGGGTGAACTCCGTCCGGAAGCCGGGGGTTCGCGGTCATGGCTCAGTCCGCCCGCGCCCTGTCGCTGCTCCGCGGT
>NW_005871184.1:780934-869579 GCF_000147115.1 Myotis lucifugus | reverse complement strand
GCTCGGTGCGAGCACCGGTGGCGGGCGGAGCTGCCGCGCTCCGGGCTCGGGGCTTCGGGTGGCTGCGCGGCGCAGTTTAAGGAATCCATCACCTTGATAGCAAACTGTAGGTTTACGGAATCCATCACTTTGATGGCAAACAGGTTTACGGAATCCATCCCTTCAGGGCGGGGCGACGCCTTTCTCGGCTCCGAACGTGGCCTAGGGACCGCGGGGCCTGTCCGGTGGGCCCGGAGTCGGGCGGCTTGGACGCGTTTGGCTCTGGGCTTCGGCACCAGGTTGTCCCTTCTTCGCAGCTGGTGCCGGCGAGTTATCTGTGCAGGCATTTGAGTCCCTCGGGAAAGCTGCCTTGAGAACGCGTGGTCTGCTCGTTTCAAACATTTCTTTTTGTTTGGGTGATTGTAATTTGTCAACCAAGGAGTGCGCGCTGTCCCACGTGGGTTGTCAGGAGTGCTTGGATTTCTGAATTCCTTCGTTGGCAATACGGAGTTAGGTCTTTTCCAGCCCTAACATTCTTAATGACTTTCAAAATCAGACATTCATCTTGAATTCTCAGTCTTTGTCTGTATGACACTTCCCACGCCGCGACTGAAGTGATGAGTGATCTATTCGCTGCATCTCTTGGGACCTTGCGCTGACTAGTTTGGAAGCACAACAGCGGGGGTTTCACTCTGCGCCAGGCGCCCGGCAGCACGACCCTTCCTTCCGTCAGTCACTGTGGTGGTTGCAAACGCGGACCTCAGGTTAAAATTCTGTTCTCCTGACCCCAAGCCAGTGAGTTCAGAAGAGATTCCGTTTCCAGACTTACTGGGCTTCCAGTGATGCGCCGCTGCCACTGCCGGTTTCCTGGCCAGAGATGGTGTCTTTTTGTATCTCCATTGTTCAGCATAATACCTGGGAGACAGCAATGGTCAGTAATGTGGAAATATAGCTGCTGCTTATTTAGTTTAAGTCCCCATTGCATGCATTTGGACGTAAGTCTTGAGTAGCTGAAATGAAAATGATTCCCTGTAGGGTTTACTTGGGAAGGCAGTTCTTAGTGACAAGGTCTTCCACAAGAATATGTGAGAAAATAACGGATTCAGAGGTCTGGTTGTGTAAGCTCTGGTAGTGTCTGGAAGAATTTGCCAGTTGTTTGGAATTACTAACTTTATTACCTAGGAAAAGGAGATTCTGGAGAATACTATTTGCATTACAGTATTGAAGGAATTATCTACTATAGTTATTTTATCTACTTATTTAGATTTCAAACTTATTTAGATTTCAAAAAATTTTAGTGTTTCAGGGCTTCTTTCCGGGATGAGGATAACTTTTTTTCAAATTGTACAAGTTGATTAATTTCTCTTAGCCAGCTTGATGTAAACAACCCCATTCACCATATCCTCTCCGTGTGCATTTAATGGGAGTCACAACAGTTACAACCCAAGTATTTGGTTGTAGCCACTAGGTTTGTACAGATGCCCCCCCCCCCCCACACACACACATGGATAATTTAGATATTTAAAAATTTTTATTTAATAGTCTCTTTATAATTGAAAACTAAAGGCTCGGTGCACGAGATTTGTGCACTGGGAGGGGGGGAGGGTCCCTCAGCCTGGCCTTCGTCCTCTCACAGTCTGGGAGCCCTGGGGGGGGGGGGGGGGGGATGTCCCACTGGGGCTTAGGTCCGCTCCTGCAAGCCGTCAGTTGGACATCCTTAGCAGTGCGGCAGAGGAAGGAGAGGCTCCTGCCACGCCATCACCGCTGCACTCGCCAGCCCTGAGCCCAGTTTCTGACAGCACTCCCCCTGTGGGAGCACACTGACCAACAGGGGGCAGCTCATGCATTGAGTGTCTTCCCCCTGGTGGTCAGTGCACACCATAGCGACCGGTTGTTCTGCCGTTTGGTCGATTTGCATATTAGCCTTTTATAATATAGGATAGGATAATCTAGTGCAATAATTTTAGAAAGCTTTTCTTAATACAGATGAGAACGGTTATTTCAGCCCAGCTGCCTTCAGTCCCATTTGATGCAGATTATAACTGTATAAAAATAAACAATACTTTTGATAGTTTTTATTGTTTTAAGGCAGCGCTAATTAAGTTCGGATAGGGTGGTGTCTTTGATATTCTCCTGTAGGCACTGAATACCACATATAAAGGTGAGGAAGGCTGTAAGGTTGAGAAACACCTGTGGACTGGTGGGTCTCTGGTGGGGAGGAATTCGGACAGTGTGTTGATGCTTATTGGTGTCTCTTTTCTCTTCTAGGGCCAGCAGAGAGAAGAGATTCCATCTTCCAGAGGTCGCCACTGTCTGCCTCCCCACTTGTCCCCATCCTCAGTCATCTTTTTTTAAATGTATAGTGACACATTAGTTGTCTAGTCCTTCATAGTGAATGTGGTCTAAATCTGACATCATTCCCATTGACTTAAAATTTGAACTTTAGTGTTATTCTTACTGAAAATTGTCTTTGAGTGTGATAAACTCTCCACTGAAAGATATTGACTGTTTGCAATGAACAGGTTTTAGTATCAATTTCTGAGTTATAGAGAGCCTTAAATGAAGGATGACAATGTATTTTTTATTATTTTTTATGTTTTTGAATAATTAGATACCTGCAATAATGGATATGTAAATACGGTTTTGGAGGGTTTTGTTTTTTTTTTTTGACAAGTGAAATTTCAAGTGATATGTTTGACAGAATTTGAAAGTTACAAAATCTTGAAGATCATTTAACATTTTTCTCTCAATGGTTTTTCCTTTAAGATTTGCAGAGTTCTCCCCCCTCGCCCATTTATTTGTGAGAAATTACATCTTATTAATTGGAAGAATATATATTTAATGTCAAAGAAATAAATTAACTCATCTATTTGTTGTAGCTTATTGTTTCTAAAATGAATTCCCTAAACAGCCCAAAAGTTAAAAAAAAAATTATTGGTGATTAGAGTTTTCCTACTTTGTCTTGCTGTGTGAGGAGTTTACAAATTAAAAATGTCTTTGGGTTGTGAACATTACATAAGTCTGTCTCAGTGCTTTTCAGTATATGGAGCCGGGCAGGAACCGATCCCATTTGAGGGGGGGTCACACACAGACCTTTCAAATTAAAGTCTTGCTCAAAGCAGATTTGCAGGTATCCTGCAACAGGGACTCCCACAAACCCTGCTGTAGATAATCCTACGTGAACTACTGTTCAGTAACTAAATGGATATCCCAAGTTTTTGTTTCATGTTTATCCTCTTGTTCTAGTATTCCTAAAATCATTAATTCGGCAGATTTTTTTTCTTCCCCCTGCTATGATTCCTTTTAGCATTTATAAAAATGTGTGTATTGGCCTATAGCTCTTTATAGAAGCCTCACCTTTCTTTATGTCTCATTGCCAATGGCTTTATAATTTTTGCAGCTAGGCTAACATTAAAAAAAAAAACAACCCTGCTTTTTGGACTTAGAAAAAGATACTGGTTTATGCTATTTAAATATTAATGTCTTATAAAGTGGGTAGTTGAATTTAATAATTAAAAACCAAGTTTTATCATGAAGGCTGTTCATTTTTCTTCAGATTCTCTCCTCTGGACTTATTCAATATTTATGTCTTTATAGAAGAATTACTTAATTAAAGATCTTTTTATCCTCATGTGAGGCTGAAAGGACCCAGACTTTAAGACCATTACTTAAGGTGATTTTCCACAGACTGACTTCAGCCAAGATAGAGTTAGTTCCCATGACCAGCAAAGACAGTTTCTCAAAATCATATTTTGTTTTGTTGGCAAATATGATAGTGTGGTTTTCCCATCTGAATGCTTTACCTAGTCTAATCAAAGTGAGGTATGATAGCTATATGGCTACAGTTTCGATTTCTCAGCAGTTCTTATACCATTTTCAATTTAGAACTTAAATTTTCACCATTTAACATCTTATATCTTAGTTTTATGTCTGTCCCAGTTGTTTGGAGATAATATGTTCTAATGTAATGAGTCCAAAATTAAGTTTTCTGATTAAAATGAATTAAATGCAAAACACAGACTAATATTAATCTCAGAATTTGTTACTCATGGGTTTAATTTCTATTATATTGTTAGTTCTAATTTAAAATCTCCAAATTGTGCCCTACAATACAAAGCAATTAAACTACCTGAAGAGAAATTTGACTTGTTAATGATTATATTAGGCTTTTTCATAAAACAGTTCTCATAAAACAATTCCTGCTTCAAAAGCTGGTTTAAAATGAGATTGAAATCTATCTGCGAAAGCAAGATGCTCAGTATTCAAATTGAAGACACTGTTAATCTTGGGTAGATTTTGGCATGGTGAAGGAATTTTTTATATACAAGAAAAGTCATGATTTTTTCTGTTTTCTATTTTGCTATAGTTAATTGACACTTCATTTAGTTCTAACAACCAGAGATTAGAATAGTTACAGTTTATTTTCTGGGAAGTATCTACACTAATAAAAAAGAAAGATGCAAATTGACCATACCTTCATGGTGCCCACCAGCCAATTAAAAGTATTATGCAAATTAACCCAACAAAGATGGCAGGTTAATTTGCATATGCAGGCGCCAAGCGGCCAGGGGTGGGGCGGGATGCTTGCGTCGTCGCCATGGCGAAGAAGCAGGTGTTCCGCACTGCCCCAGCCGCTTCAGGCCTCTGGGCAGCATGGGAAGGCGGAAAGGCGGCTCCACCTGGAGCGAAGGCGGTGATGGGAGCCAGGGGAAGGAAGGCCCATTCTTGCACGAATCTTCGAGCATTGGGCCTCTAGTAGGTAAATAAACAAGCTCGTAGAAACAATACTAAATGCTGATGGCTTTCTGGTCCCATATTATATTGCTCCTGATTATCTGAATATGTCTCCATCTGTTACTTAACAAAGACTAGGAGAGAGAGAGCCATTTTTGCAAATCAGCCAATCATCTCTTAGTCAAATCTCTTTATGTAAGGTCAACAGAGAACATTCCCATTATACAGTTGAGGAAATTGCATGCCTTTGAGTGCAGTTAAGTCACTTGTTCAAGCTCGTAACTGCTCATTAGGGCTGACACACAGGACTTCTGGCTTAGGGTGAGTAATTAGTACTGCACTGGGCTGTCCTATACTCCTCTCCCCCATCCCCATGATTTATTGCTTCCTAGGGAATCCACATTTAGTGCTAGACCAGCAATGTGGGGAAAAAAAGGACAGAGAGAGCCCTTGTTCTGCTTTCTTTGTGGGTAACTTGCAATATTTCTGCCTTTTCAGGAAATGTCACCTGAGCAAGTAATGATAGGGCAGTGATGGCGAACCTATGACACGCGTATCAGAGGTGACACGCGAACTCATTTTTTTGGTTGATTTTTCTTTGTTAAATGGCATTTAAATATATAAAATAAATATCAAAAATATGTCTTTTCTTTTTACTATGGTTGCAAATATCAAAAAATTTCTATATGTGACATGGCACCAGAGTTAAGTTAGGGTTTTTCAAAATGCTGACACGCCAAGCTCAAAAGGTTCGCCATCACTGTGATAGGGTAAATTGTGTAAAGATACCTCAAAGGTCAATTTAACTTGATGTCTATTTAATGGCAATATATCTCAAAGGTCAACTTCACTTTTGATGTCTATTTAATGGCAATGTGACTATGACTTTCTGACCAAACCAGCTCATTTTTTTTTTAATACTAAAAAGAGATATCCAAGTAATGAAAATGACATTATTTAGAACTAGAGGCCCGGTGCATGGATTTGTGCACCGGGGGGTCCCCCAGCCTGGCCTGCAGGGATTTGGCAAAACCGGCTCTCCAAAATCCCCCAAGGGGTCCTGGATTGCAAGAGGTCATAGGCCAGGCTAAGGGACCCCACCAGTGCACAAATTCGTGTACTGGGCCTCTACTATGCATATAAGATCTTTGGTTAATCTCTTCCCACCCCCCCTCCTCCCTCCTTCCCTCTGAGTTTCATCAGTCTCTTCCATGTTTCCATGCCTGTGTATTGAGCATCTGCCCCCTGGTGGTCAGTAAACATCATAGCTACCAGTCAAAAGGTTGAACAGTTGAATGGTTGCTTAGGCTTTTATCTATATAGATATTTATTTGACTAACAAATATATTAGTGGACCTATAAAAAAGTTCTATTCAAAACTATTTTCTAAATTAACATTTTAAAAGTAATTAATTTATATTCTTATACATTAAAACAATTTAAAATTTTAATCTTAATTTTATATTCATATTAATTTTTTGTTAAGAACTTTTCATTAAAAGTAACCATAAAATAAATCCAAAGGAAGCTACGTACTAGTCATATTTGATACACTGATATAAGATTGGTGTTCATAATATATAAATAATGACTACAAATTAGAATAATAATCTATTAGAAAAATGGTCAAAAGAGATGAAAAGTCACTCCATAGAAGAGGAGCTCTGCATGGCCAATAAGCCTTTAAATTGTCCAACCACTAGTAATTAAGGAAATGCATGTTAAAACCACAATAAAATGACATTTAATTAATTGGTTAAGTTAAAAACTTTGACAATATCAAGGAAGTAGAGCAATAAAAACTTATTTTACACCACTGATGGACTTGTGAACTACTTTGGAAAACCACTTTGGAAAACAGGTTAGCATACATTGAACACACATATGTATCCTATAATCCAGCAATTCCATTCCTGGGTATATGCCTTAGAGAAATATTATTATATATGTAGTATACAATGTATGCTACATCTTTAATGTTTAAAATACAAACAGTAGATTGAATTATAAAGGAAAATAATGGAATTATTAATCAAAATTTCAGGATAGTGTTTAATTATTGGAGAACATAAGGTTATTTGATAGGGGAGAGTTACACAGATGATTTCAGTGATTATAATCTTTTTATTAAACTAGAGGTAAGGTAATTGTATTATTTTCCCTTTTCATATGTTATATAAATATTTTGCATCTACTCATTTTTTTAAAAAATATTTTATTGATTTTTTTACAGAGAGGAAGAGAGAGGGATAGAGAGTTAGAAACATCCATGAGAGAGAAACATCGACCCAGCTGCCTCCTGCACACCCCCTACTGGAGATGTGCCCACAACCGAGGTATTTTTATTAAACTAAGAGGTAAGGTTAATTGTATTATTTTCCCTTTTCATATGTTTTATAAATATTTTGCATCTACTCATTTTTAATATAATTCAGGAAGACCTATTTTGATGACATTGAAAAATATTTTAAAATAGATAAATAGATAGGTAGGTCCAGAATACTACCTATCTCACCATTTTAGTTTGCATATTTCTTTTAAATCTTTAGCCAGATGCATGCATATTTTAAGAGTCATGATTATGTATGTACCTACAATTTTTCATTTCATACCTTCACTTTATACAATGGATATTTTCCCATTTTACTCTTTTTTATAATTATTTTCAGTGGCTACATAATTTTTAAAAATTATAATACAATAAACATTTTAACTCTGATAACTTCACAAATATTTAATAAACACATACGATGTGCACATACTCTGCTAAGTGTTAAGGATATCATAGTAAACATTAACTTGCTGCCCTACCCAGCAATTTTAATAAGGAATTACAATACTACCAAAGAGGAGGAGCTGGGTGCCCTGGGAGCTCTGGGTGCCCAGGGTCAAGGGTCAGAGAACATTTCCCAGAGTACCTAAGCTGAGACTTGAGGAATATATGTGGAGGCGAAGGAGGAACAGATATGGTAGGGAGGTTAGAAAAGTAAGGAAGAGAAGGAAAAGTGTTTCAGGTCAAGGGAACAGGGTATGTGAAGATCCAGCAATAAGAACCTGGCGCCGCAGATACATTGAAATACAGCTGTGAGTAGTGTGCAACTTGGTGAGCTCTGTGTTCTTTAGCAGTGATGCTAAAGAAAGCATGCATGGGCTTGAAGGTACAGGAAATTTAGATTTTAGTTAAAACTTCCTTTTCTCAGTTTTTCAGGTTAAAAATTTTGGCGTGTAATCTGATTTTTTTTCTCACACGTAACACCCAATCTCAGTAAATCTCAGTGGCTCTATCCTCAAATTCAGAATCATACTGCTTAGCACCCCCATTGCTACCACCCTTGCCCAAGCCACTGTCATCTTTTGCCTGAGATGCCACCCTAGTGCCCCCACTCCCCTTGCTCCCAGAGACTGTCCTCCACCTTTTAACCAGTTATGATTGAATAATAAAAATTGGGTCATGGCACTCCTCGGAATCTCCAAATGGCTTCCTACCTCACTCACAGTAAAAACCAACATCCTTTCAAAGGCCTGAATGGTCTTATGTAATCAGACATCCCTCCTTCTTGACTTCATGCTCTGTCGTGGTCCAGCTATTCTTTCCATGGCAGCCACTGACCTTATTATTCATTGAACATGTCAGGCACGCTCTTGCCTAAAGTTCTTTGTACTTGCTGTACAGTTTCCTTGGCTTGGAATTCTCTTCTCCACACAACATTCCCTCATTTCCTTCATTTATGCTCAAATGTCACCTGGATAATCAGAGAAGTGACACTATCTCACTTATATAAAATGATAACCCTGTCCTCTCGATAGGTCCTTTCCCTCCATTTTCCACACATGATATATTCAATATTTGCTTTTTTCTTTTTAAAATTGTTGTTCTTTTTCAACTACAGTATGGTTTCCATGAAATCAGAAAATTTATTTTGTCCACTATTACTTATGTTCCTGGTGCATAGAATAGTGCCTTCTATATAGAAGGTCCTTAATTCATGTTTGTTAATTTAATAAACAGTGGGCATGTAGTGAGGTGTTTTACCAGGAAATTGACATGATTACATTTGGAAAATCACTGGCTACAGTATAGAAAATGGATTGGCAGAGATTATTACTTTAACCAGGGAGTTGAATTCTTGCTGATATCAATAATGTGCATGTTGAAAAATTCATTTGTTCATGCACTAAGGATTATGTGAGTTAGATAATGTGTGTGTTTACCAGTTCTTTCAGTACATGGACTGATACAGGCATCCTCCCATTGGGTCTCTACTAATTCCAGGTTACTTGATATATTCTTACTAGAGGCCCCGTGCATGAAATTTGTGCATGGGTAGGGTCCCTAGGCCTGGCAACAATCAGGGCCGATCTGTGGGGCGACTGGTGGGGCAATTGGGGGGCCCCCGCTGGCACCCGCCTTGGCTGGCCTGGGGCCTGCAGGCTGGGGCAGCTCCTGCGTTGAGCATCTGCCCCCCGGTGGTCAGTGCGTGTCATGGTGACTGGTCGTTCCACCAGTTGTTCTGCCTTTTGGTCGATTTGCATATTAGACTTTTATTATATAGGATAGTGTGTCTCCCACAAGGCCAGGCTTATTGAGGCTCTTCAGTGACTGAGGAAATCAAGAGGATGGGTCAGCTGCTGCTGAAAATGCTCAAAGTCTGTACTCATAATTGGGTGGCAGTGTTGTGGATATTTACCCATAAACACAAGCTAATTCAGGCTGTATCATCTATATATATAAAAGCCTAAGTGACCGTTAGGACCAGTCAACCAACCGGTCGACTGATTGCTATGACACGCACTGACCACAGGGGGAAGACAATGCAGGAGCTGCCCCCTGGTGGTCAGTGTGCTCCCACAGCCAACCTCCCATGGCTAGCCAACCTCCTACGGTCTCTCCCCTGGGGCAGTGGCCCCGATTGGCCCCAGTCGGGACTGGGCAAGATGGCTCCAATTGGCACTGATTGCGGGCCAGGCCGAGGGACCCCACCCTTGCACAAGTTCATGCACCGGGCCTCTAATGTTAGCTATAATTAGCGAACTAACTTAGCATCTCAGTGCAATAAAGTAAAGTAGGCACTGTCACTCTCTCAGACCCCAACATACAGACTGCAGTGAAATTTAATATGTATATTGTCTCTTCGGAAGCCAGGAATCAATTTATGCCAATGTTGACTCTGACATTCTCTTTGTAGTTTCTTGACTGTAATTATCTTGATTTATTTTCAGTGATTGCCTGTTTCACAGTAGCCTATGAACAAATTATTCTGTTGAACAGAGAATCAACTATAAGACCTATCAGAAGCAGCACTGCTATTCATATGCTATAAAATGCAACATGGAGTTTAGGTGGTTTTGTGTTTTAAAATATAAATGTATGTTCTCTACTATAAGAGTGAATTAAAGTTTATTAGCATATAAAACTGCTTCTGTAATCCAGTATTTTACCCTAACGGAATATTGCTGACACAATTTAATTTATGGAAAGTATTTATTGTTTAACTATCTTTTATAAATGAGCCATGCTGGAATTAGTTGCTGTATCTGCAGCCTTAGTATTTACTAATATAGAGGTCCTTGTTCTCTTAGTATTAAAAGGCCACTAAATTTATTAATAAAAAATGAGCTCTAGAAATTCATAGTAAATAGTGAAGTTTGTTACTTAATCTTGAAAAATAAAATTTAAACTCAAAAGTAAGAGTATTTTATCTTAACTTGATTTAGTCTATCATTATAATTATGTACTAATTATTAGAATGTACAAAGACACAAACTATAAAAACTCAAGAAAAAATGAATACCCTGAATAGCACTGTATATTAAAAAGTTAAACTTATAGTTTTAAACCTCCCCATAAAGAAACCTCAAAGATCAGATATTTTCACAGGTGAATTCTCCCAAATATTTAAGGAATAAATAATACCAATTTTGCAGAAACTCTTAAAGAGGATGGAGTACATCCTAACTCATTCTATGAGGGCATCATCACGCTAGTACAAAAACCATATAAAAACATTACATTAAGTGAAAACTACTGACAAATACCTCTCATGCACATAGATGCAAAACAAGTAACAAAATTTTAGATGAGATCCACAATATCTGGAAAGGATAGTTGCATTATGACCAAGTGAGGTTTATCCCACGAATGCAATGTTGGTTTGACATTTAAAAATCAATCAATCTAATTCACCATATTAACACACTAAAACCAAAAGTCCATGTGATTATATATGATAATCTCAATAAATTCAGAAAAAAAATTAGATAATATTCTGATATAAGCTCTCATCTAACTATGAATAGAGCTAAATTATAGAACTAAATGTATAACCTGAACCCATAAAACTTATAGAAGGGAACACTGGAGAAAACCTTTGTGACCCTGAGTGCGGCAAAGATTCATTATACCAATACCAAAGGTATGGTCCATAAAAATAAAATTGATTGAAATACATAAAAATTTAGAATTGATATTCCAAAGACACAGTTAAGAGAATGAAAAGGTAAAGCACAGACTAGGAGAGGATATTTTAAATCACAAACCTGATATAGGACTTGAATCTAGGATATTATGAATAACCCTCACAACTTCAATAGTAAGGAAATAATCTATTAAACAATGGGCAAAACATTAAATTACACAGTTCAACAAAGAGGATAGGCAGATGGTAAATAAGCACATGGAAAGATGCTTAACATCATTATTCACTATAGGGATGCAAATTAAAAGCACAAGGAGATACCAACATACCGTATAGGCACTAGTATGTCTACAATGTAAAAGACTGGCAATACCAAGTGATGGCAAGTATGTTGAGCAGCTGGAACTCTCATATACTGCTTGTGGAAATGTAAAATGCTACAACCACTTTGGAAAGCAGGTTGACAGTTTCTTAATAATTTAAACATATACTTACCATATGTTTCAGCCATTCTGCTCAAATTTTGTGCAAGAGAAATGAAAGCATATGTGTATACAATGACTTAAAGATGAATGTTCCAGACAGCTTTATTTATCATGACCACAAACTGGAAACAACCCAAATACCCATTAACAATTGAATGGATAGACAATTTTCTGTATATCCATACAATGGAAAACTACTCAGCAATAAAAAGAAATGAACTATCGATACATGCAACAACATTAATGAATCTTAATTATGGTGAGTGAAAGTAGATAGATAAAAAGGAGAGTGTAGTGCATAATTTCATTTTTATAAAATTCATGATGATACAAACTAATATGGAGTGACAGAAAGCAAATTAGTGGTTGCCTGGTGATGGGGGGCAGGGGGTGCAGGCGGTGGAGGTACATGGCAGGGACATGTAGAATGGTGAGATTATAAATGGAGTACCAGGAAATTTTGGGGGGTGATGGCTATGTTCATTTTCTTAATTGTGGTAATGGTTTCCCAGGTACATACATATATTAAAACATCAAGTTGTATACTTTAAATGTATGCAGTTTATTGTATGTCAATTATCCTATATAATCAAAGGCTAATATGCAAATTGTCCCTTCGACCGGGAGTTCAACCAGGGGACAGGGCCGGCCAGCCAACTGACCGTGGCCCCACTTCCTGGCTGGCCTAGCCCTATTGGCCCCGATGGAGCAGGCCGGCCAGACCCCACCTATGCATGAATTCGTGCACCGGGCCTCTAGTACTTCAATAAAGCTGTTATAAATTTAGGACAGTGAAGCAAATGTGTCACACTGAATTTTCCATGAACTTCCATGTCTTGAAAGCTATTAAATTTTTAGTGAAAAGTCAACAAAGTTAGAATCAAAAGTAGTTTACTTATAATTATAAGGTCTAGTTTTAATTGTATTGTCTAACCAGTTTATTCTCTCAATTATTTACCCAGGGTTATGATTATTATTAAAATGTACTTTTGTGTTGAACTGCAGAAGTGGCTTTCAAACATTGTCATGCACAAGAACACTTGTGGGAACTTGTTAGACATGCGGATTCCTAGGCTTCACCCTCTAGGGACTGAATTGTGAATGTGGTCTTGGGGTCTGGGCATCTGCAAGTTTAGCAGGCTTCCCAGGCAATTTTAATGTATCTATCCATAGGCCACATTTTGGATTCACTTCTTCCCAGAACAATGTTTACATCAAAATTGTATGAACTTGGATGAGCACTGTGGACCACTGGGGCCAGACGGAAATGGAGTATTCTTGATCTGGTTCTACCTGTATTTACACCACCTATTAGAGAAGGCAGCTGACTTATTTGGAAGAGGCAGCAAGTTTGCACTTGTGTGTTGGCTGATATTCAATGTGCCCACATTTGTTAGAAAATAAAAAGTATACAGATATTAGAAAGAATTAAGGTGCTGTAAGATTTTTCTTTCCTCCTTTTCTTCTTCTGCTTCCTCCTCTTCCTCTTCTTCACAATATTCATTGGCTTGCATTTGGCATTTTGTGTAATAATCATGGCAGCATGAAGAAGGAACCATCTTATACTTTACTAGAGGCCTGATGCATGAAATTCGTGCACGAGTAGGCCTTCCTTCCCCCGGCTGCTGGCGCTGGCTTCCCTCTGGAACCCAGGACCCAGGCTTCCCTCGTAGCTCCGGCTTCATCCGGAAGGTTTTCCGGAAGGACGTCCGGTCTAATTAGCATATTATGCTTTTATTATTATAGATCAGGTACCTTTAAGAAATAAACACACAGTAAGAGTAACACAATTTATCACTCTTAAGTTTGGCATCATGGTGAGCTGGCAAGCCTTCCCATAATGCATTTCTTTCTGCCGTTCCAGAGATAGATTTATGTTACCTATCAAAGCATAGCATTTCTTACCTTTTAAGTACTTATATAAACTGGCAGGAAGTAATGTTCTGTGCAATTTTTTTTTTCCATTAGAAATGATGCCATGGTATGGGGAACAATTGCCCATTGTTACTGACCTGGTCCCCACAGTAATCACTGACAAGCATGACAAGACTGGCAGCTGTTGTCATGGAGCTGTCCTAAGGCTGTGGAATAAAGTTAAAAGAGTTGTGCAGTACAGAGCTCATGACTTCAGGTCCTGTATAGGGTACAGTAACTAATAGTGAACACACTAGCCTTAGGGTCGCAATACTGTGGGGTCACATACTACATGGCACAAGGCTTTGAAGATGGGTGTCAGTTTTTAACTAGACTGTGCTGATCTGCTGCTTCTAAAAAATAGCAGAGCTTTCAACAGAGCCAGTATTATAGTCCAGATCTGGAGTATGTGGTTTGATAATTTAAAAAATCCACATGGTAGTTATAAAGAAATGTATACTATAGATATAATGCAGATGTAAAACTAAAAAGCAGAGCTAGAATATTTCACAAAATTATAAATATATTTATGAACCTGAAGAATTGGGTGTCATATATACTTGGAAAACCAAATTTTGGATGCTCACTTGGAGAACCACGAATGTTTTAGTCGTTCTTGTATCTTAAACGTATGTTGTTGAATACGCCTTACTGTCGTCTTCAGTACTACATTTAATCTTTTATTCCCCATAGACACGATGCTATTATTATCTCAGGAACTGAAATGGCCAAACAAATCCAGAAAGAAATACAAGAGGGTGTGGAGTCCTGGATTTCCCTTGGGAACAGAAGACCTCACCTCAGTATCATTTTAGTGGGAGATAACCCAGCAAGCCACACCTACGTCAGGAAGAAGATCCGAGCCGCCTCTGCTGTAGGTAGGGATGCTTTAGTTGTGCTTGTTACTAAAGAATGTTTCTGGTTTTACTTCAAATTGTAATAATGAAAAATCATTGTCAAATAAGTGTTATTTGAATAAATTTATTATTATGATAGATTTTTTTAGTTACCAATGTTTATGTTCATTTCTTACCCCTTGTCTTTAAATTTCTTATTGAATCAATTCAATGTGATTTCAGATGCTATGGTGAGATGTGAGAGGAAGACTTTACCCTTAAAAGGACCATTTTTAATACATTTGCTTTAATGAGATAATAAATCTGGCCAGTTCACTCTGTCAAGCTTGACCTGTCAGTAGTGGTGGTGCTATTGATGTTTTTACTGTATTCAAATTCACTAATAGTAGCTTATCACAAATAAGGGCAATTTGCCACATAGGATCCTGGGCCAAAGAATGCATGTGAATCCTGTTTGAGATATCTCTTCTGATGATGCTTAGAACACCATTTTTGTAGAAGGGCCTTTCCTTCCTGTGGGACAGGAGCAGAGAAAACCAGTTACACAAAGCATGTCAAACTCGCGGACTGCATGTGGCCCAGCCAATATAATGGTATCTAAGAAACATTTTAATAAAAATTTCATAACTTAACTTTTACAATATCCTGTTATACATAATTATTAATAATGAACTACAATGTTTGCTAATGACTGATTACTGTAATCATGTTGCATTCATCTCCCTTACGCGCCTTATGTGCAGGCGCACCATTTCTCTCCACTAATACTAGCAGCGAATATTTTAGCAGCCCATTGCCAGGTCATTAGTCTTGGACTGGCTTGTTTGGTGTGTGCGACAGGAAATATTTCACTTTCGGAGAACAAGAGAAATAGGTTTATTTGCATTACGCTTATTAATTTGTGCAGTTATTCAGTGTCTGGTAAGTTAATGTTCAAGAAAAATATTAATTTTGATTAAAATGTTCTATTATTTTATATTAATGATTACTCGTTTATTTCAGCCCTTTGTATTCACCATTTCTCTATCAAAATAAACCTACATTTCAATGAAAATTGAAGCTTTTGTTTTTTTGTGGCCCACATAAACTTAAACCTTGTTTATTTGGTCCATGTTAGCCTTTGAGTTTGACATGCTTGAGTTACACACTGTGTAAGACACCACTAATGAAAAGCACACAACTTTGTTAGTCAGGTGACTGTCTGTGCTTGCTTTCTTCTAGGTATCTATAGTGAGATCATTCTAAAGCCTAAGGATGTTTCTCAAGAAGAGCTTTTGGATATAACTGATCAATTGAACATGGACCCAAGAGTCAGTGGCATATTAGTTCAGTTGCCACTGCCAGGTATTTAATGCTTTTCTATATGTCTGCTTTGGTTAGGATAAAGGGCACCTTTCAGCATTATGTCATGATACTGCAAGTATTTTATATAATTTGTTCAGAAGGGATCAAGCTATTATACTATCATGTAATAGTGACAATTTCTGAATGACTTATGCTTACAGTGACTGAAAATTGTGAAAGAACAACTTAGACATTGACAATACACGCAGTCCTTGCTTTGCACAGTATTGCAAGACCGTAAAATGACTGTAAGCTGAAATCAGGCAAAGTGATCTTAATAATCAAGGGCAAAAATGACAATTGTTCCATGACTCTAAAATGTTTTCTCAAACCATTATAAATTTACTTACTGTGGTTTATAAATGTATAGGGAAATGAAAAATAGTAAGACTAGTATTTATTTAGTACACTGTAGTTTAAAACATTAAAACATTGAGAATGAAAGTATTTCATTTCTTTACAAAAAACTTGTCAAGAGTTTGAACAGAACTTACGGTCTTCTCATTGTATGACTTACATATGGAACAAGCATCTTTTCTAAGTCTTGGTGACTTGAACTTTCATATTTTTTTTTAAGTTTGGATCAGCTTTCATTTTTTTCTTTGTACTTTTAAAGTTGTAAATATTTCTGAGTTTCTTCAAAGCGAAGTTTTATGCCAGTGTCACTTCCTCTGGGACATTGTCATTCTTTTTGTCATAACTTTCCTCATTGATGTTGGTAAGTTCACCTTCTCTGAATTCCTGTCACTGCCTAGCTAAGTTGCTCCAAAGGGCGCAGTGTCAACATTCCAGTCACCTATTTCTTGTACAGCCATTTATATTCAATTAGCACCCTGTTGAAGCAACTTGAGCTTGTTTTTTAGGTTATAGGTCTGATGTTCACTTCATGAGGGCCTAGATTTTTCATGTCTTTGCTTGGCTGTCACCATTTTCAGATCTATTCAATCCACTTTCAGTTCTAGCAATCACATTTTGACTCTGCTGTACTTTTCCTCCTCATAGGCTAATTCCCTCTGTTGATTACTCACTTTGGGGAAATGTCATGTGAATTGTGACATTACACTTGGAGACAAGGAGGCAACATGCTTTGCTGTCTATGTTTGAACTGAATACAAATGTGCAGTGGGCAATCACCGATGAACTTTGAAAGAAGTGATATGTTGGTCACTGCTCCTGATGCTACATCTATTATTTAAATAGGGATTTACAGACCAAAGAGCCAGCAACTCTGACATAATATAGTTAATATACCATGGTCACTGACATGTGAATTGTGTTATTGGAGGGCTGGTGTTATTTAATTAATTGTGACTCTAAAATTTGTGCATTTTCAACGAGCAAAGCAAGGACTACTGATATAGTATAGGTTACATTAGTTTTGTGCAGTTTCGCACCTTCTGTAAGTTTGGACTTGCAGAAAATAAAGATGCATGATGCTTTGCTTTGCATCTTTATATGGTATTAATATTTTAATTTCTCCAACAATATAACCTAACATCTTAGTATGTTATAACTTATGTGCTGCTCAAATTATACCAAAAATTTATATGTCTAATTCCAACACGGCTGCATTTTAAAAAATAATAAAGTTGGAAAGGATCTTGGAAGTTATCAAGTCATCAAGGTTTCCCTCTGAGATAATGCTTCTTGAGTCTGAAGGCTGACGCTCTATCCACTGAGCCAAACCGGTCAGGGCAGAAAGTGCTTCTGATAGGTAATACTATGGATTCATCCTGTTAAAATTAGTATAATAATTCATCACTTACTTTTAGAACTGGAAAGAAATTCAACATGTACAACACCTTCATTTCATATTATAAGAAACTGAGGTCTAGATATTATCAGGGGTTTGCAAGCATCATAAATCTATCCAAAAATATTGGCAATGGGTTTAAACCCACTTGTTTGGCTCATGCAAAAAAAAGTAAAAGACTTTTTTGTACTGTATTTGCCAAGCAATCTATTTATAGTTTGGAGTTTATGAAATTTCTCTCATTTGCATTTGTACTTCATCCAAATCCTATATAATAAAACCCTAATATGCAAATCGACCAAACGGCGGAATGACTGGTTGCTATGATGCGCACTGACCACCAGGGGGCAGACGCTCAATGCAGGAGCTGCCCCCTGGTGGTCAGTGTGCTCCCCCAGGGGGAGTGCTGCTCAGCCAGAAGCTGGGCTCATGGCTGGCGAGCAAAGCAGTGGCAGGTGAGTGGACTGAGAGAGAGATGTCTGCCTGCCGGCTTAGGCCCAATTCCCAGGGGCATCGGGCCTAACCTGGCAGGCAGACATCGGGGTTTGGGCCTAAGCTGGCAGGCAGACATCCCCTGAGGTGTCCCAGACTGTGAGAGGGCACAGGCCGGGTTGAGGGCCGTCCTCCACCCCC
This sequence comes from Myotis lucifugus, assembly GCF_000147115.1. Lineage (NCBI taxonomy): Eukaryota > Metazoa > Chordata > Mammalia > Chiroptera > Vespertilionidae > Myotis > Myotis lucifugus. The sequence continues at coordinate 851,464 of NW_005871184.1, read as the reverse complement.
CCTCCCCCACCCCAGTGCATGAATCTTGTGCACTGGGCCTCTAGTAGTTATATAAAATGTTACAAATTTCCAAATAACAACATTCAATTTAGTCTGTCTTAAAAATTAAATTTATATCTGTAGAAATTTTACCCGTTTTTGGGCAATATCACTCATTTGGTGAATTTGTTAGCAATACCACTAGATGGCACTGGTGATCTATCTGTATAGAAATAAATTGTTTGAGTCCTGTTTATTTTGGAGGGTGAGAAGCATGGAGCCAAAGGTGGTAACTAACATCTGGATGCTCTCAGAAAGAGCAATTTTCAATTAGCTGAAAAGCCAGTAATATACAAAACAGTAGTGGCTAACATTTATTAGATTAAGCAGTTAAATCTCAGTCACTTTACATTTATTAACTTATTGAAATCCTCACAATAATCTTGTGGGATTGGAGCTTTTATTATGCACATTTTACTGATGAGGGATTTGAGGCCCAGAGAGGTTAAACTTTCCTTAGGGTTACAGAGCTGGTAAGTAATTGCACTGAGATGTGAATCCTCGTAGACTGGTCACTCATGGCATTACTTCCAGCGGTTCTCAACCTGTGGGTCGTGACCCCTGAAAATACATCCTGCATTTCAGATATTTACATTACGATTCATAACAGTAGCAAAATTACAGTGATGAAATAGCAACGAAAATAATTTTATGGTTGGGGGTCACCACAACATGAGGATCTGTATTAAAGGGTCGCGGCATTAGGAAGGTTGAGAACCTTATGTTATCTGGTGAATAATCTGTGCTTACTATGTTGCAGGCACTCTTTTATGCAGCTTATTTTATTTAATCTTTAAAACAGCCTTATGCCATAGGAGTTATCGTCTTCATTTCACAGATGAGGAAACACAGAGGTTAAATGAATTGTCCAATATTACTTGATAGTCAAAGGTAGAGCCAGGACCCAAATTCAGGCAGTCTGATTCCAGAGCCTGCCTTTTTAACCTTTATTGACCTACGTAATGCTGACTCTGAACATTACAAGCATGTGTTCCAAACATTCACATTCAGGTTCCTAGTGCATGTAACTACCATCTCCTCTAGAATTACCTCAGTGATCTTCCATCTGTTCTACTTGCTCTCCAGCCCTGTAACCTATATTGTTATGGCTTTGTCCTGCTCAGTAATGATATTCCTATCATTATTCATAATTTGTTTTTGGTAAGGGTAAAAAATGATAATAGCAAGAGTAAAAACTATAAATATAATTATAAAGACTATAAATATTAAATAGACTATTCATCCTGAAGTGGCCTATGTCTTATTTTAGTAATCGTATACTGAGTGGTATGTTGTTGCCAGCAGAAGATACCATTCAGCTTTGGATATTTGCAGTCTGAGTTTATAATCTGACCTTCTGATTTACTGATTGTTATTTAACTGATGACTCACTTTTTTTCTCTTTGTAAAAAAAGGATTGAAACTATATAACTCATTTGGGTCATATACTTTGTTGGTTAATACAGAAAGTTGATTAAAAAGGAAAATCATAAAAACAGTGCATATTTAGCTTAAACATTGTATTATAACATAAAACATTTAAATAACTCATTTACTCATCAATTTTTTGGTGTGAGTCCAAGACTCTTTGGAACCTACTGATTAGAATTTTGTATCATCTTATAGTACTAATAATACCTATGATTTATTGGCTATAATTTTCAGTTGGAGGTGAATGTGAGAGAAATTTTGTCCAGATTTAGAAAATATCTCCCTAATTTCATAGTTGTCTTGGTTTTATCTAAATTATTACTAATTCTTTTTACTTCTTGAGTCTTTCCAGAATATTCAGCTTAATTTTCATAAATATAACTGTTTTCACAGTCCATTATTATTTGGTTATATCATTTTAAAATTAAATTACATAATTTACTGCAAAATAATTGGCAAAACCAGATTGAGGTAAATGCACAATTATTTCTTGATTATCATGAAATTCAACTGGTAGGAGCAGGAATAGTTTATTAACTACTCTCTGATATCCTTTTGGCAAGTCCTGGACATCAGCCTGCATGTTTTACAGAAGCAGGGGAATACATTAGTCATTTTGGTAGGGGGCTATGTGGAAGTGAGTTGAGATAGCCTCTCCTGTACAAGTCTGATAGGATTGTTATAATGAACCAATGAGTAAATGAACAAATGAAACAATTCTATTCAATTACACCTCCAATATTCTATCATTTGGTTAATAATCTGAATTCAAATTATTTCATGATTTAGAAACCTGAGATTAATTTTTACAATTGTGGAAATATCTTAAGTAAAAGAAATTTCAAGTTAGGATTATAATTCTGATGTTGGAGGACAAGTTTGCATAAGGATTAAACAATGTACAAGCAGTTCCATAGACTCATTTGGATAGAAAGCAAAGAAATGAGGTAGATTTATAGCTAATAAGTCAACAAAGGAAATAGAATGGAATTGTTAAAAACATTTAATTATTCTAAAGGGGGGAAGAAAAAAAGGAAATGACAATAATGAAAGCATATAACAGTTGATAGATTTGGTTAAATAAAATAAAATATTGTAAATAACTCAATTAAATATCAGACTATCAGATTGAATAAAAAGCAAGACCCTACTATATGCTGCCTATAACACACACTTCAAGTATAAAGACACAAAGAGGTTAAAAGCAAAATGATGGAAAATACATATTATGCTAACACTAATCAAAAGAAAGTGAAGTGATTATGTTAATACTGGATAAAGTATATTCCAGAGTGATGAGTATTACCAGGGAGAAATAAGGTCACTTCAGAGTAATAACGGAATTGTTTATTAAAAAGAAATGGCAATTTAAATTTTTTATATATCCAAGAAGAAAGCTTCAAAATAAATTCAACAAAAATTAATAGAATTAAAAGGAAGACTAACTAAAAATTATAATAATAGATTTCAGTACTTCTCTCTCAATAATTGAAAGAGCAAGTGTACAAAAAATCAGTAAAGATAGAGATTTGAAGTACAGTTTCATCCAATTTGACCTAATTGACATTTATAGAACAGTCTTCTAATAAAGAACAAAGTACACACTTTTTCTAAGTTCACATAGAACCTTTATCAAGATATAGCATTTTCTAGGTCATAAAGCTTTACATTGTTTAAAAGGTTCATGGTACCTAAAGTATGTTTTCTCACCACAATGGAATTAAATTAAAAATATACAATACACTTTTAAATAACCCACATGTTAATATACTATAGTCATGGATTGGAAGACTAAATATTGTTAAGGGGTCAGTTATTCTCAAATTGATTTGTAGATTCAAGAGAGTCCTAATTAAAATTCTAATATACTATTTTTGTAGAAATTGACAAATTATAAAATTTATATGGAAATGTGAAGTACTTAGAATAGTCAAAATAACTTTAAAAATGAGTGACATAGTTGGAATATTAATACTGCCTGATTTTAAGACTGATTATAAAGCTGCGTAATCAAGGCCATGTGGTATTCCAACCAAGTTAGAAAAACAGATCAATGGAACAAGATTGAAAGCCCAGAAATAGAACCACACTTGTATCGACAACTGATTTTTGACAAAAGTAGAAAGATAAATAATATGCTTTCAACTTGTGGTGCTGGAACAATTGGATTTTATGTGGATATGAAAGGAGAACTTGATAAATTAGACTTCACTGAAATAGAAAACTATGCTCTTCAAAAACTACTATTAAAAGAATGAAAAGATAAGACACAGACTGGAGGAATATATTTACAAAGCATATTTTGATAACTTGTGCATACAGAATATACAAAGAGCTCTCAAAAATCAATAATTTAGTGAAAATAAAAACAACCCAATTAAACAAAGCCCACTCCTAGCCAGATTAACATAAATCCTCTTGTCCTAACAACAAAGAAAAGTCGATAAAATTAAGAATTAATTTTTTCTTGACCCATGAAAGAACTGAGGTTGCAGGGAAAACCACCACTCAAAAATATGGAGAGAGAGAATCAAATTCAGAGTCACAATCAATATCTACTTAGTTGAAAGAGAAATTATGGGAGCCATAGATAGATAAGAACACTTAAATGGTAAATTTGCTGAATTTCTGGAAAACAAATAAATGCAATAAAACTATATGAAAAGGAAGACATGGGAATGCTACACACAGGATTCAGGATAAACTTTCCATCAGGTTAGAGCAAGAAAGGAGATGGGTAAATGGGCGGATTGTATGGTTAGGTATAGATGACTGTTAAAGCCACAACTTTGTTTGGGGTGGTGGATTTGCATATGCCTACTTTATGAAAAATAGCTATTTATATATTTTATAATTGGATTGTGCTCAGATCAAAATTGAGATTTTGTCTCAAGCCATAAATTATGATTCAACCATTTTATGCATTTGAAGTTTATTCAAAGAAAAAAGGCCAGATTTTGAAAAGAATATTTTATTCCAAATCTTTTCAGACAAAATTTGAGTATTCACATAGAAACAAAGCCATCCTCACAATACCATTCATCCAGTTAAAAAGAAATTCTTAGGTAACATTTTTATCAAAGAATGGATGAGCAAGGGGACAAAATGCAAGGTGAATCTCCTGCATGTGGAATAGTTAACCACATGATGGCAATGTTGAGAAAGTAGTGATTTAAAAAAATGTTAATGGTTTATACTAGAAGCTGAGTAAATCACTGAGATACAATTGACACATTAGTGAGATTGGCAGGTCTCTGTACCCACTTATGTCTCTCTCCACTCAGACCCAGGTGAAATCCATCTCAAGAGTTTTTTTAGTCACTCAAATCTATGTAATTACATCTTTCTGAGTAGTTGCTATCACAAACAGGTTATCCTATATAATAAAAGGCTAATATGCAAGTTGACCAAATGGCGAAACGACTGGTTGCTATGACGTGCACTGACCACCAGGTGACACTCAACACAGGAGCTACCCCCTGGTGGTCAGTGCGTTCCCACAGTGGGAGCACTGCTCAGCCAGAAGCCCTGAGCTGGGCTCATAGCTGGGGAGCACAGCAGCGGTGGCGGGAGACTCCTGCAGCGGCGGTGGCGGGAGAGCGGGCCTAAGCCATCAGTCGGACATTTGCCGAGGGCTCCCGAACTGCTAGAGGGCACAGGCTAGGCTGAGGGACCCCCTGAGTGCATGAATTTTGTGCACCGGGCCTCTAGTATCATAAAACTTGAGGTGATATACTTCTCAAAGTATATTTAAAATCTGGAATTCTTGAACTACAGAGGTTACTTCTTTTCTTTTTCACCTTTTTTCTTTTACCATGATATTCTCATATATTTTCTAGTGTATTCATCTTGGGTCAAGAATTTATCAAAATCAAAAGACCTTTTAAACATCTGGATTTTTTTTTGTAGAAAGTCTTTTAAAATATACATTTATATGATTTCTTTGTGACCCTCTTCATTCATTTAACAATTCAACAACTATTTACTTAGAGTTCAATCTATATACAACTCTGTGCTAAGCACTAGGGGAAAGTGGTAGTTGGAAAAAAATTTGGACTAGCTGTCCTTGAGATGTTTGCAAGCAAGATCCCCCAAACACTGCATCTCTTCTTTTCCCTTGTGTGTAAAAGAAGCTCCTTAGAATAGACATGCTCACCTACCTATGTGTTTTCTTCTATAGAATATGCACTGCTTCGAGTGCTGTACTATATATTTGATAGGAGTCACTTAGTGTAGTGCCTAGAAAACTGAGGACTTAACAAACCAAGGTGTCTTCAATACTCCTGAAAAATAAGGCTATTTTTGGATCCCCGTGTACTTTTCAGGTCACTTAAGAGATACATGCAGGGCAGAGGTAGTAACTTTTGCATGATATGTAGGTTCCCACTCCATTAATCAGTTTTTATAGCCTGTGAAGTAAGCCTGCCTGGGATGTTGTTGCAGCTTCTATGGCCTTATAGGAGAAAGAGGCTAAGGAAGGGTGGAGAGCCATACCTCCCACTCTGCCTCCAGGCTCTACTCTATTCTCGAATTTGGGGATGTAGAAGTATAGTGAGATGGCAGTCACTCCACATTCTTTTTTCATCCCCTCACTCCTTGATGATGAAACAACTCTTAAATTATATTGTGCAAGTGGTAAGCACCTGGTAAATATTTCCTGTCTTGAAACCTTGATGTAGAACCTATAGGGTGTAACTTAAATATTATTTATTATTATTATTTTTAAATATATTTTATTGATTTTTATAGAGAGGAAGGGAGAGGGATAGAAAGCTATAAACATCAATGAGAGAGAAACATTGACTAGCTGCTTCCTGCACAACCCCTAAACCCCTACTGGGGATTGAGCCTGCAAACAAGGTACATGCCCTTGACTGGAATCGAACCCGGGACCGTAAATCCGCTGGCCGATGCTCTATCCACTGAGCCAGACTGGTTAGGGCTTAAATATTATTTATTGACTTGAAAAGTGTACACAGCTTATAAAATATCTCTAATTTACTCCTAGAAAATAATTAACTCATTAAGAGGCTATAACTAAATACTTTGATTAAGCAGACATTTATTTCATTAGAATGTAAGTTACAGAGGGTAAGAATTTTTGTCTGTCTGATTCACTTATATATCCTAAACTCTTAGAACTGTACTAGGCACATGGTAGACACTCAATATTGAGTGAATAAATGAGTGCATTTTTCAAGGGCCTTTTATTCATGTTTATTAGAATGAAGCTGTGTTTGAAATTTCTAATTTTTCAAGTCCTGAAAGGAGGTAATAAATGAAAAATAAACATGAATCTTTTACAAATATTTGTTTTTAAATTTGTATCTGAGAATGTAGAAGTGCCAGGTATCTAATAATAGAAATGCAAATATTGACAAATTTTAATGAAAGCCATCTTTATTATATTTTTAAAGGTAAAAGTCAGAGATTAGAGAAGAGTCAGACATTTTTTTCCTTATGGCAGTCTGCTCTAATTGTCCTCAGTTTTCCACTTATTATCCACTAATTTTGTCTGAGTTTCTTCATTTATGAATCAGGGGTAATAGTAGTCATTTATTCAATAAATGTTTAGGTACTATTCTTTTTTAAAAAATACCTTTTTATTGATTTTTAGAGAGAGAGGAAGGGAGAGGGGTAGAGAGATAGAAACATCATCGATAGGCTGCCTCCTCCACACTCCCTCCTGGGGATCTAGGCTGCAACCCAGGAATGTGCCCTATCAGAATCGAACCAGTGACCTCTTGGTTCATAGGTCAACACTCAACCACTGGGCTACCCCAGCCGGGCTAGATATTATTCTTTGTGGTAGGAATACACCAGTGACAAAAAAGTTGAAAATGTCTTCCCTTGTGAAGTAGCAGGAGAGACAGCCAATAGAAAATAAACACAGTAAGTAATTATATTTATTAGAAGTTAATATGCTGTGGGGAAAAAAAGAAATGGATCATGATAAAGAAGATCGAGATATTGGGGAACAGGTTGTATTTTTGTTTTCCCCTCAATATTTTATTATGACAAATTTCAAACATTCAGAAAAGTTAAAAGAATGGTACAGTGAACACCACATGCCCCCAACCTAGATTCTAATGATTAACACATCACATTTATCCATTTATCCATCTATCAGTCCATCTTATTTTTGAAGCATTTAAAGGTAAGAACACTTAATGTACCCCTAAACATTAGTGTGCATATTATTATTTACAGTATTTACATTTTCATGTGAAATTTACATGCACTAAAATGAATAAATCTTAAGTGTACTCACCTGTAAATTTTGAAAAATACAAACTCTCATGTAACTAGATACTTTCAATTAGAGACTTTCTTCATTTTTGAGATTGCTTTGGATATTTTTAGTTCTTTGCATAGCCATATAAATTTTAGAATCAGTTTGTCAGCTTCTACCAAAAAACCCTCATAGGATTATGATAGAGATTACATTGAATCTAAAGATCAATTTGGAAGAATTGACATCCTGTGATGTTTTGTAGTTTTCATTATAGAAGTTATCTTCCATACTTTAAAATTTACTTCTACGTGTTTTATGATTTGAACACTATTATAAATAGAATTTTTCAAACTTAATTTTCTAGTAGTTGCTGTTTGTATAAAAAATGCAATTAATTTATTTGTATGTTGACTTTGTATTCTGTGATCTTGTTAAATTCATTTTATTAGTTCTTTTATTTTTTATTTGTAAACTAGAGGCCCGGTGCACAAAATTTGTGCACTTGGGGGATCCCTCAGCCCAGCCTGCGCCCTTTTGCAAACTAGGAGCCCTCAGGGGATAGTTGACTGATGGCTTAGGCCTGCTCTCCATGGGGAGAGGGCCTAAGCCGGCAGTCAGACATCCTTAGTGCTGCCGCAGAGGCAGGAGAGTCTCCCTCCACCACCGCTGTGCTCACCAGCCGTGAGCCTGGCTTCTGGCTGAGCGGCACTTCCCCTGTGGGAGCGCACTGACCACCAGAGGGCAGCTCCTACTTTGAGCATCTGCCCCCTGGTGGTCAGTGTGTGTCATAGCGTCCAGTCATTCCACCGTTCAGTAGATTTGCATATTAGCCTTTCATTATATAGGATATTTAGGAGATTGTGCATAAACAACCATGCCATCTGTGACTAGGGTTTTACTTCTTCATTTCTGATCTTTAGGCCTTCCCCCGCCTCCTTTTCTAATCACCACCTAGGATCTCCAATAAAACATTGAATAGAAATGGTGGGAGTGGGTACCCTTACTTACTTCCAATCTTGGGGAAAATATTCAGTATTTTATTAAATATAATGTTAGCTGTAAACTTTTTGTAAATGTCTATCATATTGGGGACTTCAAGCTTTTCTTTTCTTTTGGTGGGCCATAACTGCGGTCTGTTTAGTTCTCTTATTCTTAGGTGGGCTTCTTGCAGTTTGCCTCCCAGGCGTGTTGTCCAGGGGTCAGTCAGAGATTCGGGCAGAATTTTTAGACAATTTGAATCTCCCCTCTGTCGCTCTCTTCTTTCCTGGGTGATATCCCTTCAATTTCCAACTGACATAGCAGCCCCAAACTGTGTCCTTGGATTCCTTATGCAAGCAAGACTGCACATTTCTATCCAAATTCCAGCTGATCTGGGAAAGCCTCCAAAATGGAAAACTCTTTCAGTACATTTCTTTTCTTTCAGATGTCCACTCTCTTCCAAATCTGTCTACTTCTAGCGACTCTCCAGTGTTTTCAGATAGTTGCTTTTTAATATAATTTTTCTAATGTTTACAATTATTTCTTTGTGAGAAGTTTGGTCCAGTGTAAATGACTTCAGCATTATCAAATATGGAACCTATGTTTTTAAATAATGTGGTCAGAATAGCTCTTATAAGGAATGTGGAATTTAAGCAAAGATTTGAAAGAAGTGAGAAATTAACCAAAGTGACAGTTTTTATTTTTTTTTAAAGGATTCAGGCAGACAGAGGAGAGCTAATCAAGGTGGGAAAAACCTGATATGTTAGATCGGGGTGGGGAACGTCCAACCCGTGGGCCACATAAGGCCCTCGAAATCATTTGGTTTGGCCCTGCCTAGGCATTGAGGATGAGTTAATTAAATGTTTGACCAAATATAACAGGCTAATTTTTTTTATATATTTTATTGATTTTTCACAGAGAGGAAGAGAGAGGGATAGAGAGTTAGAAACATCAATGAGAGAGAAACATCAATCAGCTGCCTCTTGCACACCTCCTACTTGGGATGTGCCCGCAACCAAGATACATGCCCTTGGCCGGAATCGAACCTGGGACCTTTCAGTCCACAGGCCGACGCTCTATCCACTGAGCCAACCCAGTCAGGGCCAGGCTAATTTTTAAGATAATAATTTTGTATGGCCCATGAATGATGTTATAAATATTCAAATGGCCGCTGGCAGAAAAACGGTTTCCCACCCCTGTTAGAGCAACAGTAAAAAGGTCAGGGTTTTGAGAAGAGTGGTGTGAGCTGACATGACTTTCAAAACTATAACGTCTGCTATTTTGTGAATAGATTGTATGGATGCAAGAATAGAAACGGAATTAATTAGGAGGCTGTTACTAGAATTCACAGGAGAGATAATGGCCTCTCAAACCAAAGCAGTATCAATGGACACAGTGAGAGCAGTGACATGCTCGGTATGTTACGAAGGAAGAGCCAACAGATTTTCCAGTTTATTGGATGTTGGATATGAAAGAAAGGGAGGTGTTCAGCTTTTTTTTTTTTTTTTTGGCAAGTTGTACAAAAGGTGGAACTGTCATCAGCTGAGATGGAAAGGGCAATGGGTGGATCAGTTTAATATGACAAGGTTGTGCCCTAAAACGCTCACACTCATGAGTGAGAGATACAATTAAATAGCTAATGTGATCAACGAAATGAACTAATGTACTGAGAACTTTTTATAGCAGTTCTGTGGGAGAGCAGAGGAGAAAAAGTATTTCAACTTGTGATGAGCGAATAGGTAGCAATATATCAATGAATCGAAGCATTAATTTGACCTCATATCTCATTTGATTAGTTCATCCATTACCCAAGTTATGTTCTTTTTCTTTCATATAGGAAACCACGATATTTTGGATTTCAATGTGCTAGTGCTTCAGGGAAATGGCATGTGCGTGTGTGTTTAATATTTTCTTTTTTATGTCATTTGGGATGAAGCTTGGCACTGATGACTATTTTTAACACTAACCAAGCCCTTTTAATCTGTAATGCTAGAAAGATTTAATGAAAGCCTATTTGTGAAAATATAGTAAAACATAAATTTAAATATGCAAGCTTATGAGGCAAAGGCCTATCATTTGGGTGTCCCCAGATCTCATTAGTATTGTTTTATTTTATAGACTTTTCCCGTACACCAGGCCAGCCACTCTGGCCCTGTACTTGTCTATTCTCTTACAGCAGTTAAATGCAGCCATTGGTCAAGAGCATTTTGTCTTACTATTTTTGTGTTAAGAAAAAGAAAAGAATAATGATTTATAAGTGATCTGGTTGTAGGTCCTCACATTTCATGTTCCATACCTCTAAATAAAAAAACAATTGTAAAATTAGACCAATTTTATTTACTTTTCAGATCATGTGGATGAGCGAACAGTATGCAATGGAATTGCCCCTGAAAAAGATGTAGATGGATTTCATATTATCAATATTGGAAGACTGTGCCTTGATCAGCATTCTCTCATACCTGCCACTGCCAGTGCTGTTTGGGAAATAATCAAAAGAACAGGTTGGTAATTTGTGGTCTACAGGACGTGGATGCTAAGAGCCAAACCGAGAACTTGTGCATTGCCTTGATGGAACCCCTTCAATCCCACTGATTCTGTAGAAAGATAGAAAGTTCTGTAAGGCGAGGAATAATCCAAAATAAGATATACTGGGCTTACAGGTAACCGCTCTTGCATCTTGTAGGGAATTTTTTAATAGTAGGTTTGCCTCCCTACTTTTAATCTAAAAACAATATATTTTCATGTACATTTTATAAAATGTATTATATTTTTCCTTACCTTTAAAAACAGAATGTGCTGAATATATTTGAATCATCTGTAATGACCTAGGTTTTTATTACAAACATTTACCCTTGAATTGTGCTCTAAATGCCATTTGTAAATTGACCCCTACATCAGTGGTTCTCAACCTTCCTAATGCTGCGACCCTTTTATACAGTTCCTCATATTGTGGTGACCCCCAACCATAAACTTATTTTCGTTGCTACTTCATAACTGTAATTTTGCTACTGTTATGAATCATAATGTAAATATCTGATATGCAGGATGTATTTTCATTGTTACAAATTGAACATAAAGCATAGTGATTAATCACAAAAACAATATATAATTATATATGTGTTTTCCGATGGTCTTAGGCGACCCCTGTGAAAGGGTCGTTCGACCCCCAAAGGCATCGCGACCCACAGGTTGAGAACCACTGCCCTACATTAACTGACCCCTAAGGCAATATGGTGTCAATTAGTGTAGAGGCAAACATCTCTGTACACCTGTGAGAGCTCCGCCAGCGTCACTTCCATTTATGACAGCATCTCCTTTCTAATCTACTGTTTTCCAAATGAAAGAGAAAATTTCCAAAGGGAAGCAAATCCTAGAATTATTCTCTGATAATGTTAGTATTTGAGAAAAAACAACACCCTTAATTCTAACTTCTTCATTTTACTTATGAGAAACTATGCCCCAAAGTGGTAAATAGTGTTAAATCTGCAAGTTTTATCTTTCATACCTCTTAAGTCCCTAAGTTTAGTGCTGCTCTCCTGTGAAGTAAAGTGCATGAGCTTTGTGGAAAATACTGCCCCCACTTTATTTTGTTCCAGTTGTTCTCAATGAAACTTGACATTGTTGTACTTTACTTTGTAATTAGCAGTTAATATATTTAAGTCTCAGTACTTCTAACTCTTCATGTAAACCTTAATATTTAAAAAGCAATTTAATGGCAATTTGAAAATATTTGTGATTTTTTTCATGAGGCCATAATCAGAGAGGAAGTGACAAATCCAAGAGGTATAAAATAAATATTTATAAATAATGAATGTGGACACATTATAGACAAGCCATACAATAATCCAGATTCAATTAGAAAATTTTAAAGAATGTTTCAGTTGGCTGTTCAAATGTGTATTTGCTTCTTGTTGATTATTTAAGTCAAACTCTGTGTTTTAAGGAATTGAAACATTTGGGAAAAATGTGGTTGTGGCTGGAAGGTCCAAGAATGTAGGGATGCCCATTGCCATGCTTCTACACACTGATGGAGACCATGAACGACCAGGAGGTAGGTGGGACCTTTGAGATTCCATATACCTTTACAACTTTTTTACTTCTTAAATTAATAAAAGCTAGATATTTGAAATTGTGCCTTAGTGTATTTGTAGGTTTTGCAAATGAAGGTGTCCTTTATTCCTCATCTAATGACATGAGCACATTGAAAGTGAGGAAAGGAATTACTGGAAATATGTGGCCTTTTTGTTTCTATTTTTTTTTTGGCTATATATACTTGCTATATATACTTTCTTCAGATCATTTACAATGTAGATGTTAAGAAAAGTGGGAAGCCAGTAGCTACATAAAATCTCATGATAGACATCTGTATGCTTGCTCTCTCTCTCTCTCTCTCACACACACACACATAGATATATAGATTTCTTATTATTAACCTTAGAGAATTTCAGTTTCCTGATCTCATATTTTAAAATACTTGTTTTAGGATCTTGTTTTAGGATCTGGTTTGACATAATGCATATGAAATAATTTTTTAAGCTACAAAGCCCTATGAAAAAGTAAGCCTGATGAGAATACATTACTTATCTAAAATGGTGAATGATAAAGATTTTAAAATATTGTTTTTCTTTCCTGGTTCTAAGGATTTAAATATTGCCACAAAGCAAAATGTGTATGTGGATCACAGTAAATTAGACCCTGAGAGTGACTCCAGGTAACTTTAAAAAGCCTTAGTTTTGAAAAGCAAAAAGCTCTTCAATAAGAAAGGCCAAATCTTGTGGCATGAACAATTTTCATGATAATTATCTACAAAGTTACATTTTAGTTTTGCTATTCACTTCTAACTTAATCTATTGGGGCTTATCTATCTTTTCAGTATAATAAAATATTGATTCATAGTTGCCTTTATGTGATAGTTTCTACATTAAGCAAGGTAAAACAACCAGGAAAGTTCACCTAGGTATACTATTTTTGTTGGAAAATCTTGCCCAAGAGCTAATAAGCAGTTTTGTCATTTTCAACATTTCATTTGATCTCATCAATAACATTACAATAACATAGCTAACATAACTGTTAAATTTGCACAGAACCTTCTCATAAACTATCTTATTTAGTTCTCAATAATTCTGGCATCCTATCTAATAAAAGAGTAATATGCAAATTAACCATCACTCCCTCACTCTGACACAAAGATGGCGGCAGCCACAGAGCTGGAGTGAGCAGAGGCTTGGGTTGCCCCAGCGATGGAGGAAGCCAAGCTTCCCACCTGCCCTGGCCGGCCCTGAGCTCCGCTCAAGGCTAAAGAGTTTCAATTATAGAATAGAAGATAAATAAATCCCAGATACCTATTCCAGCTGGCGGTGGCCTCTGCTCAAGGAGGGCCTTGGCAACCCAGGCTTCGAGCCAGACCAAGGCTACAAAGTTTCAATTATAGAAGTTAAATAAATCCCAGATACCTGCTTCTAGCCTGCAGGCGTGGGCCAGCCTGAAAACGGCCATCAGCCCCTCACCCAGGCTGGCCAGGCAAATCCCAGATACCTGCTTCTAGCCTGCGGGCGTGGCCAGCCTGAAAACGGCCATCAGCCCCTCACCCAGGCTGGCCACACCACCATGGGGTGAGGGTTCCCCACTGGGGGGCTTGACCAGCCTGCAAACAGCCATCAGCCACTCACCCAGGCTGGCCAGGCACCCCAGCGGGATCCCCACCCTGATCCGGGACACCCTTCAGGGCAAACCAGCTGGCCCCCATCCGTGCACCAGGCCTCTATCCTATATAATAAAAGGGTAATTTGCAAATTGACCCTAATAGCAGAACGACTGGGAATGACTGGTCACTATGACACACATTGACCACCAGGGGGCAGACGCTCAATGCAGGAGATGCCCTCTGGTGGTCAGTGTGCTCTCACAGGGGGAGCTCTGCTTAGCCACAAGCCAGGCTGATGGCTGCCAGCATAGCGGTGGTGGTGGGAGCCTCTCCCGCCTCCTCAGCAGCACTAAGGATGTCCGACTGCAGCTTAGGCCTGCTCCCCGCTGGCAAGTGGACATCCCCCAAGGGCTCACAGGCTGCCAGAGGGATGTCTGACTGCCAGCTTAGGCCCGATCCCCCGGGGAGCAGGCCTAAGCCAGCGGGTGGACATCCCCCGAGGGGTCCCAGACTGTGAGAGGACACAGGCTGGGCTGAGGGACCCCCCGAGTGCACAAATTTTTGTGCACTGGGCCTCTAGTATATTCATATAATTTGCATTTTGCAGCTACAGGAAATGAGCTTTAGAGACTTAAGGTGACTTACCCAAGGTCACTCTGGGAGCTGAGTACTGACTGTGCGTTTTGGAGGATAGACTTGTAGTCAGACCCTTCTCCTGCCAAGCCCTGTGTCCTTGGACAAGTCATTTAATCTGTGTGAGCCTCCACTTCCTCATCTGTAAAATGTGTATAATATTAATATATCCTTCACTGGATTATTGTGAAAATTAAATGAGATATGAAAGCAAAGCACTAATTACAGTACCTTACACAGTCAGTTAAGTAAACCCTTGGTATAAATGAACTGTGGCTATTATGATTATTCCCATTATTGTGCTCAAGTTAATGATCTGTGACCATACTAATCATAAAATTTAGAGTAACATGATCCAAGGTTAATAATGTATTTTTCACATTCATTTGAAAATTTTTTTTCTCTGTCAAGTTTTATGTTTGCTTTATTTTAGGTCAAATCTAGTCATTGTTATAATAATTTCATAAATGTAGAATGGGAATTTATAAAGCATATAAAGTATTTTATTAGAAATATGACATCATTATACTACAAACCATACTTTGTATACTTTTTCTTATAGATATCAATATATTGTATGCTAATTTCTTTATATATTTTAATTTTTAATTATTTGTCTAAGTCTAAGAAAATCAATTTACCTTTTATTCATTTAATTTTAAATTAGACACTCCTATGTCATAAAACATAGTAAGTTTATAAACATTTTATACTTTGTGTTATGAAATATTCTCACTTGAACGCCTGTTAAAAATTGAATTAAAGTGGAATTAGTTATATAATAGTGGTTACTTACAAACCAGTTGATTGAATTTGCATTTATTATAGTGGCACTTAGGTGCCGTTATAATTACAGTATCTAAAGAGTAATAAATTATATTAAAATTATGTTGGACAATTTGTAACATGAGTGGTGTTTAAGCGCGTGCATATTTAACAGGAGTGTGCTGACATACATGATTAATATACTGAATTTTTGAGAGCTGCTTACTGAAGATTTGGAGTCTGTGGGAAAGTTAATATTTCAAATGCCCGTGTCTGTTAGAGCAGTAATTATATGTAATAACTACGTGTGCATTGTTGGCTAATAGCAATAATGCAGGAGGATTAGCTTGGTCAATTCAGATCTATAGAACTTGTTCTCATGACACTCACGATGTTGAGCATTCAGCTCACACTGTACTTATTTGCCAGAAGAAATTCAGGACCCTAATGATTCATTGTATATTAAAGCCATAGATAATTGCACTAGAAAAATGGCCATACTGCAATTTAGTTTGATATAATATGTGTCTATTCGGGGCTAGTTTTTAGTTCTTGATTATTTAGGACATGGGTTCCTGCTGTTTTGTGAGAAATCGCTGCTTTTAATTTATCAAGGGCTTGAAATATTTAGAGGACTGAGCATGTGCTAAAATTGTGAAATAAATGGGTAGTGCGGGTACTCGATGCAGCAGGGTATTAAAGGTGAATACTTTCTGCTGAGCATACATCACCACAGAAGGCTTTGCGGACAATATGGCATTGGAGCCACTATGCAGTTTATAGAGAGTAGATGAGAAATAGTTCCTGTCCTCCAGGAGCTTATAGTCTTGATGGTAGTGGTGGGCATGTTATATAAGTATGGATGATTTAAATTATATTCAGTGGCACAAAATGAAATTTGGCATCCATAAGCAAACATTCCAGTTGCTTAGGGAACAGTCTGGTTAATTGGGGAACATAAAGAGACTGAGAATGGAGAGTTTCTTCTCATGAGCCCCATTCCTTATTAGGATGTTTGAGTACCATTGTGACCACAGTATATTCTTTTAACTTCTTTGTATGGAGTAACCTCCTTTCAGAATGAAAACAAAATACCATTGGCTTTAGCATAGTCTTTATTTTTAACTTTACTGTGAAGAAATGAGAGAGTTCTGCAATTTCTCTAAAACAGTTTTTTTGCCCTTCAGATAACAAAGTGCCATAATGACCAAAACATTATGATTTTGTCACCAAATGGATACAGAATATGATTTTATTTCAAATTCTTTTAGAGAATTAGCAAGTTTCTTCCTGCATATTTTTATATTTTTATGTAGGACATCTCATCTAAATAGATCCCTAAATGGCATGGCCACAACATGGGTTATATGTGCCTCCTTTAACTAAAAGGTTGTGGTATCATTTGAGTGGCATTGATGCTGGGACTTTTAAAGGAGCATTTTAAAAGGGCCAGCAACCAATTGCTGTTGCTTACAGTTCTATGGACCCAGGGGTGTTATTGATTTCATTCAGGCAGCTTGCACTCAGTGCTTATTCTCTGTGCTGTTTCCTGGGCTTGGTAGTCAGCATCTTCAGGGTTCATCTTTGGACACTTTTTTCAGACACTGCTTCTGCATTATTGTTCAGCTTTTGCACTCAAGCTGCCTTTCGGTTGCAACTTTATGTATATCAGGTACTTTTTATTCAAGGAGCACCCTGTGTCAATGGGAAACCTCAAGATATTTTGCTAGTAGAATGCCTTTTCTTTTTGAAAATTGGCTCCAGATGGAAAAATGAACAGTTTTGCCAGCCAAGAGCATTGTCTCCGACCTACAGGAGGTGCCTTCAGGTAGCAATACAGAAGTGGATGTTCAAGGCAGTGCCACATGGTGTGTGTTGTAAGTGTGATTAAGGTCAGTTCAGTGCTAGGTGGGGCCGGACACTCTAGGGTTTCAAAGAGAGGAGCCAAATAGGATCACCTAGAAATGCAGAGGTCATGCAGAGCGATCACTACTGAGACTCTTAGCCTTGGCAGTGGAGGGGGATGCTGCCTCTGTGGAATGAACCATTGTCAAACTGGGGTAGGGAGGTGGCAGGCATTTTTCTCTGCTCCCCCCGTCCCATGATGCTAAGTTAGAAATTCTCATGATGAGATACTAGGATATTATGTTTTGTGATGCTTCTATGTTGATTAGACTTGACTGAATTATAGCTTTGAGTTTGCATAGTGGAAAGCAATAGAAAAATACAAATACTTGTTCAAGTCTCCTTTTCTGAGCTGCACAATAAGAGTACTGTCCCATTTTCAACATATCCGAAATTCAGCCAGATAGGATGTGAAAAACACGATACTTGGAGAAAATGTATTCACACATCAAACAATGGAGACTATTACACTGTTGAAACTAGCATTAAACATTATTTAAAATGTAGAGTGAAGTCCAAATCTTTCTCTTTCCCTTTCATTTTCTTTTTTTGCCATGGCCTCAGAGGCATTTATTATATTACCAGCACAAACCATCCTTTTTCTAAAATCTGTATGCCTAATTGTTGGAGGCACCACTCATAAGGCTATTGTGGTCTGCTCCAACCTACCTTTTCAGCCATTCCTCCTGTCATTTTCTCTCTGGTACCTTATGCAGAAGCCCCATAGAACTTCACATTGTTTCCCAAACACATTATCTCTTCCATGCCTCTTTGCTATTGCACACCCCATTGCATGCCAATTCCCATTACTCACCAGCTTTCTTCTCACGTCTCACCATCTTTCAACATGTGGCCCAAATCTTCTAAGTTTTGCACATTGTCTATGCTGTAGACACAATACTAGACCTATTATATATTAGTTATCTATCTGTTCCCCTTTCTTACACACATGGGAAATGTGAAATTCTCAATTCTTTTTTTGTATCTCTGAAATTTAGCACAGGACTTGGTATGTTATAATATAACTAGTCAATTAATAAAAGTTTATTTAGTGCCTCCTATGTGCCAACTACTGTACCAGCATTATAGAAAATAAGACCACAGGCAAGGGTTTTAAAATAAAATATTGTCATTTATTGAAAAAAATTCCTATATAGAAGCAAGGAAGGGGAGGAGGGAGAGAAGCTAGGTACTTACCACACACAAGTTTCTTAATATTCTAAAAGTATAGGCATTTATGTAGAAGTATTACTTAAGATTCCCTTTCCCCAAGAATCAGCTCACAGGGGTGGAGGGTGCCTCATCACCATCAGGAATGGGAGAGGAGACGTCAGGACACTGGGAAGGGAGGGCAAGTGGTTGCTGACGGCATTCATTGAAAGAGGTCACAGTGTTTTCCAGTAAAACATCTAGAGTCTATCATTTTGTTTAGACTAACTTGTTTTTCCTCGAGCTGCTGACATATAATGCTGTATTCTTACAGATGGACTGATTTCTTGGTGACTAAGCATGGGGCATATTATGGTGACTAAGTCAGATATTGCCCTGTCCTCTTACGCTTATAATCTATTAGGAAAGACAGCCATTAAACAATTAGCTATGAATGATTAATCATTGTAATTGTGCAAAGTGCTTCAAAGGAGTAGAATCTATACTAATAAAAGGGTAATATGCTAATTAGGACGGACATCTTCTGGACATCCATCTGGACAAAGCCACAGTGGCTGTGAGGCCTGGGCTCAGGCAGCTGTGGGCTCAGGCAGCTGTGAGGCCCGGGGCTCACGGAAGCTGTGGGCTTAGGCAGCCGTGAGCCCCGGCGGCTGCGAGGCCCAGGGCTCGGGCCTAGCAGCCACTGCGGCCTGCAGTGGCAGCAGCAGTGGGGTGATGAAGGTGGCGCCTTCCCCTGATCAGCCCAGTCACCTCCCACAGAGGAGCGGGCCTAAGCCGTCAGTAGGACATCCCCTGAGGGCTCCTGGACTGTGAGAGGGGGCATGACAGGATGAGGGATCCCCCCTCCAGTGCACAAATTTTTGTGCACCAGGCCTCTAGTTTTCTATAATAAAAAGCTTAGTTGAAGGAAGGGATGAACAATTTCTAATTATAGTTATATATGAAGGTTAGCCCCCTTTTTTGTCTACCTTCTGTTACTGTTGTACTTTTATTATTTACCTTCTGTTACTAATTTTCATTTCTTACCTCACAAGCAAAAATAAAAAATCTCCTACTTGAAGTTATTAAAAATATCTAAAATCTAGAAGAAAAATATGTACTCTCTACAAAAAAAAATAACTCATGCCATTATTATAAATGATGATCTGATGACTTAAAAATTTTTAGTTAATGCCAAACAGTGTTATTTTATAAAGTTACTAAATGCTAAAAAAAAAGAGTGTAGGCCCCATTTTCTTTGATCAATAAATATCTCTGAAGTTTCTTCTGTTTTTTATTCTTGTAGTTTGTTGCTCTTCTTTCATCTAAGGTCTTTTTCTGTTTCCCCGTGTAAATTTTTCTGCAGATTCTCAGGACTTCCCAGAATTGCTTTCATTTTCTCCTCCCCTCATCACAGTTCTGATTTAACCTCTTACCTACATCATCCTTCAGCATCCCAAATAGTCATTGTTCCCTCCTACTCACCCATTATTTCTCAGCTCAGGTGGAACTTCCATTAGCAGGCTTCTCTGATCATCCCTCCCACCCCACCCCACACACCACTATAGACATACTGAAGAACTTTTCTTTACAACATTTATCAGTTTGTAATTGTCACTTATTTGTGTCATTATTTGATTAATGTTCACCACACTCACTGGACAATTAATTTCACAAGAGCGAAGACCAGATCTGTGTTTCTTCCCATTTTATCTTCAGCATCTAACTGTCTAAAAAGTCTGTGCAATAAATGAATGAATAATTTACCTTAATTCTAGGCCAAGGGTATCATAAAAGGTTTAATACAGCTATTTCTAAGTTGTATTATTAAGAACACTGACATACCACAAGATCTTAAATAGGTTTTAAGTTTTAAAAAGAGGAGAGGAATTTGTCAAATTGGTTTGAGAAATCTGTATTAAACAGAACCAAACTTAACTTGACTGTGGTCGTTCCCAGAGGCTTTACTATAGTAATATAGGAAGCACTGCATCTCTGAGAGAATAATAATATTTAGTATTGGATCCTGGAAGTATTTGTTTTTTCCTAAAGTTATATATTTTCTGTGTTTGTACTAGTATGCCCCAGAGGTCCACCCTTCTCCCAGAGGAAGGATGACTGAGAGGGCAGTAACAGCAGAGAGCTCTTTAAGATGTCTGCGTTTTCTCTCTCTCAAATGCAAGAGCCTTGGGAATGCTTACTAGTATTTAGCTTTAGTCTATGACCTTGTAAGCATGTTTACAGAATCAGACATTCTAGTAAGATTCCCGAGTTTATTTTCATCAGTTAATCTTGAAAAGCAGGAAATAAATGCAAGAATTAAATAAAACTTTAACAAACAGACCCCATACACACACCTTTTAGTCAGAACAACTAGAAAAGGAAGAGCAATACTTTGGCTCATGCTCTCACTTGCCCCCTGTCGCATGGCTGAGCTGGCTGGTTCATTTTGTCTAGGCTTCAGGCGGGTCTGATTGCTTTAAAATTTAGTTGATTTTTTCTTTTTCTTTTTTGTAGCTAAAACCTGTTTCCTAATCATGAGTACTGCCCTCAAGCCTGACCTGGCAATTTGGTACCATGAGCAGTTGGTCACCTGGGGAATTTATTCATTTGGATACCAATACATGTCATTCCTATTAATAGAAGAGAATGATCCTAAAAACATAAGACTTTAAAACTCCCACTTTCATGTATAGCTGCCAAGTTGCTCACACCACAGTTGCAGTCCAGAGTGGTGAAGATGGCGCCTGGGGCATGAAAGCCTGGTATGAAGGAGCACAAGCTCTCTGGTCACATTGCCAGAGGTCACATTCTGCTTCTGCATTTTTCTGTTTGATAAGGATATACGAGGGTCTTGGGAGAATTAAATGAGCTAATATCTTTAAAGATCTTAGTGTTTACACATAGTAAGTACTCAATACATATTCGCTACTATGGTGCACTTATTCTAAAAAGTATTTAAGGTGGGCCATAGTAATATCTAAAACACAATGCCAATGAGAAATAGGGAAGAAAAATTTAAAGGAAAGCTGGGAATGAAATGGAGCCAAGAATATGGCTACTGCTAAAACTGGACATATCATTAAATCTTCACAGGTATGTCCTTAGTGCCAATCACATCGCTTTTTATATACTGGTGCTGAATATATATTTGGCAAATTTATTTAATTAAATATAAATTATGCTTGCTATATGATTGGATCAGTAATTTTATCCTGAGAGCTTTTTAGCAGGAAAAAAACACACACACACAACTAGTTACTCAATAAAGTGTCTTTAAGATTAAAAATAAACACATGCTCAGGATAAATAAAGCATATTCTGATATTAAGACTGAAGAATAATTTCTCCTGAGGGTCCTTATAATCAGGAAACTATGTAATGGACTGAATAACATGTATAAATGCTTTAAAATTTAATGAAATGGCAAAATTTTATAGAGCTATTTCTTTTATTGTTTAAGCCCAATTAAAGCTAACTCTGGCATGAATTTCTCTTATTTCACTAGACATTTCTTCTCACTCTCTGTGTCTGGGTCATTTTTCTTTTCCCAACTTCTAAACCAGTGTTTCTCAGCTCCTGCTCCCCACTGGGATCACCTGGGGGCTTTTAAAAAATATAGCTCCCTGAACCCGACACAGAACAATTAAATCATAATATTTACAAGTTGGGCTTGAACATTAGTATTTTTTAAAAAACAGAAGATTCTAATGCTGTCAAGGTTGAGGATGAGTGCTCAGAAGATTGGAATGAGCCCAGAGCTTCCCGTTTCATTCCAGAGCCCTTCCATGATCAAATCTGGGCTTCATCTTCTTCCTCATTTCCTACCACTCTCACCCTCCATCTCTGACCCGCAGCCACTACTGCCTTTTGCATTTCTAGAATATTTCATACCTGCTCATGTGTGTGTTTGCACTTGGTTTTCCTTCTACCTGGATGCTCTTTTTGAAGTTATTTACATAATTTGTTTGCTCACTTCTTCCGAATTTCTGTTCAAATGTCCCTGACCACTTTATTAAAATATCATCCATGTTATTACTCTCTATCCACTTACTCTGCATTCTTTTCTTCTTCTCACTTATTACTATGTACAATTTTATTATCTACATATATAAAAGCCTAAGTGACCGGATGACCGGCTGATAGCTATGACATGCACTGACCACCAGGGGGCAGACTCTCAATGCAGCAGCTCCCACAGCGGGAGTGCTGCTCAGCTGACAGATGAGCACCAGACACCGGGCTCACAGCTGGTGAGTGTAGCTGCGGTGGTGCGAGCCTCTCCTGCGGACACTCCCTTTGTGTGCCTGAGTAGTGGCAGCTGGCGGCAGGTGCAGTGGGGCCAGGATGAGCAGGAGCAGCCCAGACTCGGGCTCCTCCCCAGTCACCTGCTGCTTCACACACTACTTTGTGCTGTGTGGGATCGATGTGGACAGCAGGCTGGAGCCCGATGAGCTGGTAAGGCTGGACTGTTGCAGTGTGGAGGTCCACTGGTCCCTGCAGGCCAGGCCGAGGGACCCCACGTGTACCGGGCCTCTAGTGTGTGTGTGTGTGTGTGTGTGTGTGTCTGTATTTGCTCATTTGTATATTTTCTTTGTTGAATAAATGCATCCACAATTTCAATTCAATAATTTTTGGCCAAAATTGAGGCAGATTTTTAAAATATCTACAGACATTGATGGTCAGGATTCAGTCAGTTGTCCATAAAACTCTTTCTCTCCAAGGAACAATAGGTGTTTAAAGGACTGAGCTTGAAACAATTTGACTAGTTAAAAGTGAAACAATTGGCCCAAAGTGTTTGGAAGACTGCTAAACAGCAAGTCAAACCAGCCAGGTCTTGACCAGATAAAGACAGTAAAGCCTGCCCCATTTAAAACATGGACAGAAGGCTTAGACCTGAGTGTTCTGCAACAGTATCTAAAATTTAAACAGTTTAATCCAGAAAAAGCAGCTGAAGATGGGATAGAAAGCATGCAGTAACTGGAATTCAGAGTCAAGAGAGTGCGGTATTATTTTAAGACTCATTGAGTGCTGTTCTGTTGATGAGTACTGAGTTTTCCTCAATGATTTTTTTTTCCCTTTAAACCAGGCCATAGTGTGAGTTAACGTGTTGGGAATGACTTAGTTTTTCCTTATCTAGAGAAAGTGACAAAAGAAACCCTACACATGAGATTCCAGCCCTTACTGGGTTCGCCATTTTGCTGTATTTGCTGATGCAGGCACAAGTAGGTATTTGACGTTTTCTAGGCTATCATGATCTCTATAACTTATGCAAAACTGCAGAAACAAATAAGTTTCTTAAGACTCTACTTATAAATTTTTAGCTGGGTCTGTGGAATGCTTAGAAATATTAGGTTCTTGCCAAGGCTGTTATCATCTGAGCAATAGGACGTGAAACTGAGTGAGGGGGAAAAAGTCATCAGAGGGTCAGAGATACACATCATTCTAAGGAGTAGCTGTTGCAACTTGTTAGTACTGGTTACCTATGGAAAAAGCTGAGGAGATAGAATGGATTAGGTGCAGCAAGCCAGAGGATTTGTTGAAGAAAAGTAGTGGGATACCAGGACTGGAAATAGGAATGACAAGAGTTCTCACTATGTCAATTAAGACAGGTTAAATGAGAATATAGTTAGCAGGCGTCAGAAGTTCAGACAAAACATAATCAGTCACCGAAGTAGTAATCAGTAAAAGTTTATTGTTTACACACCGAAAAGATAGTTTGCAAACTAGGAGCCCTCAAACCAAAATATGGATGAGGCTCAGGAGTATATTGTTCTAAGACAGCTTATATTAGCGAGAAAGCAGGGACTGTTTATTCTTCACAGTGATTGGTTATAGGATTAGAATTTTTTTAAATGATAGGGAATTGGTCAATGGTTACCTCATATGAACCTTGGGAAACAGTTCAAATTTTGTTTATGATTTTTAGAGGCATAAGCAAGAAATGATCCAGGAAGTCATTCTCAGAGATCTGTTGTTGCCGAACATCTTGTTATTCTGTCCATTTCTTTGCTGCCTTTCTCCCTGTGGTGTGTCTTCTAGTTTTCCTAAAAATAGAGACTATGCCATTTTTGTTGTATGCTATGCAGAAAGGGAAGAGAGAGAGTACTGTCTCACACAGCCATGTTCATACCGGGAGTCCTTCCTTTGACCCATCATCACTGCCTTTCTCTCACTCTTCAATGGCTCTCACTTAAAGCACGGAAATCCCGCAGTCTGCTAACCTCTCTCATTCATACGTCACTTTGTTAAAGCATGTATGAATGCTTTCCCTTATAGCCTTCTTCATCATTTCTTCAACACATAATTCAAAGTTGGTTCATTTTTCCTTGCCATTCTTTTGCCTTGGAATTCCTTTCTTTCCCTTCCCTGATTGGTGTACTACTACTCATGCTTTAAGAACTAACAAAGTATATTACCTCTTTTAGGAACCCTTTTTTGACACCTCCTCAAGATGAATGTGGTACCTGCCAAGATGAGGCAGAATTAATCTCTAACCTGTCCTGCTACAAGATGTTGCCCCATTTTTAGTGCACTTGTCTTGCTGTTTTCAGTATTTATAAATTTTATTATCAAGCCAATGAGTGACTGTGTATTAACTTGTCAATGCAGAACTTTCAAGTGCTAGATTTCTAGGATCCTACTTATAGCTGTCCTATATGGTCAGCACATACCCTCATTTGGGCTCATTTGATTTTCCACTGGTCAGTTGAAGGATACAGTGATATGGTGCATCTATATTTTCGTATCTAGCTTTTGTTTTTAAAGTGATTTAATTATTTCAAAGCAATTTTTCACACTTAGGATGTAACTGAAACTCCTCTAGAATTGGAGCACTCATAAATTATGAATAAGTTAAGTAATCATTAATGGAATTCTTCTGCATTCCAGGTGATGCAACAGTGACAATAGCTCACAGATATACCCCCAAAGAACAACTGAAGATCCATACTCAGCTGGCAGATATTGTCATAGTCGCTGCAGGTAAGTCTTTAGTGGGTGTTATTTGGTGGAATATCATCAGCAGAGTAATTCCTGCCCTAATTGCCAGCATGTCCGTAAGAACCACTTCTTCAGAGAATTAAGATATGTATGATTAACTTCCGACAACTGGATTCTGTCTCTTGGCAATCATCATATTGGTCATATTGGTCCACTGTGCCTGTATTAGCATTTGTCACTTCATTATAGAAAACCTGAATAACCTTTGGAATGAAATATTAAGCACAAGAACAGAGTACACTTTGCCAATTCTTTTGACAACATGATTGCTTCTAAACATGAATGAATTATGGGGAGACTGGTAGGAAATGCTGTTGAAGGGATAGCCATGGCTGGTACATGTCGGAATTTGTAGGCCATGGTAAAAACTTTGATATAAGCTACGATGGCTGAGATCAGGAGATTGACATGGTCTGGCATACGTTTTTAAAAGATTACTTACACTGAGTCAAGAATTGACTTTAGAGAGACAAGAATGGAAACAGAGAACAGTTATTATACTTTCATTTAATGGGTCTAGCTTTTTCTAATTTGTTTTACATTTGAATATACAAAATAATTCTACCCTTTACTTCTGCCTTTACCCTTTACTCTCGCCACATAGTATTTCTACGGTGCAGACACTGTGACTGTTCTTTATCCAAGGCTGGAATGAGAGCCCTTTTAATTTTATCAATTAGATATTATTGATAATTTCTACACTTTACAGTTGAATTGCTGAGTATTTACAAATTATGAAGGGAGAGTAAACGTTTCATAATAAATTGAGTTTAATGGAAAATAATAATAATTTAAATTAGTTTTAACAGAATTTAATTCACTTTCTTATTCTATAGGCCCTTTATAGGAACTCAAAATATATATGTGATAACTTTAGATGGAGTAATTTGCCTCTTCATAGAGTATAAATAGAAATATTCCCATTTTAGAATCAACAATAATCTTCTAACTACAGTTCCTGTTTTTCTAAAAAATTATATTCAGGGGGTTTACCAGATGTAAGAGTTTGAGCTCAATTGACAGAAGTAAGATGGATGTTTAGAGAGGCAATACACTTTGTTAGATCACAGACATTAGGTGAAATACTGCTGCAGCAACTGATAGAGTCATGCAAGATAAATATTACATTGACTTTTTTTTAGAAACACTTGAAGTCACACACAAGACTCAGAATTTGGTGAGGAGAGAGGAATTTGAGTGGTCGTCATTGCTAATCTCTAATTTTAGACAAAATGAAATGTTCATTATTATTAAAATTTGATTTGATTCTGAGGTTAACAATATATAAAGAATATTTCACAGTTGATCTTAGTTCTCATTTATCAATTATAATATCAAATGCATATTTTCTTTATTGAATGCATATTTGGAGCAAAATCCCTCAGTATGCATTCATACTCATGTTTTTCGTGTTATGAGAAATGACAAATGGGTAATTACCATCCTCTTTCAAGAACCACGGATATTCTGTTGTGACTAAATCAAACTTTATGTCACAAGTCATTATGCCAACACTGTCATCATCCTTGAGTTTCTCATATAGACTCACTGTATTGGCACTGTGATCAAGGAGTTAAAAAATAAGAAAGGAAGGGGAAAATAAAGGGAAAAGGGACCAATTCTACATAAAGTTAACAAAAGAGGAGCCTGGAGGTACCCAGGTCTCTAGGTGATGAAGCAGTATTGAGGCTCTATATCTCAGCCATCCTACTCAGGGTATCCTATTACCACCAGAGGGCGCCAGTCCCGTGTGCAGGCTATTTTAGACAGCCAGTTGGCCACGCACAGTCTTAATCCTGGAAGGAAGACAATTTTGAGTGAAGGCAGTGCAAACAGGTATTGTTCCTTGCTTTGTATTCCAGCTCTAGTGCCCCTAACTCGATACAAATGTATGCTGAATTCTGGAATACAGCTCTGTATGTAGCCCTGCAATCATCCTTAGGAAATAAACATCTGTGTAGTGGGAAATTTCAGGGAAGAAAATTGAGAATTTGTAAGAAATAACTAAAGATTACTACATTTTTACTTCTTTAATAATCACCTGGAGAATTTGAGGATAAAATACGTAGAGATTGGTAAATTATAGTGGAATTGTAGGGAAGGCATAAAAAAACAACAACACACTAATAATGAATAACCACATCATGCATTCTGTGTGGGAAATAAACACATGTGATTAGCAGTGGGTATTACAAAAGGATATAATGACCTCATGGCAGAGGTATTGATTATTGTCATAACTAGAATGTCAGCATATATGGAAGCAGTACCATCTCAAAGTTAGGAGGAGTAGAGGAGGAGTAGTGGGTGATGTATCAGGCACATTGATAATGTCTGGAATGACAATAAAGAACGTGGTGAAGAAACCTTGGAATGGGTTTGCAGAAGAAAAGTATAAGAGGAAATGGCATGTGATGATTCTGGTGCATGACTAAAATTAGCTTATGTTCATATTAATCTCACTTCTCCAGTTTCTCAAACTTTCATAGGTTTAACTATATAGGACTTACCTTTAAAGCATCTCACCAAAATTTGAAAAGTAGACTAATATAGAAGTTCAAATTTGAAAACCAAATCCTGTCAAACTATGCTGTTAGAAATAAAAGGCTCTAGGCTCCTACTCAATGCTATACCCCTCTGCATTTTTCCCAGAGAGAAATAATCTGTTTCTAGGAACTTTGCTGTACCATGGTTATAACACATAACTATATATATATATATATATATATATATATATATATATATATATATCTAAGCAACTGTTATGACTGGCCGACCGGCCGGTAGCTATGATGCACACTGACCACCAGGGGGCAGGTGTTCAATGCAGAAGCTGCCCCCTGGTGGTCAATGAACTCCCACAGCCAACCTCCTGCAGTCCCTCCCCTCAGCCAGCCCCAATTATCCCCGATCACCAGCCAGGCCAAGGGACCCCACCCATGCACAAATTTGTGCACCAGGCCTCTAGTTCAGTGGTTCTCAACCTTCCTAAAGCCGCAACCCTTTAATACAGTTCCTCATGTTGTGGTGACCCCCAATTTCATTGTTACAAATTGAACATAATTAAAGCATAGTGATTAATCACAAAAACAATATGTAATTATTAGGCGACCCCTGTGAAAGGGTCGTTCAGCCCCCAAAGGGGTCGCGACCCACAGGTTGAGAACTGCTGCTCTAGTTGTTTAAAGTTGTCTATACCCTTCTCTTTACAATTGCAGAGACAGAAATTTTTTTTTACTGGTGCTCAAAACAGTACCTGATACATTGTGGGTACTCAATAAATGTATGCTGCATTGATTTTGAGACGAGAACTGGAACAAATACTTCTTCAAATTATTACAAATTTAGCTGGTAATTTTTTTAAAAAAAATTAAATTTATTTAAGGATGGGGGTTGGAGTATCCAAAGGAAGGGCTGCATAGCACCAAGCCAAGGGGACACTGGGTCAATGATGACAGCACCCAGGAGCCAGAGTTTCATCCTTATACGCAGTCACTGGCAGGAAACTTGTCATCAGTGGGTTTGGGGGCTGAGCTGGTGGGCTTGGAATGTGGATGGAATGCAGGTGTGCAATCAGTAGCCTTCAGAACAGTTTCCTTTCCTTGTATGGTCTGACTCCTGGTGTCTAGTGAGTTTTTCTTGGTCTTTTGTTCTCCTGTGGTCGGAAGCTTACAGATGGCTGCTAAGGATTGTATTGTACTATAGGCCTAATGTTTCCCTCCTCTTTCTGTTTGTTAATAATTATTCTTAATAAACAGTTATGCCACATGTCAGAAACCAATCACCTAGCACCTTAGCGTGTCCATTATTATAAGGGAGGGTGAAATTATCGGATACCCAAGGCTGAGGAAACCAGTTGAATGACTTGAGAGGTAAAAGCTGGTCCTGAGGCAGCCACAGCACCACGTGTCTGGTTTTGCTGCTTTTCTGGGCCGGAAGCTGAAATACAACTGAGGCCTAGATGTTTATCTTTAGGGAGGAAAAGGTCAGGGGGTATAAATTCCTGACTAAAGATGTGAAATATCTGGAGTCCAAATCACATGACCAGTGATATGCTAGGGGAAGATAGATTACCTTGGGGGCCAGGTTCTTGTTTTCCCAGTTTTGCCCCTTGCTAGGCATCTAGGGCTTTCTGCCCTAGTGAGTTTCTGTACCTAGTCCATTATTCTTGCTCTGGGTTCTGTCTAACACTCCCCCCTCACCCCCTCAAGGACCTTGGCACTGAATTCTTTCAGAGAAAAGAGGGTGTAAGGTCTCTTCTATAGCTGCTTCCTGCTGAAAGGGGCAACATTTTTCTTCAGAGCCAAAAATCCTTGCTCTCTGTTAGGGACAGTAAGGCCTGGCCACAAAAGGAGGTTGTGATGGTGTTGAGGAGTGGTATTTCCTGAGTACAAGCAGGGATTGTAACCTGATGGAGACAAACTGTGCTACAAATCTTACTGTTATTGGGACAAAAGCTAGAACAGCAAGAATTATGACAAATGATCTGATGGAAGGAAAGAAAGAATAGTTTGGAGGGTTGTAGCCAAATATTTTAGATTAATTTAGGATCCAATTCAAATCATAAATGAAAAATAAAGCTGTGAGTCTAATATTCATAACTGTGTATTATAAAGTCTATGTAAACATAATTCCCCCTCCCTAAAATCACCCTCATTTTTTAAAAAATATATTTTATTGATTTTTTTTACAGAGAGGAAGGGAGAAGGAGAGGGATAGAGAGTTAGAAACATCGATGAGAGAGAAACATCGATTCAGCTGCTTCCTGCACACTCCCTACTGGGGATGTGCCCGCAACCAAGGTACATGCCCTTGACCAGAATCGAACCTGGGACCCTTCAGTCCGCAGGCCGACGCTCTATCCACTGAGCCAAACCAGTCATGGCCACCCTCATTTTTATTAAAGAGCCAAATTAAGACCAATATATTTACTGTATTACGTTAAGTTTCAATTTGGTCTGATTGTTTGCATGAACACAATAAGAATAGCAATAGATTCTATAGGCTTTTAAAACCCTGCTTTGCTGATAAATTTTTAAGAATATAATTTTATAAAGATGAATTTGTTTAACATGTTAAGCACTCAGCCTGTTTTGTCTTCCGGACGGAAAGTGTAGTGTCAGTCACCGGTGACTGACTGGGCGTTTAACGTGTTAAAATTTATTGGTCATTGTAAAGTAATTGATAAAGCCATCTAAGTGAGTTATTTTTTGAAATAAAAGAGTAGTTTCTATCATTAAGTAGAGGAGTAGACTGATCTGAGTATAAATGTTAAATTAAGAAATTAGCCTGGCCAGTGTGGCTCAGTGGTTGAGCATCGACCTATGAATCAGGAGGTTCCTGGTCAGGGCACATGTCCATATTGCAAGCTTGATCCCCAGTGTGGTGCATGCAGGAGGCAACCTATCAGTGATTCTTCCTCATCATTGATGTTTCTATTTCTCCCTCTCCCATCCTCTCTGAAATCAATAAAAATATATTTAAAAAAAAGAAACTATGAGAAGAGTGAAGAAAGAGACTATTATAGACAGCTAAAATTGAGGGTATTAAACAGTTGAATAAAGAAGTAGAGTAGCCACCCCTTGTCTGTGGGGATATATTCTAGGACCCTCAGTGGATGCCTGATACCATAGGTCAGTGATTCTCAACCTTCTGGTCCTTTAAATACAGTTCCTCATGTTGTGACCCAACCATAAAATTATTTTCGTTGCTACTTCATAACTGTAATGTTGCTACTGTTATGAATCGTAATGTAAATATCTGATATGCAGGATGGTCTTAGGTGACCCCTGTGAAAGGGTCGTTCGACCGCCAAAGGGGTCGAGATCCACAGGTTGAGAACTGCTGCCATAGGTAGTACTGAACCCTATGTCTTTCTTATACATACATATTTATGATAAACATTAATTTATAAGTTAGTCACAGTAAGATATTAACAAAATAATTAATAATAAACTAAAGCTTATGTGACTGTGTGCTTTCGCATTCCTTCCCTGTCTCTCTTTCAATATTTTATTGTATTTTATAGCTTCTCTTTAGCATATTCAAATTTCCAGCATGATTACTCGGGTGCTTTGAGACATTATGAAGTAAAATAAGGTTTACTCAAGCACAAGCATTACTTTACTGTGACAGGGGATAACTAACATGACTGCTAAGTGACTAAGGGCAGGGAGCATATACAGAGTGGACACACTGGACAAAGGGATGATTCACATCCCAGGCTGAACAGAGTAGGGCGACACACGGTTTTATCCCATTACTCAGAACAGTGCACAATTTAAAAGTTATGAATTATATATTTATGAAATTTTTCATTAACATTTTGGATCTAGGTTGACCACAGGTAACTGAAACCACAGAAGGTGAAGAAACTGAGGATAAAAGAAGACTACTCTAGTTTTGGGGAAGGCTAAATTGGCTTGTGTAAGGCTAATGATAAAGAAGGTACTGCTGTCCAGAAGAGGGCACAGATTCTAAGATTGTGTTAAAAAGTCCTTTGGTTATCCATGTCTCATGCTGGGGAAATGCTACAATTGTAAAGGGTCTAGGAATTTTCATTATCCAGGCAGGATTGGCAATTTTTTCCCAGACATTGTCTAAAGAACCCTCCACCCATCTGAGTAAACTTGTTGGAACTAGCTTCATTCAGAAGATGAGCTGCTGAATCAATGCCACTTGCCTATTATTATTAACCTCTGGATACAGTGTCATAGTTGGTGAAAGCTGGCATTTTGTCCACTAAGCCATCCCTTCCAGCGTGATGAATGAACCTTCACAGTCATAACTCAAGCATCTACTGCAACACTTTTAAAGATAGACACTGTAATATAAAACAGGATAAATGGGCAATTCAGTAGAGTAATTGAGAATATTCATACTTACTCTTCATAAAATACAAAGTGACCAACCAACTACTTTTCACCACTTCTTCCATCATATTTTCAAGTTTTAGATACACACCCATCAGACATCATCCTAGGTTCTCAGTACAGTATTTCCTCTTCCTTTGAGCAGGATTAGTAATTTTCAGGATGCCAGGACACTGAGAAGTTCCTAGGGATGGGGTATGAAAATAGTCTATGCCATCATTTGGAGCTCATGGCACTTGGGTGTGGAACTTACTCCTTTACAGCTCTGGGTGCTTCCTGAGCCAATGTCAGCACACTGTATGGTTTCACTATGCTATTGTTCTTCCCATATTCTTCTTCTCATTCTCCATCTTGTCCCCGTTAGTCTCTGCTTCTCCACTAGAATTCCTTCCTAAATTTGTCATTTATCTTAATTTTGTCAATTATTGTCAATGGTATGGAGTGGTGTAAATGCACAGGCCTTGCTGGAGTAAGTATTTCAGAATTTAAATCCCATCTCTGCCAATTGTTAATTGTGCAACCTTGATCAAGTATGTGCTCTGTAGTTTTTCCTGGCCATCTAGTCTGTTTTTCTGGTAAGCCCATCTATTTTTTTATTTATTCTTCCATTCCTGTGCTGTCCTTTCATCTTTCTTGAGGCTCTGGTCAAGGCAGAGATGGCCATGAGATTCATGTCAGCATGCTAGTAGGGATTAAAAGTCCACTATTTCTCTGTTAGCAAATGAGTTTATCTATATTAAAAATAGGATAGGATTGCCCTCGCCGGTTTGGCTCAGTGGATAGAGCATTGGCCTGCAAACTGAAGCATCCTAGGTTCAATTCCGGTCAAGTGCACATGCCCGGGTTGTGGACTTGATCCCCAGTAGGGATGCGCAGGAGGCAGCCAATCAATGATTCTCTCTTATCATTAATATTTCTATCTCTCTCTCCCTCTTCCTTCCTCTCTGAAATCAATAAAAATATATTTAAAAAAATAGGATGGGATCTAAGATAGCTAATCCATCCTAATATATATAAAGAGCTAGGTGCCATCATGACCGAACGGGCGACCAGTCACCATGAAGTGCATGGAGCACCTTTCGGTCCCCCCCTCCACTGGCCCCCGAGCCACTCACCATGAGGGGGACTGGTGCCGGGGAGGGACTGGGGACTGTTGAGCGACTGTGGTGGGCTGGCCATGAGCTTAGTGGAGCAGTCACCGGCGGCAGCAAGTTTCGCGAAGCAGTCGCAGGGCAGGGGAGTTTCAGGGAGCAGTTGCAGAGTAGGGGGAGGAGGAGTTTCGCAGAGTGTCCAGTGGCGAGCTTCGTGGGGTGGCAGCAAGCTTCGCGGAGTGCCCTGGGGCGGGGAAAGCGTCGCGGGGTTCTCAGAGTGTCCTGAGGAGGGGAGCTTCACGTAGTGCTGCAGAGTGGCAGAGGCCATGAGACGGAGGCCAGGCTAGGCCTAGGGACCCTAACCGCACACGATTTCGTGTGTGCTGGGCCTCTAGTATCTAATAAAGAGTGTTTCCTACAGCCATTATTTTTTCCTGGTATATTAGTAGATGATTTAAAATCTAGTGTAAGGCTCTGAGCTCTTTTAAAATACGTATTTTGAATAGTATTACTCATTTCAGCTAGTGACTCCAATAAATGTTATCTGGTCTACACTGAAGAGGAGGTTTAAAGCATTGTTTTCTACTATATCTTCACTGGATTTATACCTTTATAGTTTATTAATTTTTAATAGACCTTTCTTTATATGAGGCTTATCAAGTGATAACTTATAGTTGTACAAAATATCTGCCTAGCCCTAGCCAATTTGGCTCAGTGGATAGAGCGTCGGCCTGCAGACCCAAAGGGTTTCGGGTTTGATTTTGGTCAAGGCACATGCCTGGTTTACAGGCTCCTCTCCGGCCTGGGCCCTGGTCAGCACGTGGGCATGAGGCAACCAATCGATGTGTTTCTCTCACTTCGATGTTTCTCTCTGTCTTTCCCTCTCTCTTCCACTCTCTCTAAAAATGAATGGGAAAATATCCTTAGGTGAGGATTAAAACAAAAACAAAATATCTGCTTAACAACACCCATGCAAGTCATAAAATATGCTTTAATATTATGTGAAATTTGGATACATCACACTAACAGGGGATGGCATTGGGTGCCTTTATTTAAAGTAGAAAAGTCCCCTTTTAAGCATCATATTGCTAATTCTGAAATGTAACAAAATAAAAGGGAGGAGAATGGAAATACAGAGGACCTAGGTGAGATATGAGATGAGTCTATAAAGAACAGCAAGAATTATGGTGGGTCAGTATGGAAGGTGACCACGTGGAGGGGACGGCATTGAGGTGACTCCGAAGGTATTGTGACCTCCAGTACCCAGGACCAGGTTTATTTATTTTTAAATATCTAGTGAAGAATCTTGCGCTGGGGATTAGAAAACTCATTGCTGAATGAATATTCTTCCTTGTTTAGAATTTAGGTGTTTATCTTTGTTTAAGCTTTTTTCCGAGAAGTTGAGGGGGCCTTTATCGGGGTAGATGATCTCTCCAGGATCCATTCAACCTTAATACCTTGTTTGGGCTGTTCCACTTCACGAAAGCTTAATATGGCATTGCATCAGCACCCTTGACTCAGCGCTTGCAGCTGCAGAGTTCAGAGGTAAGGTAGGGAGGAGGCAGAGAAACAGCTGAGAAATGATGACCATCTTCAATGAAAGAATAAGAAAATACTTTGCTCTACTGTCTAGTGTGGGTAGGAACATGAGCCCTTCTTTGGTGAAGTCATTCCTCTGGTGTATTCTGAGTGTGTGGTGTTGCTGAATGTCTCTTCCAAACATGTGTTGACTGGAAGAAAGTGAAATGATTCCATTATCTATAGTCAGTTATTATTAGTTGTGGTTTTACAGTAACATTCACACATCTAATTAAAATACAGGAAAATTGAAACTTTAAAAAAATCAGGGATCAAAATGCCACACATCAACACTTGTGTAATCCATGTAGAGATAGTGTTTGAAATAGGCTGTGGAGAATCTTACTGCGCACCTGGCCTCCTGCTTCAGGTGTGGCTTTGGTTCTGAAGGACAGTGATGAGAAGAAAGGAATCACTGGTGCCAGCATATATCTCATCAGACAGCTTTGTATGAAAGCCCCTACTTTTTGCCTGTATGCATAGTCAAGGGAAGGTTTCTGTCTCTGTCCCTTCAAATTTCACCTGAGTGCATTTCCTCCGAATTTATTTCTGATTTGGTTAATTAATAATTGCCTATTTTATACTTATTTATTTATTTTACATATATTTTTATTGATTTCAGAGAGGAAGGTAGAGGGAGAGAGAGATAGAAACATCAATCATGAAAGAGAATCATTGATCGGCTGCCTCCTGCACGCCCCCTACTGGGGCTTGAGCCTGCAACCCAGGCATGTGCCCTTGACCAGAATCAAACCCAGGACCCTTCAGTTCGTAGGCTGACACTCTAGCCCAGGGGTGGGCAAACTTTTTGACTCGAGGGCCACAATGGGTTCTTAAACTGGACCAGAGGGCCGGAACAAAAGCATGGATGGAGTGTTTGTGTGAACTAATATAAATTCAGAGTAAACATCATTACATAAAAGGGTACTGTCTTTTTTTTTTGTTGTTTTATTCATATCAAACGGGCCGGATCCGGCCCGCGGGCCGTAGTTTGCCCACGGCTGCTCTAGCCACTGTGCCCTTTAAATCAAGATGGTAATCTATATCCGGGATCAACTATTATATTGCAGAAAAGGCAGGTACATTTCCATAATGTTCTTATTATGTTTCCCCATAATTCATAGTTACACTGACTTTAAAGATAACCAGGAAGATTTACTCTTTGTAAAACACACACACACATACACACACACACACACACACAACACATTATGATATACATTCACCCTAGGATAGTTGGTCTGAATGAATATTCTTAAAAATAATGTGGTACACCATATCACAGTGAATGAAATTCCCTTTGTTTTTACTAAGAGTAACAAATTCTTTTAGGTTACTAAGCTGTCACCCCAAATTTACTTTTTTGGGGGATTAAAAAACTATTTGAAGGGGTTTCCTCCTTACTTTATAAGTTTTCTGACTTTTTAGTGGAAACTCTGCAAAGGAATACTGAATGGCTTGGAAATAACTCAGGACATGGTGTTAGTTTACCTAGGGCACTAGATGAGATAGTAACTTGACTACATTTCTTCAAATAAAAATACATAGACTTAAAAACTTGGATATATGCTGTGAACACACATTATCTCAGTTCCCAAAATACTACATCCAGGAATTTATCCCATTGAAAACTGTAATGAGCTTACAGAGATAACATTCAAGGATATCCACTGCAGATTTATTTATGATAGCAAAGAGTTGGAAACAGTCTAAGCACCCAACAACATGGGAACATTTAAGGAATGATGGCGTATCTACACAAAGGGATGCTTACAGCCAATTATATTCTGAAGAATACTTGCATTAGATTACATGTGGTAGAAATCCAAATATGCGTTTAGCTTTGCAGAGCTTGCAGATTGTGACTACAGTTCTCTGTCTGCCAATAAGTAGAGTTTCACATTCATCTATTTTAACAGTAAAAGACTTGGCATTTTCTTAGCTGAGTAGAGTATTACTACATTTTTATTCTAGTTCTGCTTTTACAAAACACAGCCTGCATATGTGTCCCTTTCATAATGTGCGGCAGTTATAAAGAGCATACCCTCACAGAGTGATGCTTTAGGAATTAATAATTTGTTGAAAGGGCCAAAAAAAACTATTCATTTCCATTCCTTTTTGTCATAGACCCATATTTGTTTCTGCAAAATATGTGGTCCAACTGGAAAAAACATAAGCTTCTGGGACATTTTTTATATGATTTTGATGGCCAAGGAATTTGTAAATCAAATTAAAACCCCTTTCTACCTGTTACATGTTTATTACATTTATTAAATATTCTTGCATATTAAATTATTTTTGCATCATCAAATGCACTTTAGGGATTCTGGCCTATAAACTCTAAGTGGAAGCTAGTTGATCCTAGAATAATTAATCCTATTAATCCTTTTATACCATTAATCCTAGAATAATTATGTAAAGAAAAGGCTCCTCTCTCCCCCTACTACCAAAAGACAAAAATAATCATTTACTCATGACATTATTTTCCTGGAATCAGCTGGAGATCATAGTCACAAAACAATAGTGGCTAACACAGGTAAAATCAGGGCATTTTTAGCTCATTTATACATGGCCTTTTAAGCTATCTATTTTTTTTTAATATACAAGAGGCCCAGTGCACAAAATTCATGCACAAGGGAGGGGGGGTGTCCCTCACCTGGCCTGCACCCTCTCCAATCTGGGACATCCCTCTCACAATCTGGGACCACTGGCTCCTAACCGCTTGCCTGCCTGCCTGTCTGCCTGATTGCCCCTAACCACTTCTGCCTGCCAGCCTAATTGCCCCCTAACCACTCCCCTGTTGGCCCGATTGCCCCCAACTGCTCTCCCCTACCAGCCTGATTGCCCACAACTGCCCTCCCCTGCTGCAACCCACCTCCTACGCTGGGACTGGCCTCCTCCACACTGCACAGAGCCGCGGGACCCCCAGGCCTCATGGCGTGGAGTGGCCACTAGGCCCCACCTCTCCTGTGCACATGGCCATTTTGTGGTGGCCATCTTGTGATGACTTCACGCAAGGGCATGACGCCACCTAGGCTTTTATTATATAGGATTTTTTTATTGATTTCACAGAGAGGAAGGGAGAGGGAGAGAGAGAAACGTCAGCGATGAGAGAGAATCATTGATCGGCTGCCTCCTGTACACCCTCTATTGGGAATTGAGCCCACAACCTAGGCATGTGCCCTGACTGGGGATCAAACCATGACCCCCTGGTTCAGGGCTCAACCACTGAGCAATACCGGCCAAGCAAGCCATCTTTGTATTTTGTTCTAAAGAAATAATGGGATATTTGCAAAATAAATTGAGTTGCTAAAATTACCCAAAGGTGATTAATGGTGGAATTTTATTTATACTTTGAATTTTTTTGAAAAAAGAAGTTTGAAGC
Source organism: Myotis lucifugus (assembly GCF_000147115.1). Taxonomy (NCBI): domain Eukaryota; kingdom Metazoa; phylum Chordata; class Mammalia; order Chiroptera; family Vespertilionidae; genus Myotis; species Myotis lucifugus. The sequence continues at coordinate 812,757 of NW_005871184.1, read as the reverse complement.
AACTTATTTAAAAAAGAAACATTTTTGTTACATAGAGAGGTCACTTAAAATAACTTAATACCACAAAACTATATCTAACACAATATTCATATTGTATTTGACATTTCAATTAGAAAACTAAGAAGCCAAAGGCAATTGTCATTAATTGAATGCTACTGTTTGCCAAGCACCATGCTCTGTGTTTTCACCTACTTAGCATTATTTTTACAGCAAACGGAGGGCAGGGGGTGGGGAGTGTTACTGTGTTCACTTTTATAAATGTGAAAGATAGTCTTACCATTAGTATACGATCACATGAAGCCCAAGTTCTCTCCGTGACTCAGACTGCACGCCTGTGCAGACCTAATGGCAAACCTTATTCCCCACTGGGTGTCTGCTAGTTCTCCACGTAGAGCTGTCAGTGTCATCTGTCTTCCCACATGAAGAATTCCTCAGACCATGCTTTGTCCTATTATGCTACATGGAACAGAATGACTGCTGTATGTCCACATTCCCCTGGAATCTGTGATTTGGACATTTCTGGAATTTCTGCTCACCTCTCTTTCCCCTCCTGCCAATTCTTGCTACGACTGCCAGGTAAGACACTCCCCAGACTTGCAGAGACACAGCTGTATCACCTTCTCGTTTCTTCTAAACAGCCCTGCAGTGCCAGCCAAGCTAATTAAAATATAGGCAAAAATGAGAGAAACTACTCAAATAATGTCCTGTCTCTTCTTAGAAGCTCTTTCCTCCTCACTAGCGTGGGGCCAGGGGAGGGGGGAGAGTATGTCACAAGGAAAACTTTGAATTTCTTAGTCAGAATTCTGAGGATTTGTTACCTTAAGATGTCTAATAGGTGCTTACTGAACTGTATTCATTTGCTTTCTCACATGAACACATTTCCAACTTGAAGTATATAGAACAAGAGCCTTGGTGACTCTCTTGTTTTCATATGGGATGCTTCCTGTTATCTTTCTCCCCGTTAGACTAACGTGCCACTTTCCCAGGACTGGCCTATTAAGCTAGTCTAAAGCTACACTCTCCCTCCCTCTCTTCCTTTCCTCAACACATTTACTGAGCACCAAGTAGTGCCAGGCAGTGGGTTCAAAACTGACTTAGTTACTGCCCTCAGGGAGCTTGTAGTCTACTTTAAACAGGCATTAGTCAAATAGCAACTTGCAAACAGAATGAAAAAATTTAAAAACTTGTGAGAAAGGAAAGTGCAGGGACTATGGGTGCATATATAGAGGGGCACTTGGTCTCCTATTGGGTTTGGCGTCGCCACAGAAGGCATCTCAGGAGTTGAATGGCTGGCATATGCTTTTCAAGGGTCATTACTAATAGACAAGAAAGACCTTTACAGTTTCCTTTCCTTTTACCAGTTTTCACTGGGCACCTTGTGTCCATCTGGTGTGATTTTATTGCAGTGCGTTTCGGTTGCACCAGTCATCTCCCACACAGTAGGGATGTTCACGTTCACCAGGACAGGGCTCTGTCAGCTATCCTCCCACTCCCGATGTCAGCCTACTGTGTTTACACCCCCTTAGGCTACATGGGAAGGGCGAGTTATGGTAGGAGAACTCTACCACAAAGTCTGAAGCTTTCCAATCCACTTTGGTGAATTTTGTTCATTTTTAAACACAAGTTTTGGCCTTTTATGGTAGCTTTATTGTTTTGTTTTATTTATTTGCTTTTAATAAGCATTTTCTTAATCTCAAACAATGTATTCCTTTGATTTCCTTGCTTTTATCTCAGGTCTGTTTAGAGTCCCATGGGTCATTTCAGTGTTTCCAAATGAATATGAATGTGTTGCCCTAATTTTTTGTTTGGTTCTTGTATCACCAAACATGTAATAAGGAACTAGTAATTCTCACAAAACAAAGCTTGTAGGCAAGGTAACAGAGCCAACCATTAAATCCCTGAGAGAACAGAGAGCTTTTCTCATTCTCTCAAAGTGCCCGTTCTTTCCCGACTTTGGCTCATACACTGACCTCATCTATGACAGTGAACTCTGTGAGATTTGGTACCGAAAATTGTTTAATAATATTGTTTTGAATGTTCTACAGCGAACCAAAATTAAAAGTAACACCGCTCATTTTGTTGGTAGGTGTTACTATTTGTTTCAACTGTTGTTACATGGTTATTACAGTTCAAGGTTGTGCCACTCCCTGTTTGTGGGGGTGGGGTCTCAAGTGAGAGTGAGATTATTCATTATATTTGTCACCACAGTCTCTCCAATCTGCTGGAAGTGGTATGATCCTCAGACCAAAAAGGTGGGGTGTGGGGAGGTCTTTGCTTGGTGGTAGAGATAGATCCTTTTATTGGCTTTGAAGGAAAGGGTCAGAGTGCCCAATGAACTGCTTTTGTCAGTGGGAAGGAAGATATGAAAACAAAGACTGGTAGTGGCTACAAAAGACATCCAGGTGAGTTGTGCTGAACTTGTACTAGCACTCTGGACTAAACTATAGTTTGATTCAAGCAATCTTAAAATTCTGCAAAAGCAGTGATCCCACTGTGAGCTTGACAGCTTCCCAATACGTTCCCCTCCCCTGAGATTGATGGTGATATTAACAAATACGACTTTTAAGTATTGTATAATGATGTGTGACAACATTGGGAAGATGTGTGCAACTCAGTGAAGTGATATTTTTCAAATAAGTAATGCATGATATCACTATATCCACTCAAAATGTAAGGTAGACCAGTATTGGGTTTTAATACTATAGACTATGGAAAGGTCATTGAAATGGCTTCAAATTACACATTGCAACTACCCTGTAGAAATGGTTTCTTGTCTAGTTTTGATGTAGATTCAAAGAAAGATGACCACGATTAACTTATAAGTCTTTTAGAACACTTCTTCCTTTTCCAACTACATGTGAGAATGGTGCTGGATGCAAAAGCAGATTGAGAATAGCTTCTTCTATTACCTGGACATTAAAAGATTATCCAAATTGTAAAACAGCCCCTCTCTTCTCACTATTTTTTTGTTGTCGTTTTGGGATATGTGGTTATTTTAATTAAAATCTATCATTTTAACATGTAATGGGATTACTATCGTCTTTTTAAAAAGAATTAAATAAATATTTAAGCAGTTTGTCAGTTTTGATTGCTTATATGATAAAGTCAATGGACATAAGCCACATAAAAAAAAGTTCTTTTGGGTCTTCAATAATTTTTAAGACTGTAAAGTAGGCCTGAAACCAAAAAATTTGAAACCCACTAATTTGCATAATAACACTGTTTTCATTCATGTCTGTTCAAATGAACATATGAGAGGCCTATCTAAAAATAGCAGGGTTTTATGGCACTTATCATTGCCAGACACTGTGTGCGGTATTTATTTATTTATTTATTTATTTATTTATTTATTTATTTCTTAGCTACCTTCCCTATGAAAAAGTCGACTCCATAAGGAAGAGATTATTGTCTATCTTATTCATTGTCTTATCCCTTTCACTTTCTCTGCTACCTGGCACATAATAGCTATTCTGCAAATATCTGTTGAAATAATGAGAATATTTCCCATCTGGATATTTTCCTTATAGTACTAAAATTTTAGAGATCCTCTGTATAATTCTTTTTAATTATGCCTCACACCTTTGCTGTTATTTTTACATCTCTCATGGATCTTTATACTCCTTAACAAGTTTAGTCAGTTTTCACATAGTGTTCTCTTCTGCTTTAACCCCTCATCACCCTCTCTTCACAACATACATTCATATAGAGATGAGTTTTATTTTTCCTGCCAACAACGCTGACCACTGTGGCCAGACACAGTCTCTTAGCTGCACAGTCCATCCTAGGTGTGCTGGAGCCCTCAAAGAATGAAGTTCTGTTGCAAAAAGGGAAAGAATGCCTCTCCATCATGGTAGTCTCCCTTAGAATGGCACAAAATATAATACAGAATTTTTAAGAGCTGCCAATTCTTTATTTATTGGGGTCTCCCTCTCTACATTCCTAAATGGACTCATGGGAGCCTGGAGTAAAGCCCGATCTGAGCTATGAATACTGAGATCTACCTAGACTCACCTCTCCCATATCAATAAATATGATGCTGCCTTCAGTCCATCACATACACCTGGTCCCCTCTTTCAATCTTGGTCACACATTTCAATTAATTGAGGAACTTTAAAAATGCTGATGCGTGAGTCCCACACAGAGAAATTCTGATTTAGTTGATTTGGGATGCAGCCTGGTCACTGAAAGTATTCAAAGTTCCCCTGTGCAGACCGTGGTGAGATGTCCCGTGGAGGCTCCTCAGCCCTCCCCATGGCGACTTCTGTGATGCCCATTCCTCCAGCTCATTCTGGATACACCCAGCCGTGGTGTTTTCAATAACTTAATGCAATGTAAAACTAGCTATTTCCAACATTTCAACAGAGAAACTATGTCTTTAGTAAATTCAGGATACACATGAACTAGAATATGATCCATTGAAAGTGAATCAGCCTTTCTCTGAAGTGCATAGTGGGAATTGAGACTCCAGCTTTATCTCCAGCCACTGCCCTAGGCATGCATCCTAGACTCTAACCATCTCAGATTCCTTTCGGTTTCCTTAAACCTACAAAGTTCATTAGAAGTTTCTATTTTTGTTCTTGATGTTGTTTATATACTCTGGTTTCTCTGTTTAGAACAGTCTTTCTGACCTTTTTCATCTACTTTTCAAGACATCTCTCAGAATCAACACAGTCCTTTGGAAAACAAGACCTCTCTGCCACAGGCTAAGTTAGCATCCCCTCCCTAACTCATCTTCCTCTACATCCTGTACATTTCTACATCACAATGCCATAGTGTAGTATAATTGTCTGGCTTTCTTGTTTGACCGTGGATTTTAAAAAGTACACTATGTTTTTAAAAAATATATAGCTTTATTGATTTCAGAGAGGAAGGGAGAGGGAGATAGAAACATCAATGATGAGAGAGAATCATTGATCGGCTGCCTTCTGCACACCCCCCATTTTGGATTGAGCCTACAACCTGGGCATGTGTCCTGACTGGGAATTGAACCGTGACCTCTTGGTTCATAGGTCAAGGCTCAACCACTGAGCCGGCTGGGCAATAGACTATGTTTTGTTGTTGTTGTTAATCCTCACCCAAGGATATTTTTCCATTGATTTTTAGAGAGAGTGGAAGGGAGGAAAGAAGGAGAGCAGAGAGGGAGAGAGAGAGAAACAGAGATATGAGAGAGACACACTGATTGGTTGCCTCCCATATGTGCCTCCACCGGGTCCAGGGATGAACCTGCAACCCAAATACCTGCCCTTGACCAGGAATCAAACCTGCAATCCTTCAGTATTCTTACCCCTAGGATTGGTCTAAGGATATCAGCAGGTGTCAGGCAGTCTGGCTAATGGATGTCAGGTAGATGTATATGTGAGTCCTTCAGAGGCTAATCAGGTGGCCTGGATACAGGAGTTTGTCAGTGGGTAATTAGAGGGTTAAATGGAAGTCCAGATGTGTATCTAGGCATTTATACAGGATGTGGAAAGTTCAAAAAAGCTTAAGTTCCCAGGATAGTTAGAAGGAGAATGAAGTCTTTCCTCATGCCCCAATCTTCATAATGTTAATAATTTTAACAGGTTAGTTAAAATGACTTCATTTCATATATTCTCTATTTTCCTCTCTCTTCAGTCTCTATGGATGGGAAAATCATTCCCTTCTTCCCATCTAGGTTCTTTGACTGGTCTGATAAGCAAATTGACATAAGACATAAACAGGAGAAAAACAAAAATTTAATAACATGTAACATCCTGTGTACATGGGACAGAGCCAGGAAAACTGTGTAACTCCTTAAAATGGCCAAAGCCATCACCTTAAATACTATTGTTACCAGAGAAATGAGTGGGCCAAATTTACCCGTCATTCGTGGGAGTCGAATTCTTGGGGCACCACTGAAATATGCATTTTCAGAGGCCCCCACAGGAAAATGAGATCTAGTAAAATACTTTATTTGCATGGAGTTACATTCCTGGGGTCCAAGATTTCATGTTCCTTAGTCCAGTCTTAAAAACCAGCAAAACCAGAAGCAGGGCCAATGTCCAGAGTCTCCATTCCATGTTGCAGCCAGGTCCAATTCAGCATCAGACTAATTAAAGTCCATCAGTTTATTGTATGGAGTCCACATGGCCATGGGTCACATGGACAAATGCTGGAGAGTGTTCCCCCTGCAACAACAGGAATCCCAAGACAACTAGAGGGGCAAGATCTAAAAGTCAAGAGCATTCCTTTGTCCAGGAGTTTAAATATTCCGGTTTCATGCCCTTGTAGTGGCCATGCCTGTTCTGGCCACTGACTTGCTCCCAGGTGTGACTGACCAAAAAGCACCTTCCCACGTCACCCAGACTTTACTGGACATGTGTCTATTGTCCAATCCCTTCCCCAACAATATGAGGGGAGAATGTTAATTGCAACTTCTTGGCAAAGCTGTATAAATGGCATTCTTATATTATCTAGTCTTCCCTTTACACCTTTCCTGTTAAATAACCAGATTATTATAACCATATAAATTCCATTTGAGTTTTATACTCTATATACAGTATAGCATGGTGGTTGGTAATATAGACTCTTGCCTATTGCCCCCACAGGCGCCCGACCTCCACCCATGCCTCAAATGCACCATTGTCCATTTGAAGGGAGCAAGGTTTAGTTGATGGGAGGAAGAAAAAAGCAGCACACATCTTGCCCTCACATGTCCACTGGACTTTACAGAGAAAAGGTTCCAGGTAGAAGCTGATGGAAATACTCAAGAGTGATCTCATAACTTTCTGAGAACAAAGGAACCTAGTACTATTCTGGCACCTGATGGATTAGAAGCTTTGGAAGCATCCAGAGATTGTCCTTGGTGTGGATATTATTCTCATGAGAAACATCATAAACCAAACAGGTATCAGATGGGAACTGAGAAGCCAGGGAAAGAGAGAAAAGGGGATATGCCCTATGGTCATTGCCACTCACTCACTGGTTTATAAGCACTTCCAGAAGATGTTTAGAAATAGCAGGAAGACCCTTGGGGGAAGACACTTACTACTACTGTAGGTTATATTTAGCTAGGTTGCATATAGCTGTTATCTAACTGCTTCCAGAGCAATAATGCTGAAGAAAAAACTTCTAATCTAGAAAGAAACGTATGCACTAATACAAATTCCATTGCAATTACTCTTGTAATTTATGTAGTCGGACAGCTTCCAGCTGAAGGAGCCAGCCACCTGAATAAGCATTTTCATGGTGTTACTTTTACATCCAAACAAGAGTTCTGGTTTTGTTCCCAGTCTCACCTCTGACTCATCATTGTGAAACTAAGAAATCACTTAGCCTCTCAGCACCTCAGAATCTCTCTTCTGTGAATGAGGATAATGGGTCGACCTTCTCTTGCTTCACTGAATTGTTGTGAAGTTTAATTAGATAATGTTTCCATAGCTCTTTGAACTATACTAATTAAATTTACGTGTAAATATGGAACTTCCTTTTATCAGGATGCCTTGACTGGGCTATTTCATAAAGACTTTAAGATGACTATGATAGGAGGATTCATTGGGAAAGGATTAATGTTTTTGTAATTCATGTGAACTTAATTCAGACATTGTCAAATAGGCATATGAATATTGGGTTCTAAATGGTAAGAATAAAGATATAGCCTGACACTTACTCAAGGGGGAATGGTTGTACCTTCATATCAGTAAATTTAGGTCTTAGGGTGTAGAATCATGTTTGGTGTGTACTTTAGGTATTGGTATTGTTTTTTAAAACATTATATTTATTTAGTTTATTTTGCTAAGATAGCACTGATGATTAATTTCTTATTTCTCATATAGGAATTATAAAATAACAGATTTGCAATCACTTAACAAAAAAGTCATAACTTTTGAAATAGTGTAATTCTGTGTAGATCATCCATTGGTTAGGCTACTTATCAACCAAAGTAATTTTCACCCACAGCAGATAAATCTTAACTGAATCAGAAATCTATTTTATTAAATTTCCTGTTAAGAATAGTTCACCCTAAAATAGTTATTTTTGAAAATATGCATTCAAAATGGGCTTTTTCTACTGCCAGAAATAAAATCATAAATGGATTGTCTTGAAGAAAAAAACACCGTAATTCCATAAACTTATGTTGGACTTTAGTGTATAATTATATTTATAAGCTAGAATTTTTTAATGTTGATATTATAAGTGTGTAACAACTAAATTTTATATATTACTGAATATCTCTAATTCCTCTGCAAAATTTATTTTTCTAACCTTTGCAAATGTTCAATGTGGCTTTTGGCTTAGAACAAAGACTAAATCTTAAAACCTAAGAGGTTTTCTCTACTCCAGGGGGAATTTAACTTTCTGAGGTAATTGTGCTTGGAGGTTTTGGGCCAGCCAGGAGGGAAAAGGAACAAGTCAGAAGGAAATGGAGAAACATAGCTGGGGGGGAAGAGGAATAATAAGATAAAGACTATTAGATCTGTGCTGGGATTTGAAAGGAGCTAGATGAGAGAACATTTTTAGTTTCTCTCTCTCTCTCTCTCTCTCTCTCTCTCTCTCTCTCTCTCTCTCTCTCTCTCTTTTGCCTTGGCCAAGACATCTTTAAAGGAATAATTTTGGAATCTGAATACCTTTGGATATGCCCTCAAAATCATTTAATAATGCAGACCATTGAATGTTTGGAATTTTATTCCTTTACTAGTGGCCTGGTGCACGAAATTTGTGCATGGGGGAGGGGGGTGTTCCTCAGCCCAGCCTGTACCCTCTCCAATCTGGGACACCTCAAAGAATGTCCTACTGCTGGTTTACAGGGATTGGGCCTAAACCAGCAGTCAGACATCCCTCTCACAATCCGGGACTGCTGGCTCCTAACTGCTCACCTGCCTGCCTGCCTGCCTGATTGCCCCTAACCACTCTTCCTTCCGGCCTGCTTGCCCCCAACTGGCCCCCCTGCTGGCCTTTTTACCCCCAACGGCCCTGCCCCCCACCAGCCTGATCACCCACAACTTGGCCTCTAACACTCTCCCCTCTTGGCCTCTAACCGCCTCTACCTTGGCCCCGCCACCATGGCTTTGTCCAAAAGAACTTCTGGAAGGTCTTCTGGAAGGTCTCCCAGTCTAATTAGCATATTACCCTTTTATTAGTATAGATAGAGGCCTGGTGCATGGGTGGGGGCCAGCTGGTTTGACCTGAAGGGTGTCCCGGATCAGGGTGGGGATTCCCTTGGAGCATGGGGTGGCCTGGGCGAGGGGCCTCTGGTGGTTAGCAGGCCAGCCATGCCCCCATGGGGTGAGGCTCCCCACTGGGGGGGGCATGACCAGCCTGGGTGAGGGGATGAGGGCTGTTTTCAAGCTAGCCACACCCCCTTCAGGATGGGGGTCCCCACTGTGGAGCCTGGCCAGCCTGGGTTAGGGGCTGATGGCTGTTTGCAGGCTGGCCAAGCCCCCCAGCGGGGACCCTCACCCCATGAGGGTGTGGCCAGCCTTGGTGAGGGGCTGAGGGCTGTTTTCAGGCTGGCCACACTCCCTTCAGGAGGGGGTCCCCACTGGGGTGCTTGGCCAGCCTGGGTGAGGAACTGCTGGCTGTTTGCAGGCTGGCCACGGCCCCGGGCAACCCAGGCTCCCAGACCCTCCTTGAGTGGAGGCCAGAGCAGCTGGAAGCAGGTATCTCGGATTTATTTATCTTCTATAATTGATACTTCTATAATTGAAACTTTGTAGCCTTGAGCGGAGCCTAGGTCCGGCCAGGGTAGGCAGGAAGCTTGGCTTCCTCCATCACTGGGGGCAACCCAAGCCTCCTGTTCGCTCCAGCTCCATGGCCACTGGCATCTTGGTTGGGTTTATTTGCATACTTGCTCCTGATTGGCTGGTGGGCGTGGCTTGTGGGCATAGTGGAGGTACAGTCAATTTGCATGTTTCTCTTTTATTAGATAAGATGTTCTAAAAGACCTCTCAAATGAACACTTTTGTGTACATCAAAAGTTCATCAGAATGGCTACTATAGTTCTAAATTATCCTTGGTAAAATGATGCCATTTAGAAGGTAAGTATAAGAATTTGGGATATGGTCTAAAAATACATGTAAGAAGCAGTAATCTACCTCAGAGGGGCACGGTCTTAAGTTTAGACTGAGGTAAGGGGAGTCTAGGACTGGTCAATTGAAAGTGCTGCTTGTGTTCCTTGTGCCTCAGCCCTCCCCCGCCCTCCCTCCCCCGCACACACACAACCACTTAATTTCTAGCCCATCTCCAGCTGCCAACTGACTACTGATTTGCAGTTCCCAGCAGATAGAAAGGACTGGAGATATTTCACAGAAAATAAAAGCAAGACAAGACTGAAGAAAGTTCTCATAAAATCTTGCTAAGGGACCTGAGGCAAAATTTTTCTATAGGATTTTCCAAAGTTCAAAAGACACTGAATTCTTTGGTCCTTGGGGTCATTTTGAAGAGTAGATTCATTCAGTTTACCTCCATCCCCTTCCTGTGAAAATGTCCCTAATAGATATGGGATAAAAAATTAGAGCGACAAAACCACATTGTGTTGTTAGTAATAACACCCATCTCTACAAGGATAAACATTTTTTAACTGTGTAATTAAAGGATTCCTAAAAGGGACTTCTTATTCAGAGAGACAAAATAAATTCAGCATTTGGGGAGCTGTAATGAAAATAGGTCAGTTCAGATTCAGTGCAAGACTCATCTTCCCAATCAGAGAGACCAACAGCTCCCTGTCCCAGCAAGAGGGTCAAGGGGCCACAGAGGGCATCCATGGTTTCCAAGTTGAGGTCTTGGATCATGGACAAGAGAAGTTCTTAATTAGATCTTTGTGGATCCCCAATATTGTTGAATGCTGGCTCTTCCCAAATATCACCCAAACAATCCATTGATAAGACAGATCTGAGTTTATGGTTACTGAAGTATGAGGGAGCGCCTTAGGAGCCGCGGTGTGCTGAGCTAGCTCTGATCAGCTGAGAAGCTGGATCCTGAGCATTTCTTTCCAATTCCCTGTTCAGTGATGTCACCTTGGTAACTTGAAGTTAGCCAATATAGGAATATTTCTACCAAAAAAATCATCAAAGTCCACAAATCAGGGATATATTTTTCTCTTCAGGGTTCCAGATTGCTTTAGTAGCATCTTAGGTTATAGAAGCAAAGTTGGCATATTTAGGAAATGTTAAAGTTTGCATTAAGGCAAATATTTTAATGAAGAGGCTTGATTAAGATTGGGTAAGGATTATAATATACTGTAAAAGTTTAGGATTGGTAGTCAAAACAAGGAGAGGGTTTTGAAGCAAGGTTTTCTAACAATCTTGGAGAATAGTCATTTGATGCTATCTACTGAAAAGTCAGACAGTTTGATGTTAATTAAAATGAATTTTTCTCTAAGTTCCTGATATAAAATTACTTGCAACTTTTATCTTCTGAGTGAGAGTTTCCTGGAATACTAGTAATAAAGTCATGTTGGTGAAGACAGTGGAATAGTAAAGTCATGTTAATGTACACAGTAAGCTAATGGGTGTGGATGGTTTCGGTTCTCACATATAATACTTGAGCCTTCAAATTATATAAGAATTAAGGAGAGGCTTCAATGGAATTATCATACATAAAAAAGCATAAAGCTCATAGGAAATATATTCTTGAAATAATTTTCAACTTTATAAAAAGAAAGAAAAATCTGACTCCACATCCTAATGATATGTATTATCTTTTCTTTACCAAACATTTAAATAGCTTTTAATGCCCTTTCACTATTATCAAGTGATAAAGATTTAAATATATTGCACTTATATACTTTGGGAACTAACTACATCAATCATTTGCTTCTACAAGACAATAATGTAAGTGGATGACTTAGAATATTTAACATAAAAATAGAGATTTTTATGTCTTTCATCATTTCAATCATTAAGTGAATTTTTAATATCTTTCTTTTCTTAGTTGGACCTTTTATTTGGTCAGAAGTCTACAAGCATTCAGAAATGAATTAATTGTGAGAAGAAATTTTTTTTTCCAGTATGACTAGACAAAAGAGAATGTCTAAATCATAGAGTTGGAAGGAATCACTTACCTTCCCAACTCTATCCCATTTTTACCCTATTGTAAATATTTGTAATGAAGGATAAACACAATATAAAGTTTCTCTTTGTAGCATATTTTATTATTCTTAAGACATGCTGAACTCTATGTTGATCTAAAATCTATTACCTTCCTTTGTTCCCTCCTTTATTTATTCTTCCCTCTGAAAACATACGGAATAAATATATTTTCTGTTCAGTTTAACATATTGAAGACACTGCCACAATTATTGAGTTTTGAACTTGGTTGTATTTTTTTCCTGAGGTAGTCAGCCTGAGTTTATTGAACCGTTCCTCTGTTTCAGAGGTAGTCAATGTGTGGACTAGGACTGGCCCATGATTATTTCTCACCCTTTGAGAACTATATGTTATAGGTCCTCGGGGAGCTGTGCCAGAATATAAATCAACATCCTCTTGCCTTCATTGAAAAAGTCTTGCTATGGAAAAATAAAGCTAGCTGAATTAAATAGTGCTAAACAGTGTGGTTAATGATATAGTTGCTTTACATTGTGGCACAAGCTTTTTTATATTGTTGCAGATAAACAGTTGAGCTAACTCATTTGACAGCATTTGTTCTTATAACATAAGTTCTAGATCCTTTCTAATTATTCTTCTCTAGATTACAGCCAGTGCTTCCAGAGAGAGAGAGTCTGCTAAAAATATAATGGAAAACATTACTTCCTTGTATCTGGACACTATTCGTCTTAGCATCATAGCCTAATAGTTTTTAATGAGTTTTAATCAAGTACAACACCTCAGAATTATATATTTATTTTCAAATTCATGCTACTTATAGTCCATTATTGCAAAGTGGCTACCTACAAATATTCTATCCAATTTTGTATTCGTGAATGTAAGGTATGTAGTTATTGTTCTGTAAAACAAAACAACAACAAAAACCCCCCCACCAACTCAGTCACTTTAAACAATAACATTTAAAAGGAAATTCTCATGAGTCTCTGGTTCAGCAGGTCAGTTGTGGTGACTTTGGCTTGTTCCTCTGATCTTGACTGGGCGCTCAAGCATTGGCTGGGGGCTGACTGGTCTAGGACGGTCTCTGCTGAGACAACTCGGCTCTCCTCCACAGGATTTGTATCCTCCAGGTGACCAGCTGGAGCCTGTTCTCATGGCAGTGACAGGGTCCCAAGAGTGGTAGGAAGCACACAAGACCTCTGTAGGGATCAGCCTCAGCTCTGCATAGAGTAGATCAGAGAAGGGTAGAAAATGGACCTGGAAGTGGACAAGGAGAAAATAACTATCACCATGCCAATGTGTTCTTCAAAGTTCTTTATAAAAAATTTGAAAATGTCACTGACAAATATTTTCCATGGAATACCTAATGGACCTTACAGATGCATTGATCAACAGTTTAGAATATGTTACTTAAACAGCTGTGACTGTACCAATAAGAGTTTTCATCCAATCCATATTTTTCCATGCTGTTTATAAGGGTTCAAATTTGACACTTCAATTAAGAAATCATCTGTAGTTTCCTGAACATAGGAATGATTATCACTGCATTATTTATAACAACAAAATACTGGAACAAATGCAGGGCTGAATAATTTAATATGTTAATCCACATTATAAGTTATTCCATGTGGTTTTTAAATTTTAAATAATTGATGAAATGGGAAAATGCTCACAATTTAATTTTAATGACAAAGTGTTAAGATACATAGTGAAGCACAGTATAAACAAAATTACAGACATCATATTTTATACCCAATATAGAAATATTTTGAAATCATAGAAAGAAATGCAATAAAAATATACTTATTATCTTTGGATGGCAAGATTATATTGATTTTTATTTTTATCTTAACATTTTTAGATATTTTCCAGATCTTCTACAATAAACTTATACAACATCATATCAGAAAAAAATAAACATACATTTAATTTTTTTGTATTTTGTAATTTTCCTGGGAATTAAAATAAAGCTCATATTTCCCTCTACTTTGAAAATTATGCATTTGTCCATTGCCAATCTGATATTTTCTGAAAATTGTTATGAAGAGTTACAATTGGGAAGGAGAATATAGTAGCTAGAATTTAATAAGTGTTTCAAAAGCATAGTAGCAGATTTTAATAAGTATTTCAAAAGCATAGTAGTTAGATTTTAATAAGTATTTCATAAACATTTTCACCTTAAAAATATTTCCTGTAGTCACATGAATGCATGTTTTCTTTTTCTATTGAATGCCAAAAAGAAACAGAACTTTATTGTTATCTTGGAGCAATATTAAATTTCTATTCTAGAACCAATAAAAAGGAAGAGGTCTGTGGGACAGAATGGGAAAGCAGGAGGAAAATATCTCCATTGATGCTTCATTGGTTATATCACTATGTGACCGAGGGACCTATGAGATAACTATATCTATTTTGACACTGATTATTTCTTTATAGCCTTTAAATTCTTACTAACGCTGAAAATCATATGTCATGAGGTTACATTTAAGCCATCTGGAATACTTAAATGAATACATTCAGATGCTAGAATAAAGCCTCTGAAAACACAACAGGTAACTCTTTTCCTGCAAAGGATGTAGAATGTAAAGGTGAGTAAATCACCTACTAGACACAATGTCTACCAGAAGGATTGTGGTAAAGTTGGCCACAAATTCTCTGATTCTCCTCCCACTGAGAAGTGGAGTCTCTACCCCTCCTCTTAAATGTAAGTGGATTCTGTAGGGTAGAATATAGCAGAAGTGACACTGTGCCAGTTTCCAGGTTTCAGCCTTAAGTGACTGGCAGCTTCTAATTCCTGATTCTTGGAAAACTCATTCCAGGAAGCCACCTGCCAGGCTGTGAGAAGCCTAAGCCATATGGAGTATTCATACCTGTAGGCCCCAGCTGACAGCCCCAGCTGAGCTCAGCCAACTGTGAGCATCAATGCAGACATGTGAGTGAGCCTTTTTGGAAATGGGCCAGTCACATCTCCAGGTGACCCCAGCCTCAGCCACTATGACTCCAATTATATGAAAGACCCCCAGGAAGATCCATGCAGCTGAGCTCAGACAACCCCCAGAACCATGAAACATAATAAATTGCTGTTTTAAGACACTAAGTTTGGAAATGGTTTGTTGATTACTAACCAAATCTAGAACATTAGCCATTTGCTGGTATAGTACTTGAGATAAAATGTGAAAAAACAGAAAATAGATGGTGACATAAGATCTCTGTAAAACTATCTTTCAAACTGGAATGGAGACATATACTCTAATTAATCAGGGAAACCAAGAACAAATAAAAAGAAAGCTCAAGATAGCATTTCACATTTGGAGTATGTTTATGGCACTTTACAGTTGACCATAACCTTGAGGAATATGAATTATTATCATCATTATTTTTTATACTTTTCATCCCTCCCTCCCTTTCTTCCCTTTGTCTACCTCCAATTTCCAAGTTGTTTTCACTCCACTAAACCTCAGAAGGAGCCTCATTCATCTTCATATTCTCCCCATGCCATTTATAGTACATGAAATACTAAAGAATGCTGCTCAAACAGGCACCCATTTGGAGAAGTCTGGTAGGCAATCTTAAAGGTGAAAGGGTAAACCCTGGCAGGGTGTTATCCACAGAAGCCCACATTTTTTCTGCTTAATCAGAAATGATCAATACAGTTAGGAACAGTTTTTGTTGCTGTTGTTTTAGAAACAGTTTTTGTGTATTTTTTAAAGCCATGACAACAAAAATATTAGATGTGTAAACCTTTTTTATACTCATCACCAATTTTAAGACTTTTCTAGAGTGTTTTATAACTCTGTTTTGCTTCTAGGTATTCCAAAGTTGATCACATCTGATATGATTAAAGAAGGTGCTGCTGTAATTGATGTGGGTATCAACTATGTCCACGACCCAGTGACAGAAAAGATAAAATTAGTTGGAGATGTGGACTTTGAAGGTAATAAATTATATCATTCTTGATAAGTAAAGGTAAAGAAAGATTGTATTCTTCATGTTTTGATAGTAGAAAGAGAAAGTTTCTATTTGATGGCGGCAATATTATTAATCAGTGTGACTCTTTCCTCTGAGGGCAGCATGGTGAATAAGAGCGAAGTGCAGTTGGAGCTTATCAAACCGCACACTGTTGCCCTCCTAGGCTGTCATAGGCTCCCTGCATGGATGGAGCTCCCAGTCCAGTAAGCTGGCTCTCCAAGGGAACATGTGTGTCTGTCTGTGTATGTGTGTGTTATGTGTACCTGTTGATCTCTTTAGGAAATGACCTCATTTCTTTATTTCACTTTTCATGCTCAGTCACTAATGTCAGATAGCAATAATTTATTTGAATGTCTCAACTTGAAAGAATGAGAATATATTTCAAGTCTTGACCCTATTTCCTATTTTTCTTGCACTGTCATTCTGCTTCTTGATAACATTACAGTTACTCTGTGTTGATTGTAAAAATCACCACACACTTATGATGCACCAGATGGCATAGACAGCACATGATAACCAGCTTGAGGCAAGAAAAGCTGGGATGTTTTCAGTTCATAACCTTGACTGTGCTTGTGGGATAAACTTACCCAGCAGTTCACTATATCTTATAAGACCCTTCTCTTATATGATAATGTGTTGGTCTCACATCATTTCCATGCATTCTTATGATTAGCTAAGAATATTTTTTTGCTCATGAGGATATTCTGAAAATATTTTAAAGTGAGCATTTGGGGGTGAGTGCATATGCTTAGTGCACTTCAGCTGGCAAACTACTCCACTTGGTAGAATCTATTAAATTAAATTGCGGTTGTGTATCAAAGTATATAACAAAAAAAAAATCACAATGAGAAACAAGCCATGAAATGGACAGGAAAGAGCATTTGTCTGGTACTCTGAAGAGGTGCTTTTAGACCTAGTATTCTAACCCACTAACTTTGCAACCTCTCTGGGCATCGTTGTTATTATCAGTTAAATGATAGAATGGCTCCTTCTAGTCCTAATGCTTGGTATATATTGTACATTCAACTGAGTGCTACCAAATGATTGTGTAAAACCCCATAAACGTTTGTAAGGTCAGATTTTTCTGATCCTAAAAATCTCACTCTTGCTACATTGCTAGTTCATGGAGCTAGAGGCCTAAGGAAGACCTGTACTTAGTAAAGAAGACCTTGCCATGTAGGCCATGACTCAGCCACCCAGAAGAGCAGGCAAGTGGTAGGTTTTGACATGTCGTTCTTCAGGACTTAACCTGAGGTGAGGGCTGATCCCTTGGCTGAGAAGGAGGAACTTTTAACTTGGGTTGTGACACAAAACTTATAAGGTAGCATTTGGCTGCTAATTGCCACAGGGAAAGTGTGGCTGCCTTGAGAGTATTGGTGAAAGTTTCACTAGAACTATAGCCAAGATCAACAAAACGGATGTAGATAAAATCAAGTGCTGAAGGAAATTGTCCTTGCTGAAATCTTTGGCTTACTAATAAAGGAAACAGGACAACTGACGTCAAGTAGATTACTTTGATGGGAATAATTTTTTAAAGAATAATCTCATCAATGACCTATTAGAGGAATATTAAAAGTATGTAAATAATTGCAAATTTAATAATTTATAAAACCAGGAATCATTTTATCTATTTTATTTCTAAGAAAATTCAGATGCCTATTTGTAATCTTCATTATTAGATGTATTGGCCTCAGTTTGAATCACTCTCTCAAAAGAGTGATATTTTATAAAGCTTGTATTAACTATAGTTCTTGACAAAAGGAAACATAAAAATACCCTTTTTTCTTTTTTACTGTAATGTCAGGTTTGTGTTTTGGTGTAGCTATTATTTTCTCTAGAGCACATCTTTCTTCATCTATGTAGGTTTCCTGTTCTCAATTTTCCTCTGCTTCATTCTCTTCTTCCTTTTTTTATTTTTCTCCTCCTTCTGAGCCCAGAATAGAATAGAATAACCCTTTTTAGGGTAATGGCATTGTATAGTGTTCAGGACTAAAGGTGACATTGAGAGAAACAATTTTCCATCTCTCCACTACTGCTCCAACAACTCCCTACCACCTCAGTCACAGATTTGCCAATATTCTTGAAGAGGTGACAGGAAAATCTAGAAGAAAATTATATTGAGGGAAAAGAAAATATGAGAAGCTTTTCTACAAATGACCTGAGAAGATGGGGGCATTTGTATTGTTCTTCATTTAGTAATAACAGTAGCTAGTGTTTGAGATTCTTTCAATGTGCTAGGTACTGTTCTCATCCTCTTACATTAATTATTAATTTTTTATGAACCCCATAAGGTAGGTGTTGTCACTACCCCTAGTTTATAGAGGCACACAGACCCTGAGCATCATGCCTGAGATGACATAGTCATGTAGCACCATTTGTTCACAGCCAGACTCTTGCAATTTCTACCCTCTATTGCAGGAGAGGGGAAACTTTTTTCTGTCAGGGACCATTGGGATATTTCTAACATCATTCGAGGGCCATATAAAATTATCAACTTAAAAATTAGCCTGCTATACTGGTATTTGGTTAAACATTAAATTAACTCACCCCTAATGGCTTGGCAGGGCCAGGCCAAATGATTTCACGGGCCTTATATGGCCCATGGGCCGGACATTCCCCACCCCTGCTACATCTCCACTATTTTGTACTTTACATGGTTAATGCATAAAGTCACTTTTTAATTTAACCCCCAGGATATGTATATATCAAGTTTCAAATGTGCTTGGACAGTGCTTTGGTGTATAGCAATCCTCACTTTGCTTGGTTCTGGTGTGCAGAGATTTCAGTTACCATGATTTAGCTAAATAACACTAGTCTCCCAACAAAGAAGTTTGAATTTTAGTGGTATCCTATCTAATAAAGATGAAATATGCTAATTGACCCTCACACCATCACAAAGATGGTGGCGCCCACAGCCAATAATGAGGGAATATGCTAATTGACTGCCCTTCCCTCAAAGATGGCGGTGCCCACAGCCACAAGATGGCCGGCAGGAGAGGGCAGTTGTAGGCGATCAGGCCAGCAGGAGAGGGAAGTTAGGGGCAACCAGGCCTGCAGGGGAGGGCAGTTGGGGAGGACCAGGCCTGCAGGGGAGGGCAGTTGGAGGAGACCGGGCCATGGGGGGAGGGCAGTTGGGGGCAATCAAGCCATCAGGGGAGCAGTTAGGTGTCAATCAGGCTGGCAGGGGAGTGGTTAGGGGGTGATCAGGCTGGCAGGCAGAAGAAGTTAGGGGCAATCAGGCAGACAGGCAGGCGAGCAGTTGGGAGCCAGTAGTCCTGGATTGTTAGAGGGATGTCCAACTGACAGTTTGGGCCTAACTGGCAACCGGACATCCCCCGAGGGGTCCCAGATTGGAGAGGGTGCAGGCTGGGCTGAGGGACACCCCCCCAAGTGCAAAAATTTCATGCACCGGGCCTCTAGTGTTAACTATAATTGCATAAAGTGCAAACTTCACTGCTAGGTCCTCAGTCCAAAAAGTATTATGTAAATATCAAATGTGGGTTGTGACCAATCATGTCACAAGTTTCTAAGTGTGTTGGTGATTGGCTCTGGCACGTTCAGTTCATATAATAAAGTGCACAGTTCTGTTGACTCCTTGTCCCCCAGTGATAGACCTCATGACATTTTACAAACATAGATCATGGAAAGAGGGAATTACCAGGAAATAAATGAACAATGATGATACTGAAGGGGAAATTTGAAATAGCTGATCAGGAGATATTGACAATGTCTGCATTTGCCATTTGAAAGACTCTAAATATACAGCTAGAGGGATTTACTGAAGGCAAACTTATGGACATGTATAGAATGTCCCAGGACAGGTTAGGGGTGAGGCTGGGATGCCAGACAGATGGGGTAGTGACAGAGGGCAGGCCAACCACAGCTAAATTGGGCCATACTAGTTGATAGGTGGGCCACAGAGTGGGAGTCTGCTTTGAATCCAGGACCCCTGGCCTTGGGAGATTGGGCTATTGCCACTGCCATAGTCCACAAAGTCCCAGTAGTTGGGGCAGTGGTACACTAAGGCAGCCCAAGGCAAGGAGGCCTGAGTCATATTTTCAGGAACCGGAGACAAATCTACAAAAAAAGCCTTGGTTTCCATTCCAGAGCCCAGGGTTGCACAGGGCTCCCAAGACTTTGCATATCCCCTGATTCAATACTAAGGTTCTTGTGCGTATGCCTCCCTGGGTGGGGCAGGTTACCTGCTGTTAGTATACAGCCCATGGATATACCCAGAGTGGGATTGCTGGATTAAATGGTAGTTGTATTTTTAATTTTTTGTGGGACCTCCATACTGTTTTTCATAGTGGCTATACCAATTTGCAATACCTCAGACAGTGCACAAGAGTTCCCTTTTCTTGCCCTAGCTGGTTTTGCTCAGTGGATAGAGCACCAGCCTGCAGTCTGAAGGGTCCTGGGTTCGATTCTGGTCAGGGGCACATGCCCGGGTTGTGGGCTCGATCACCAGTGGAGGGCGTGCGGGAGGCAGCCGATCAATGATTCCCTCTCATCATTGATGTTTCTAGCTCTCTCTCCCTCTCCCTTCCTCTCTGAAATCAATATATATATATATATATATATATATATATATATATATATATAGAGAGAGAGAGAGAGAGAGAGAGAGAGAGAGAGAGAGTGTTCCCTTTTCTTTACATCCTGGCCAACATTTATCCTTTGTCCTTTTGATAGTGGGCATTCTAACAGGTGTGAGGTAATATCACATTGTGGTTTTGATTTGCATTTTCCTGATGATTGATGATGTTGAGCATCTTTTTATGTTCCTGTTGGCCATTTGGATGCCTTCTTTGGAAAATTCTATTTGGCTTTTTGGCCCATTTTTTAATTGGATTGTTTGGTATTTTGTTATTGACTTGTGTGAGATTTTTATATATTTTGGATATTAGCCCCTTATCCATATATGGTTTACAAACCATATTCTCCTATTCTATCAGTTGCCTTTTAATTTTGTTGTTTATTTTTGTTGTGCAGGAACTCTTTAGTTTAATGTAATCCCACTTGTTTTTTGCTTTTGTTACTTATGCTTTTGGTGACATATTCAAGAAATCATTGCCAAGACCAATGTCAATGAGCTTTTTTCCTATGTTTTCTTCTAGGAGTTTTATGGTATCTTATGTTTAAATATTTAATCTATTTTGAGTTAATTTCTGTGAGTGGTGTGAGATAGAGTCCAGTTTCATTTTTCTGCATGGGGTTATCCACTTTTCCCAGCACCATTTATTGAAGCGGCTGTCCTTTTCCTATTGCATATTCTTGGCTCTCTTGTCAAATATTAATTGACCCTTTATGTAGGGGTTTATTTCTGGGCTTTCTATTCTGCTCCATTGGTCCATGTGTCTATTTTTATGCCAGTACTATACTGTTTTAATTCCTGTAGCTTTGTAGTTTGAAATCAGGAAGTGTGATGTATCCAGCGTTGTCCTTTGTTTTCAGGATTGCTTTGGCTACTTTGGGTCTTTTATGGTTCCATTCAAACTTTAGGATTGTTTTTTTCAATTTCTGTGGAAAATACCATTGGAATTTTTTATAGGGATTGCATTAAATCTATAGATGGCTTTGGGCAGTATTGACATTTTAACAGTACCACTTCTACCAATCCATGAGCATGAGCTATCTTTCCATTATTTGTGTCTTTGATTTCTTTCATTAAAGTCATGTAGTTTTCACTTTGTAGATCTTTCATTTTCTTGGTTAAATTTATTTCTAAGTATTTTATTGTATTTCATACCATTGTAAATGGGGTAGTTTTCTTTATTTCATTTTCATATATTTCATTGTTATTGTACAGAAACACAACATATTTCTATATGTTGAGTTTATGATCCAGCTTTCGTATTTCTTGATTAAATGGTAGTTGTATATCCTATATCCAAAGGAAATGAAAATAGGACATAGGAAAAATATCTGCACTACCATGTTTATTTCAGCCTTGTTCACAATAGCCAAGATATGGAAACACTCTAAGTGTCCTTTGATGGATGAGTGAAATAAAGAAGATACAAGATAGATAATAGATAGATGGGGAGATAGAGATAGATAAAATGGAATATTATTCAGCAATGAGAAAGAAGGAAATCCTGCCATTTGTGACAACATGGATGGACCCTGAGGGCATTATGCTTAGTGAGAGACGCCAGAGAAAGATTAATACTGCATGGTCTTACTTATATGTGAAATCTAAAAAAGCTGAAATCATAGAAACAGAATAGAGTGGTGGTTACTAGGGCCTGGAGGTAGGTGGATTTGGGAGATGTTAAATGGTATGAACCTGCAACTAGAAGATAAGTTTTGGAGATATAAAACACAGCATAATGATTGTAGTCAACAATACTATATTATAAACTTCAAATTTGCTGAAAAACTAGATCTCAATTGTTCTCATCACAAAAAAGAAATGATAATTATGTGACATGATATAATTGCAATATGTAAATGTATCAAATCAATGGGTTATACACCTTAAACTTACACAATGTTCTATCTTAATTTTAAAAACCCACACTGCACAGGATTTTAGCTTCATGCTGGGAAAGTGGGGGCAGGGATAGGGACAGAGTCTGTCTCTCCTGGTTCTTTGCTTTTCAATGCCCTATGTGCCCTTTGGGTCATCCTGTGAGGCTCTGTGTGCCACTACTGCAGGGCACCCTTTCATGGACAGTGCCCTCCTGGAGCTGGCTCACCTCACCCTTTAGGCCTCAGGGGATAGAAGGATGCAGGACCAGGACCAGCTCAACTGAACAACTGGGAAGATCAGTTTTCATGATGGAGTCTGCTTGAACTTGGAGAGGGATGTGTAGATACAAAGGGGTGGTCCTAGAGAGGGAGGAAAAGAGGGTCCTTAGCCCAGCTTCCCTGGAAAATGAGGGGAAAAGAGAAGGCACAGACCCTGAGCTAGTCTGTCTGTCTACTCTCCGTCCTACAACTCGCTCTTTTCTGAAACTGTACCAGAAATGAGACACCCCAAGCCTTGGAGGGGACACATAGCTGAGCCCACTCCTATTAGCAAATTCGTCCTGAACCATAATTCCCAGCCCAGTAGAGGCCCAGGGGCTTCTCTTACCTCTCACAACACTCTTTTGCAAATAGAGTTGAGGAAGACAGTGGGAAGAGGAGACGTTGCCCATGGCCCTCTCAGGAATCCCTAGAGGCCAGAGCAGGGCTTGTGACTGGGATACTGGCAGGGGTGGGAAGATGCTATGTGTCAGACATTGTTATAGGCACTTGGGACACAATAGTGACCTAAATAGGCAAATCCTTACCCACGGGTAGCTTACCTTCTAATTGGAGGAGACAAATAATAAATAAATACATACATATTAATATAATATCTTAGGCAATGTTTAGTGTTACAAAAATTAAACAAAATGAGGGGGGTTAGAAAATTGTGGAGTGAGGCTGTTTAGAAAGGGTAGTCAGGGAAGGCTCACCTCTGACCTGAACAAAATGAGGGAGAGAGACGTGTGGATATGTGGGAGAGGAACATGCCAGGCATCTGGAACAACAAGTGTGAAGACCTCGAGGAGCAGCATGCCTGGTGGAGCTCAAGAGGTAGCAGCAAGGGTGCCATATCATGTGGGGCCTGTGGACCATGGAAAAGAATTTGGATTTTCTAAGTGCAATGGAAAGCCACTAGAGGATTTTGGGGGGGAAAAATAACAGTGGACTTGTGTTTTAGCAGGATCACTGGCTACTGAATAGCAAATAGATGGTAGAGAAGTAAGGGTATAGATAGGGTACCTATTAGGAGGCTATTGTAATTATCCAAATAAGAAATTATCCAAATTGAGCTTGGTAATGGATGACTGTGTTAAGACGTGGTTAGATGGTATTATAATTTAAAAGGAGAGTTAGAATGATTGGGTAAATGATTAGGTATAAAAGAAAGAGAAGAATCAAGTATGACTCTTAAGAATTTTCAAATACACAAGAGGGAAGGTGGCAATTCTAGAATCCTTTTGAGATGAGTCTGAAAGGATCAATGAATTTCACCTAAGTATGTGTAATTACGTAAAGAGTTGGCAGAGGGAAAAGGGACTCTTTTCAGGTAGAGGGAACAGCAGATCAAAGGCAAGGAAGAAAAAAATTACAGAAAGTCTTTCATACTCAATAGTAGGCCCAGCATTGCATGTTAAATGAGTAAAGTATGACATTGTAACAATTGTGGCCAGAATAGCTGGAGCCTTACCTTGCATCCTTCCAAAGGATCTCCACTGGACAGGAAACCTCTCCTACAGCAAAAAGGACCCTATAATTTGGGACTCCATTTGGTCAGATTTATTCCTCATATTTGAAACCCAATAGTAGAAACATGAGGACAGAAGAGGATCTAAAACTATGTGGAAGCCTAGTACTATGTTTCTGAGAAAGTACTAGAAATGGAACTAAAACACCTGGAGTGCTCTTAAAGCAGTTTTCATCTATATTTTCTCTTATTACAGTTGCTTCTAGATGTCTTGTATATGCATAGTGCTCCACATTTGAAGCCTAAGCGTAACCTTTCACTCCATGCTTTTTTTATATTGTGTCCAATCTTTCATAAAAGATTATGGAGTCAGGCTGACTGAGGTTTCAAGCTTAGCTCTGTTGCTTAAAACAATTAGGCAAATCACTTCGCCTCTCTGAGACTTGATTTTATCATCTGAAAACTTAGGTAATAATACCTATCTTAAAAAGTTGTTGTGAAGATTAAATGAAATAATCACCTCACATGAGCTGATGTATGCGACTTGCTAAGCATATGGCTGGCAGAAAATAGTTTGTGTGTGTTT
This sequence comes from Myotis lucifugus, assembly GCF_000147115.1. Classification (NCBI taxonomy): domain Eukaryota; kingdom Metazoa; phylum Chordata; class Mammalia; order Chiroptera; family Vespertilionidae; genus Myotis; species Myotis lucifugus. The sequence continues at coordinate 788,000 of NW_005871184.1, read as the reverse complement.
ATGTATGTACACACTACTCACCTTTTCTCTCCATCCCCACTATAGTACTAATCTAGAAATATATAACTTCACATTTCAGTTACCACCCTGCTCTTCTTTACTTTTCTGGCCTCAGCTCTCTTCTGTGTAATTACATCAAGTCTGTTCTTTACCCAAAAGTCATATGAATCAACCAGACTCATACTTATCCCCATCTTCTCCTAACTCCTAAGCAGATCTCATCTAACTTACTCATTTTGCTCTTAACCCTTTACTACCTTGAACTTTTACTTAGTTCTTCCCTACTATACGTTATGCCTCTGTAAGGCAAACTTCTTGCCCTGCATTTCTTTTGTATCTCCATCCCACATCAGCTCTCAGTCATCTTAGTCAGATCATTGGTCATTTGTATGACCATCCTCTGCACTTATAAATGTCAAGTATTACTCTTACAGAGATAATTCTTTAAAGTTGCCTTAATGGCAACAAAACTCCTACTCAAGGTGACATCAAACAAAGTATTAATCTATAGCAACCCAGATCTAATAATGATACATACATTGAGTCATTGTTGATTGACTCAACACATATTTCTCACCCAACACACCTTTAAGGTACCAGGCATAGTCCCTGCCTCACAGAACTTATATTCTCTAGATTACATGTTAAAACAAGCTTATTTTGAAGTATTTTCAGCACTATTTACTCCCAAGTGTGTGTTGTACAAGATGGAAAACTAAGAGCCTATTACCAAAATCTAAGAACATAGGACTATTTTTTAACTATATCACTTTTACAGAACTATTAATCTGTGATATTGTAAAAAAAAAAACACACACACACACACACAAAAACAACAACAAAAAACAAAACAAAAAAACAACCCACAAATTAAACTTACTCCCTACCAACTCAGTTTTCAGTGTTAATCATTTTATTTGATGACTAGAGGCCCGGTGCAGATTCGTGCATTGGTGGGGTTTCTCGGCCTGGCCTGCACCCTCTTGCAATCTGGGACCCCTCGGAGGATGTCAGAGAGACAGTTTCATACCAATCCCCGCAGGCCAGGCTTAGGGACCCCACCGGTGCACGAATCCATGCACCGGGCCTCTAGTATGCATATAAGATTTTTGGTTAATCTCTTCCCACCCTCCCCGCTTCTCTCTGAGATTCATCAGTCTGTTCCATGTTTTCATGCCTGTGCATTGAGCATCTGCCCTCTTGTGGTCATTGTGCATCATAAATACTGGCTGGACAGCCAGTCAGCTGGTCGGCCGGTTGCTTAGGCTTTTATATATAGATATATGTCTTAGTCAGTTTGGCCTGATATAGTAAATTACCATAGCCTGAGCAGCATAAACAACAAGTTTTTATTTCTTATAGTTGGGGATGTTGGAAGTCCAAGATCGGGGTGCTACCATAGTCAGGTGGTGGTGAGAATCCACATCTGGGTTACAGACAGCTAACTTCTCATTCTATCCCCACATGGCACAAAGAGTGAGAGAGCTCCCTAGGGTCTTTAAAAAAAAAAGCATTAATCCCTTTCATGAGGGCTCCACCCTCATGGCCTAATCACCACCCAAGGCCCCACCTCCTAATACCATCACATTGGAGATTAGGATTGCAACATATGAATTTTGGAGGGACACAAACATTCAGTTCATAATAATACAGTTGATCAGTTTGACTCAAAATATCAACTATTTATGGTAGATGATTACAAGGTAGCCCAAAAGTCCAGCTTTGGTATAAGGGAAGACCTAACACTTAAACCCAGAAGTGATCTTGTCCAATCATTTTGAAAAAGTTGATGGAAATTTGCAAATGCCTCTGTTAGAGACGCTGTTACTAACACTGTGGTCATAGTACCCATACAGGTCATTTCACAAAACAGATAGAGCCACTGATAGTCACTACAAGATCCCTGTCATCAGTGAGCAAACTATCTCCATTGTTGCTCATTATGGACAGGATGCTCATTATGAAATCTAGGACTTTTTTTATGAATAGTTTATTGATTTTTAGAAAGAGAGGGAGAGGAAGAGAGAGAAACATCAATGTGAGAGTGTGACATCATCCGGCTGCCTCATGCATGCCCCCTACTGGGGATTGAGCCTGCAACCTGGGTATGTACCTTGAGCTGGAATCAAACCAGCAATCTTTTGGTGCATGGGACAACACACAACCAGCCAAGCTTCACCTTCCAGAGCAGTATAATATATTTAACATTGATTGATATACTCTTACAGTGAAGAGTTAAAATTAAAGCACAAAAAGGGCATCCACAAGAACAAGAGAAGTGCCTGATGCCCCTGCAAGTCCTTTTATTCTTACACTTTACGATGAGATTTTTTTTGCAGTTGTTTCTCAGGGCCCTCATATTAAAATACAAAGATCTATGAGAGGGAAATTTATGTTGTAGTATCTTGGGTTATGATAACTATTGAGATTTAAGGCTCTGCCAGGGGATTTTGAGGATACTCCAAACAGACTATGTAGCTTACAGATTTTCTACCATAGAATAGGAATATTCATTGGCTTGAAGGAAATGGATTGGAGAGGATGATAGGACTAAATGATGATTTTTTTTTTAAGAAAGTAATGAAAGAAAGATATTTTCAGTCATTTTGATAGAGTACTAGAAATATCATAGCAGTGATCACTACTCCTGATTTCCAAAATAGAAACTGGCAATGATAGCCAACAGCATCCATGGTCAGAGAGGAGGTTCCACTAGTGGATCATAGAGTTCATGAAAAGAAATTACTGATTTGTTATTTGGCTCCACTGAAAGCCTTCTATGTGGTGTGAGCAGTATTTGTATGTATTCACATCTGTGAAGCAGGTAACTAGATATATATCTATTTGATTTACTATAAAGAGAAAAGTAACTAAAGCAAAAAAAAAAATGCTTAGCCACCCTACACACACAGATAGCATGGGAACTAGGGGAAGGAACTATTTGTAAGCACAGATCACCAGCCTAATGAGGCCAAAACAATCTATGTATATAAAAGCCTAAATGACCATTAGACCATTCAACCAGTAGCAATGACTCACATTGACCTTCAGGGGGTAGATGTTCAACGCACAGGCATGGAAACATGGAACAGACTGATGAATCTCAGAGGGAAGGAGAGGGGAGAGGGTGGGAAGAGATTAACCAAAGATCGTATATGCATACTAGAGGCCCGGTCCCTGTGCACCGGTGGGGTCCCTTGCCCTGGCCTGCGGGGATCAGGCCAAAACCAGCTCTCCAACATTCCCCGAGGGGTCCCAGATTGCAAGAGGGTACAGGCCAGGCCGAGGGACCCCACTGATGCACGAATCTGTGCACCGGGCCTCTAGTTGGTATATAAATGTGGATCCAAATGTCATACTCTTGTACTCCATTAGTGCATTAATCCTGCCAGTCCCATTACTGCACCACAGGGGGCCATGATAATGAATGTCTTAATATATGTGGAAATCCTACAGAAACCCCAGGAATCAGGCAATCAGATAAATGCAAGAGAAAGCATAGTAAATTGCCTCTAGGGCACCTGATTCTTGTGCCTTGCAAGAGTTCAGTGGTGAGACATTCACTTGTCCAGGAGCTCTTTCCTCCCTCTGGCTTATCATGCTCTTAAGTGTCATTTTTATATCAACCACATGAGAAAGTGGAGTGGTTTCCATATTACCTCCTGAGTCATACTATTTCCGTAGACCTATGCCAGACAGGTTTTTCTGGTTGTTATTCATGCACTTCATTCTCCTGAAGCTTGTCTCCCCTTCACTGTACTGGATATGTTTAAGAGGTCATGCCTTAAATGGCCTGCATTTAGAAGCATGGGAAAATTCTCCAAGCATTTAATTTAGACAATTACACATATATACTAGGAGGCGGAAATTTACATGAGAGGAACAATAAATTTTTCTTCTGCTGCCTTGCCATGGGTAAGGAATCATCCCTTTTCCTTTTGGGGAAGGGAGTTGGTTTTCAAAGGGAGTTGCAGCATTGTTGGAAATCTGACATGGGCCATAGAGAACTTCCTTCAAAGTGACAGAGAGCTGGGCAGAATACAAAGGGAAATGAAATGTTCCTATAGAAACTTGAGACATCACTTCCTCCTCCTCCACCCAGAAATAGATGTATGAAGCACAAATATATTCTTTGACTTTGCCAAAATATACAAGTTGTAAATTGTATTAGCAAAATTAATTCTGTTTAGATACACCTGGAAATTCCATTATTTGGGACCTCTGGGTACATACTGTGCTGATGCAGAAATGCACTATCTGCCTGAGAATCAGTGAGTTTCTTAACAAAGAAAGCACTTTGGTGAGAGTTTGCACTATTAAGCCCAGGCCCTGGGAACTTGCGAACATAAAGTTTCCAGAGAAAATAATGACATGGAACACACAAGCCAGAGACACCTGTCATGAAGCATGGGTTGTCAGGGCCAAAGGTTCATGATCACATACTTCTTCCTTTTTCTTATCAAAACTGTGAAAGGGCGTTTTAATGTCCCTTATGTTTCTGTTAGTGAGTGTTCTTTATGAGTAATATTTGTAAACCTTGTAACCATGTGTCACCCCTGGATTTTGGAGGCACAGTGAACACTGAACACCTAATTTCTTCCATCATCCTTGCCATCACCTAAAATTAATAACTTTTGCTCCTAAACTATAGTTCTTGTCCTGATATTGAATAGTGCCTGTCATCAAGTAAGAATAATAAAATAATGTCAAGCTAATTCTTTCTTAATTTTTTCCTTTAGAAATCTGAAATCAATAACATGAAAAAGAATAGCTGTCCACATAGTGGATAAAAGGGAACACAAAGATTAGATATATATTCCAGGCTGAAAAATGATTTCTTGAATAAAAATTTAATAACATACAAGAACCTAAACTTGACAAAAATGCAGCATGAATTCTCCTTTATTTTCATTTTCTTCTGAAAGTTGTTTAGTATTCATTTTTCTATTCAATTTCTCATCTTGCAAAACTTGCTATTATTAAATACTAGAGGCCTGGTGCACAGGTTTGTGCACTGGTTGGGTCCTGGCCTGCGGGGATTGGGCCGAAACCAGCTCTCCCTGAGGGGTTCTAAATTGCAAGAAGGTGCAGGTCAGGTGGAGGGACCCCACTGGGGTACGATCAGGGTCGAGAAGGGATCACGGGAGGGCTCCAGGTCATGTCTGGCCCATCTTGCCCAGTCCCGATCTGTTGGACCCCAGCAGCAAGCTAACCTACCAGTCGGAGCATTGGCCCCCTGGTGGTTAGTGCACGTCATAGTGACTGGTCGAATAGTCGAACAAACAGTTGAACTAACGGTTGGACACTTAGCATATTAGGCTTTTATTATATAGGATATAAATTACCAAATTCATTCACAAAAGACTTTCTTAAAAATGTATTTACCTTGAACACAGTAATACAGCTGTAGTTACTCCAGAGCCCTCACCTCGGGGTCATACAGCCATGACCTCATCTCAGCTCCATCTCTTTCTACTCTCTCTTTTCACTGTATTCTATGGTCATAATGAACTTATTTCAGCTCTTCTATTGCATAAGATTCATTGTTATGTCCAAACCTCCTTCACTTTTACTATTCACTGTGTCTGCATTGCATTCGCTTCTTTCTTACTCCCTCAGGCATCCATGAGATCTTGACACTTTTCTGTCACTTTACAAATGTTTCTCTGACCCCCATATCTGATTTCTGTTCCTCTTTGAAGTGCTCATACAAGTGCCAGAACTTATTTCAATCTTAGCACATTTCACTTTATGTTGTGTTCCTCGTTCCCTCTACCCCAGATGATAATCTAACTTCATTAGAAAAGATGCAAACACAGAACAGGAGTTTAGTTTCCCATTTGATCTTATCCTGCCTTAGAGTATTTATAAATATGTAAATACTTTAACCATTGCTCTTAATATCCAAAATGTTCAACATTATCTGCTAGGCTCTACATGAACTGGCCTTTCCTTGTCATCTCTTGCAACTCTTCCCCTTCGCTCCTATGTGTCAATCACACTGGCCTTCTTGCGGTGTTTCCAAGAGTTCATGCTACCTTCCACCTGCAAGAAGCTTCTTTCCACCTTCATCGCTAACACTGTTCCCTGACCAGGAGCACGGTCTACTCCTCACGTCTCCATTTCACTGGGAAAAGTTTGAGTCATCAGATTTCTGAACTTGACATAGATAAACCCCACATGTGTATACAAAACTCAGGCTCAGTTAGGTCTTCTAACATTTACAATGCAGTGAACATTTCGTTTGTAGCACATTTTATAGCCTAGATCAACTGTTATTTAATTCATTGTATTTGTAATATGCATCTCCCAACTAGACTGTAAGTTCTAAGGGACAGTGACTATGGCTGTTCTCAAGGAACCTTTGCTATAAATCTATCTGGGCTGGTTTGTAGCATGTGTGGGAACAGAGAGTAATTGAGTTAGGAAAATATGCAAGGGTTAGGAAATAATGCAAAACAGGATGCAGGGCCAGGCTATTAAAGATCTTAATTACCATGACAGAGAATTTATATTTTATTCTAGAGACAGTGAAGATTCATCCAATGTATATAAACTGAAATGATCTAATCTGTGTTTTAAAGACTAAATCTGGCTGCAGGATATATGTCTAATATGGTAGAGACTGGAAACCAATAGACTATTATCATAGATTATAAAAAATGACTGCACATATCTCCAATCTCTACATGAACATCCCATTGGCATTGTGACTTTACTATTCTTTCTATTCCAAGTCTTCAAATTTGAGTTTGACCATGTGAAATCTATAGAATTTACTTTGCAGGGTCTAAAGTTCACAGAGAGGTCATTCAAATTGTCAAGATAATTGTTGCCTTTCCTCAAAATAATCTTTTTCTTCTTCTTCTTCTTCTTTTTTTTAGGAACCTGCTTTAAACATGGCCACGTCATTTCCATCTAAGTCTCATTCCTTAGAGCAAGTTCCATGCAGATAATAGGAATTGATGATTGTCCTATTTGCTTAAGAGTTGTAGTGACTTTGAAATTATGTTGACTCTGTGAAATTGAATTTAACCATGGGTTTCTATAATACTGTTCATGAGTC
>NW_005871184.1:637579-780341 GCF_000147115.1 Myotis lucifugus | reverse complement strand
TGCAGCTCAGAGCTGGGCGGCGGCAGGCAGCGAACATTGGCTTCCTCCATCACTGGAGCAAGCAAGCCTCCTGTTCGCTTCAGCTGCCTGGCTGCCGGCCGCCATCTTTGTTGGCAGGTAATTTGCATATCGCCCTGATTAGCCAATGGGAAGCATGTCGGAGGTACAGTTAATTACCATGTTTGTCTATTATTAGATAGGATTATAAAAAATGACTGCACATATCTCCAATCTCTACATGAACATCCCATTGGCATGGTGACTTTACTATTCTTTCTATTCCAAGTCTTCAAGTTTGAGTTTGACCATGTGAAATCTATAGAATTTACTTTGCAGGGTCTAAAGTTCACAGAGAGGTCATTCAAATTGTCAAGATAATTGTTGCCTTTCCTCAAAATAATCTTTTTCTCCTTCTTCTTCTTCTTCTTCTTCTTCTTCTTCTTCTTCTTCTTCTTCTTTTTTTTTTTAGGAACCTGCTTTAAACATGGCCACATCATTTCCATCTAAGTCTCATTCCTTAGAGCAAGTTCCATGCAGATAATAGGATTTGATGATTTTTCTATCTGCTTAAGAGTTTTAGTGACGTTAAAATTATGTTGATTTTATGAAATTGAATTTAACCCTGGTTTTTATAATACTGTTCATGAGTCTCTTATAAAAGTGCTGATATCAATCAAGGTCTAACACCTGATTCACATATAAACAGAACTTTGGGCATTTTCCTTAAAACACACATATACTCCCTCACACCTAGACACACTCACAGGAAGTCTCTGAAGGAAATTACTACCTTAAAATGCTTCTGTATTTCTTTTCAATGGAGCATATAGAACACTTTTGCCCGCACATTATAGGATTAATCTTTAAAAGCATCAACTTCTATAAGCAGGTACAAACCCTTGTCTGCCCTCAGGGAGAGACCGGCCAATAAAAGGTTATTCTGGAGAAGTAATGCTTGTTAACTTACTCTGTTGCACATATAATTGGAGAAGATGCTTTTTAGAGTATCAAACATGTATTGAATTTAACTCTTTCTCACATGACTAATTTTAGTCATAAACCACCTCTGATACTTTATAAGCTTATCACTTAAGACAGCTATGAAATAGTTATGCAAAATCATTAGACTAGAGAATTTTTTTAAGCATTCGCATCTGTACCTACTGGCATTTGCCCATGATAATCCCCTATCTTTCCTGAGAAATGACTTCCATATCCTAGTCCTTATATAAATAGACAAAGAATGCAGTAAGACTAGCCAGTAGCACATCAATTTAGGCAGAGGTGGACAAAACTAGGTTTATAGCTGTGAGTATGCAAAACACCAAGTTTATTATTGCATTATTATTTATTAATATTATTTTCCATAATGAACAACTGTGAACCTATTTTTGCCCATCTCTGTATTTCCTTCTCAGACATAGATTCCCATGAAAATCAAATCCAAAGGAATGAAGACCTTGTATATATTATACTAGAGGCCCAGTGCACGAATTCATGCACAGGTGAGGTCTGGCCAATCGGGCCAGACAGGGGGAGGGGCTGTGGGGAGTTGGCCAGCCAGCCCTGCCCCCTGGTCGAACTCCTAGTCGAACTCCCGGTCGAGGGGACAATTTGCATATTAGCCTTTTATTATATAGGATATGTTTTTAATCAAATTCATTACTGTCTGCCTTTTAGGACTATGTACAAATTTCATTTTCATATCTATTCACTTTATTTTAAAGATAAAATATATCTGAAACAAGTATTTGAATAACCAGGGGTATTCACAGTGATATAAACTTCTGCCTCGTCAATAATCTACAAGGCTCTGTTGTTGCTAAATGCTTATGGATGTCCAGGGAAGCCCTACTCCGGGTTCAGGTGAAAACTCATTACCCATCACATAGTCTAATTCTATGAAGTGATAGGTAGGACAGGATAAATGTGTGTTAGTCTACCAGTAAATGTGGGAAATGCAAAACCAGCTACACATTTTGGGCAGGTATGTTTCAGAAAACAGTTCATGTCCATTCCCTCTCCTTCCCCATAAAGATCACTTTTGAGCACAAGAATGCGATAGTAACCATGTTGTGAAAAATGTAATTTGGTAAAGAAGGGTCATGACACCTAAGCAAACCAGTGCTTTATCTGTCTTGACATCCAGGAAGAAAGCAACGCAGACCGCTGAGCCAGCTGTGTAACTTGAAGTGTTAGATAAAAGCCAAAGATGATAAGCTATGAGCACCTATAGTAAAAATGTAGGAAAATTACTAGATTAGAACTTTTTCCTCTTTGTTTCTATTTTCAGAATGTCCTCCTAACCCTTTAAGAAAGCAGTTCATTTTTGGCAATGAGCCTTTCTTGGGACTTTTCCATTTGTTCAGGTCATGGTAATTGTACTGGGAAGGGGTGGAATTATGCAATCATAGAACTTTTCAAACCTGGCTTTGAACAGTGTCTCTACAAGAGAGTGGTAAGTCAGTGACTTCAGTGAACACATTTTCCTCATCTATTAAAATCAAATAATAATTAAATATTATTAAAATAGTGTATAGAAAGTTATTGGCAAGTAGTAGGGGCTCAACGGATAGTAGCTATGGTTATTTATTTTTTCAACATATACATAATTTCAAGCCACTTTACTTTTTGAAGTTGAAAATTAAATTATATAAAAATGATTTCATACCCACAATAGATTCCCTGAGATAATCAATTGTATCTACCTTTTTAAAAAATTATTGATTTCAGAGATGAAGGGAGAGGGTGAGAAAGATGGAAACATCAATGATGAGAGAGAATCATTGATTGGCTGCCACCTGCATGCCCCGCACTGGGGATTGAGCCCACAACTCGGTCATATGCCTTGACTGGGAATCAAACTGTGACCTCCTAGTTCATAGATTGACACTCAACCATGCTAACCTTGCTTTTATTTACCTTTCAATTGTGAAATAAATCATTTTGTTTTCTATTGAAGATTTAATTTGTATTTGATTATTAATTTACCATATTATTCAGTATTTTATTTTCATCTATTAATATTTCAAAGTTAGTGTTTTACAAATCAAAGATTTTATACACTTTCAGTGTAAATAGTAGTAGTAGTCTATATAGTACTTTTTTGCTACAGACCTAAAATATTTGAAGGTGTTGCTTCTTCAATCATATAGAAAGGTCTTGGGTGGCATTATTCATGTCATCACGTCAGTTTATTGGAAAATGAAAAATGCAGTTTGTCACCCTCAGGAAAAATGAGTACTTTGAATTTTCCAGGAAATTAGCTTGAGCTAAATTATTTTATATTGCTTGCATCCAATCAACAGCACTGACATATTCCTGCAAATTGATTTTAGATTTTAAATTTCAAGGGCTACTTAATTCATTTTATCAAAATGTAATGAATACCTAACATGTGCATGAAGTTCGAAGATTGAAAATGACAACCTCCACCACCATAAAGACTTGGTTCTGCCTTCTAAGTCCTGGTGTCTAGTGAAGGGAGCGACAGCAAAGTGTGAATTCCATGATGGGGGTAGCTGTAAAGTTCCTGGAAACGTAGATAGTGGAGCTCCATGTTGGAGGGGTAAATTTTTGAGAAAAATTAGAACCAGGTGACATTTTATTGGCTTTTAAAGACTAGTAAAGTGTTTCTTAGTTGGATATGGTAGACTATTCCAGGTAGAAGGAATAGTGAGAACAAAGGACTCATAATTCATAGCTGTTTACAGAATGGCTCTGGACCTAGTGTAGGGCTTTTACTAGTACAGCATAGGGTGGGATGGAAGTATGGCAAGGGCAGGCTTCATGTAGAGAGTCATTTTGGAAAGTTAAAATATTACCTTCCGTATCACAGTATTCTTATCTTTACTTCGTTACATATCATAATACACACTAGTTGGATTTTTTTGTGTGTGATGTTTTTAAACTTATTTGGACTTTTCTTCAAGTAATATTGTTCCTTTGCTTTTCCTATGGTTTTAAAGAATTATTGTCATCCGATACTATATTTCAAATAAGGTAAATATAAATTTTATAAGCCATATTTCAAGAAGGCAATATAAATTGTACAAAAATAATACTTAAGATCTAGAAAACATCTGCTGATTTTGATTCATGTAGAAGCATATATGAGCCAACTTGTGAAAGGCTATACATCTAAATAGCATGTGTTTAATAATATCAGGTTATGCATTAAAGAAGTATTCTTTCCACATTAGATATCATACACAGGAGTGTTTGTCTAAGTGTGTGTGTATTATAGCCTACTTTATTATAAAAATAATTTGAAGTTGTTTTGTTTAAGTTATATGTGTAAAGCAGAAAAATCTGCAGTATTCTGTTAATTAAATAAGGAGGCCAGTAGACTGAGGTGGCTCTAATGCCATGGCAGCCTGTGGAAGCAAACACAAATCTAAGCCTATCAATGAACTAAAGTTATGAAGTACAAACCTAAAGACCTCTAATCATAAACATCCAGCTAGATTCAAAGCTCTATCCATCAATAACTTGCTGACTTTGCTTCCCCCCTTTCTCTATGAAGGTCTCTGCCCAACCACTTCATAAGTTATATGAATGTCTAATTACTTTGTGGTATACCTGAAACTAACATAATATTGCATGTCTACTGTAATTGAAAAATCAAACACAATTTTTTAAACAAACAAAAAGCCTCTCCCGAGTTCCTGTCAGTGGAGCTGTCCTAATCACTTCCGGTTTGGCGCTGCCCAATTGCAATAGATAAATGCTCAAATAAACTTAAAAATTTTTTAGTGCCTCAGTTGATCTTTTTAACAGTTCAGTATGTTTAAAAATATAAACTCCCAGAAAAGTTTAAGAGTAAAGAGTACTTTCTGTTTCCTCCATTAGCTGTGAAGAAGAAGGCTGGCTTCATCACTCCAGTTCCAGGAGGCGTGGGACCCATGACGGTGGCCATGCTTCTGAAGAACACCCTCCTGGCAGCTAAAAAAGTCATTTATTAGGTTGCATGAAAGAACGAAGCAAGCTGAAATCATGCTATTTATTTACTCGACAAGGGGGAAAATCCTTTCTATTTTACTACAAAGCTATTTATTTCTACATTGTATTTATTTTTTCATGGATGGAATCACTGTGGATCAGAGGATTCACACAATTGTATGCATTTCCTGCTAACAGATTTTGAGTTTTAGGAGAAAAAAAACAATAACTGGAAATATTGGTAACATTTATTTTATGAATAATATTTGTTCATAATGTTCAAACAATAAAGGGCTCATAATAAATAATATATTTTGACACAATTAAATATCACATGCCATATGTTTTCAACAAATGTTTTGTCAGCCAAATGGACACCCATGTAAAATGTAATTCAGGTTTTGCCATAAGCTTGATCAATTTTTAAATATTTTAGTTCTATATCGTATGCTAAAAAAGAACTAAGTTGCTAAAAGAAAGATAAAATATAAAAAATAAAATATTCATCTTATATATCTCCTAAATGCATCCTATGAGGCATCCTAATAAATAATGTTTAATCAAGGAAAGAGAAATATACAAAGAAAACAAAAAATACAGTGCTGCTTGGGAAGGTAATGATTATGTGAAATGATAAATGACTACTTGTTATAGTAAAAATGTAATAAGAATGTATTAGGCTTACATGTAATTTCTTTGTTGTTCTAGAAAAATATGTGGACAGTGCCTTCTTTGAGGAATAATAGAAAATCCCAAAGCAAACAAATGCACAAAACAAAACTATGGTGGTCTTTCCCCACAAAGATCAGGAAAATATGACATACTATGAGTGAAGCCTTCATTAAAGAACAAATTATGTTTTTTCACAAATGCAGAAATCCATTGGTAAAACACACAAACAGTGTGCCAATGTTAAACATTAGAATATGACTAAAAATCTACTGTTTTCTTTCCCACAGTTCTACCCTCTTCTCTTATAGCATTTGGTTCTCAAAGTAGATGCCATGCTTCTAACACAATTTAAATTTAGGAAATACATGTGACTCTCAGTTGAAGGTATCTTGAGACTGCTCTAACCACATAATTGTATTGTTTTCATACTCAAATCCCAGTACATTTATGTACCAATAATTCTTACCCAATGCATGTTTTTAATGATGTGTATACTTATTATTTATGTGAGAATAGATTAGATGTTTATGATTAATAGTATTTTAACTGTATAATAAAAGCAATTTGAATAAGAATACCTGTCTTCTTTTTCCCTTAAGATATCTATAAGTTTATTTTTTCATAAATTTGTTATCTATTTTTTTTACAGCATGCTGAGAACTGTACAAGTTTTTTAAGCAGGAAAGTAAAGGTTCTATGTCCCATTCCACAATCAGCCTAGATCATCTTTGTCTGATAACCCTGACAGAAATTTAAATTCAAAGCTCTCACACAAACACTTCAGAAATGGGCCTTTTAAAATTTTTAAGGCTGCAAATTCTCAAAACAAACAAAATGACTGAAAATACATGTACACTGAAAAGGTGAAGTCTGTCATTTTGAGCCCATCCTGCTTTCCCCAAAGTGCAGGAGGGGTTATTTTTTAAAGATTTTTGCCCCTTTGGCTAGGCTAAAATTCAGGAGTGAGCCTTTCCAGAAACTAATTAAAATACTGTAAAATGATAATTATTCTGATCTTTGTTAAGAAGGGTAAGACATATTTTATTTAAGACTATAGCAATAGAGGAGATTGAACTCAACTCCCAATACAGCAATGACAGCTAGGGATTTATAGCCAATGAGCAGAATGAGGGGATCAGTGGATAGAAAATTATTAAGAAGAACTTGATTGGTGTCAAGGGTTGGGGGACTCTTGCTAAACTAGCTTACTACCATTCTTGCTAAAAGGCCAATGACTTATGATATTAAGAATTGGGGGATGAGCCCTAACCGGTTTGGCTCAGTGGATAGAGCGTCAGCCTGCGGACTCAAGGGTCCCAGGTTCGATTAGGGTCAAGGGCATGTACCTTGGTTGCGGGCACATCCCCAGTAGGGAATGTGCAGGAGGCAGCTGATCGATGTTTCTCTCTCATCGATATTTCTAACTCTCCATCCCTCTCCCTTCCTCTCTGTAAAAAATCAATAAAATATATTTTTTAAAAAGAATTGGGGGATGAGAAACTTGGTCAGATATGGGGGGTGGTCCATATACTGATTTAGCAAAATTCTTTTCTAAAACTGGGCCAAACATGTCAAGTCAAGACCTAGTCAAGAAGAGGACCCACAGGAGACTGATTAAAATGTGGTCAAGGAAGCAACCTTTGTCAACACATAAAGGAGATAAAATTGGTTTGTTGTTATCATGACTTTTTAAAATATTTGGAGTCCACAAAAGATAGACATATGATGACTTTGTACAGAACCTTTGGAAAAGTAAATTGCCTTCTCCAAAAAGTATCTGTAAAAATGACCCTACAGAATTAATTGGGATTGAACAATAATACAAAAATATGGAGGCAAGAATGAGCTTAGCATATATATATGGGATACAGTCATACTAAAAATGAAAAGTGTGTGTTGGAGAGCGGTGGAAATACAACTGAATAAGTATGCAGAAATAGATTAGGGAAAACTTGAATAAATTAAAATTTAGACCATATTGAGTAAATTATGAGAATTAAAATTAGAGCCTGGAAGAGGCTTTCATTGATTACATGAGGAAATTATAAAGGGAAGATGATTTTGGAGAAGAGATAAAATGTTTAAGACATGTTGAGTTTGAGGTGATAATATATAAATGAAAGTCCTAATGTAATATCAGTCTAGGAAGAGAATAAGAATTCATGGCTAGTGATGAAAATTTGGGACTTATCAGCATGTATCTACCACTAAACTCCCAGTCTTATTGACCATTATGCACACCCTGTCTTTTTGTATTTGTTCAGTAGTAACAGTTATCCTTAATAGAGAACCTATCATATGCTAAATGCTTTATTTTCTTTTTGTTATTGACAATCACCATTTGATAGATAAGAAAATTAACTTTTGGGTTATTAAAGTCTCAGTCAAAGCCAAGTGGATGATGCAGGCAGCATTGGAATTTGAAACAAATCTGTTGGGATGATATGAGCCAGAACCCACTCTCTTTTCACCAGTCTCCCTGCTTCTCCCCCCACAAAGAATCCTTTCTTGTATCAGTATTTGTCCAAATCCTACTTATTATGTAAGGTTTACTTCAATTGAAACTTATCCATGGAAACTGCTGGGAGAGTTTAAGTCCTACCCCTGAGCTCTCATAGTCTATGTAGACATTCGTAGCAGTTATCAGTTCCTACCCTGACAACACCCATGTACATATTTTCCTTGTCTCCCTTCAGTTCCTTGAGGTCAGAATCCACACATGATTTGTCTATTTGTCCTGCATACATCATAACATCCAGCCCAGTGCCATGAACGATGCAGGCATTCGATATCTCATGAATGAATGAATGAGTGAATGACAACTGAATCCATAAGAATACCATTTCCTGCCAATATCCAGCATCAAATTTTGGTTGAGTTAGTGAAAGAGCAAGAAAAAAAGAAAGGAAAGGAAATAAGAGAAGAAGAGAGGGAAAGGAAAGGGAAAGAAAAGGAAGGGAAATGGAAGGGGAGTGAAGACACTTGCAGAGATGCTTATAACTAGAGGAACAAGATGAATAAATTTAAAAAGGCACAAAGTGGTAGGAGGGGAAAATGGTAGTGGAGTGTTGCAGCTCTTAGCCTTCTCCTTTCTCCCTCCAACCTGCTCTAATGTGTATCAAGAATGAATAGATATCAATGAAGCCACCTTACAACACCCATCTCACCCATTTTTCAGGATTGGAGAAAGGACTTGCTGAAGACAGGATTGAAGAAGTGAAGATTGGAGTCTCTCCTACAGAGAATGTAAGTGGGATCCAGCAGGATCCAGAGGAAAAGAAGCATGCGGATGACTCAGAGCTGTGTTCTGATAGAAACCTTAAGCTGAAGTGGCAGATGAGTTTCTAAATATTATGTGGCCCAACTCACCAGAATAGGGAAACATCTGGAGAGACACTGATCCATTTCTCTAAGCCCAAATGTGTGTGAAAGCCACAGTTAATATTTAGATTCCAATGATAAAGGTAATTATGTAAAGCTTGATTTTAGGAGATAATTAAGAGAATTCCTCTGAGAGCAGTATACCCACTCCTACAGGAGGGCGCAGCTGGGGAAATGGAAAGTGCATATGTCTGGAATCAGAGCACAGATTCAAGTCTTAACTCTGGGGCATGGCCTTTGGCAAGTCACTTAATTCGTTTGAGCCTTCATTTCTTATTTGTAATATGAGAGTAGAAACAAGACCTGTTGTTAATTTCTTTATTCACTTAAGACAGATTAACTATATAATGGATGCTGGAATTGTTAGGGCCGGGATTACTAAACAAAGAATTGAAATGTGTGCAAAAACCTTTAGTAAAATGTAAAGCACTACGGAAGCACCAGTTAATAGTTATTACAAAGATGGTTGGTTGTACTTCCTTGCCCCAGTCTTAAAAATAAAGATATGTGACATTAGTCCTAGCTTCTTCCTCTAAAAACTGCAATGGGTTGTGACAGTTCACTGAATCTTTTGTAAATGATTCCTTCTTAAATTCTCACCAGTGGTTCACAAGATGACAATTTGACTTATAATTCAAATAATATTTTCCTGGGAGAAATATTATCCAGAAATTATCTTAATAAATAGTTGAAAAAAACTTCGCAGAACTAGAAAACAAAATGTGGGCACATCTAAAGTGAGCCAGGGACTATATATTCTTTTAACTTTAAATGATGACGCCTGTGGTAAGTGATTGCCCAAGTTATAATGAGTTCAACAAGCTCATTCTTGTGTGCTTTTTAAAGCCAAATTCATGTTTGAATAGTAATAGGGATCCTTTCTGGTAAATTGAATGTGCTGGGTGGACATGATGCAAATGATAACCTATCTTGACTTAAACAGCTTTTTAAGGTATAGAAAATATGAGCAACTGGAATTCCAGAGAGAAAGTTACGGCAACTCTGCAGAACATATTTATAAATTGTTCATAATTGGAGCAAGTAAAAGTTTATGAGAAACTCCTTATAGTCACAATATGTACTAACATTAATTGCATGTTTTTTCCTTTTAAATGGCACTTTAATAATCATAACTAGATTAACAGTGAGAAAATTTTGAATGTTGTGTTAAGTTTTAAAATTTCTATTCATTAAATGTACCAACCTAAATATTTTAATTTTATCTCAATGGAAATTTTATTATATTATTATTGTTGTTGTTATTATTATTATTGTGTTTTCCTGGTCCTCTCTAGTCTACTCATTGGGACACAAATTTAAGCAATGTAGTTCCCATAACTTAGTAGCCCATTTTATTTATTCAGAAAAATATTAAATGGCAGAATAGCATAATGATAAATGTTATACAATTAAAAATAATTATTTGTGCAGAACTTGTAATAGTAAAACTAGATAGCAAAAACTAAAATGGAATATGAAACCTCTGTTATTACACAAATGAAATTGTTCTCCTGTGCCACTAAATGACAAAATATCTTGATTTGCAATGAAACCCAGTTTGTACTGAAAGGCAGTGCAACTGGCAGGAATATTTCTTTTATTAACAGGTTATGCTGTTTCCTGGTTTGCAAATATCAAAACTCCCTTTATTGGAATCTGATAAAGGTTGCTAGGAGCATTGGAGCAGGTACAAGTCTCTTTACACCAATGGGGCCTTTCCTGACATCAGATTCTTTTTTTATTGTTTTAAGCACTTTTACTTTCCCGATTATGCCCACAGGTAACAGGAAATAAGGGTTTCAAAGGAAAACTTGATCATGTTGGGAGATAACACAGGCATCCTCACCCAGCGTGTGAGCGCCTTGAGGCTTTAAGTCGCTGCCAGGAGTACATATTTTTTTGATTGGTAACTGCCAGATGACGCTTCATCAAATATAAATGCAAGAAAGACTCCGAGAGCTCCATAAAAGCCTTCCACCATCAGGAGGAGAGGAGCAGATACTGTCAACAAGGACAGGCGATGGCTTTCAGTGTTTCAGTGTCAGTCTACCTCTTATTCAATGGTAGGTGATTTCTTCTTCTTTTGTTAACTTGGTGTCAGTGTAAAATGTGAAAAGGATTTGTTTTCTCTGAATGAGGGAGAAGTTGGCTTTTCGGAGTTGTTCTTCATGACAAAGATTAGAGCAAGGAATCTGAATTAATTTAGTTTCTTATGTAATGTATGTTCCTCTCCTAATACATATTTGAAACCTTTAAATATTTGCTTTGTAAAACTGAAAAGAGGTTAATACATTTTAACTATTATATGACAGCATCCTTGTGATTAAATCAGTATATAAATGTATTCACTTTCTCTTAATTATTAATGTGTCCCTATTTTCTATAATTATAATATAGTCAGTAGACGGGATATGGAAGAGAAACTGTCAGGAAGTTGCCCTACTTAGGTGATGGATCGCAAATGTAAATGGTTTCAAAATAAAACATAAAGGAAATAAATAGAATAACTTTCAATCTGTTGCTTATACATAGAAGGGGCTCACCTGCTAAAGATACCTTTCCCCCCTTCATACAGCAATGGCAGCATTAAGTGAAGAGGTGGCCTTGAACTTGACACTCGCAATCACAACCCAACCAAGTAATTGGACAGTTAACAAAACAAAAGGTATTTTCTTTGCATTTTTGTATTTCAAGGGACTTCCTCATTTTTGAGAGAATTTGGATTGTGATAAGAGCAACATTGGAAAATGTTTAATATATAATTTATGATTAGATAATCAACTCTTAGCATGATGATGTTAAATGGAAGTGACAGGTAAATGTGTCTGAAAAGAATTAGCTTTCTAAAAGGAGGAAGTGAGGAAATTAAAGAAATGTCTCCAGTTACTTTTCCTGAATGTTAATTTAAACATGCCACATTTTCTGCTTGATTCATGCTTGGTTCCCTGTAACTCACACGTGTCCAGGGGCAATTTGTCACCATTTTGGCATTATATTTTGATCTGTGACTATGGGCTTTGCAGCCAAAGAAATTATGGCTACAAAATGAAATCTTAATTCATGTCCCCTATCTTTAGAAATATTTTTTCCTATTTCTTTTGAGGGGCTTTTGTTGTTGTTTTCACATAGGCTATATTTTCTAACTCCTCTACCCACTTTTTTTCTTTCATATCTTATTATTATATTATTTGAATAGCTTCCCACTGCTGTTGAGCATCAGCATATTTTCAAACCTGTTTGAACTCTTAGAGGTGAACTTGGAAAGCTTGTAACCTACCAAGACCTGCGTACTGCATGGTTCTGATTGTCACACAAATCACATACTGCCCCCTGATGTGGGGACCAGTGATGTGACACAGGGCAGAGGAAATGCCATAGCATGCTCTCAGAGCCAGGCAAATAAAAAAGATTAAGGCAGATATTTTGTTTCTGAATATGAGGTAGTAATAATTAAGAATTCATTTCACCAATAATTTTAAATTTAAAAATGTATTTGAAATATTTTTGCCGATTTGAGTTTTAAAAAATTTATCTTTATTGTTGAAAGCATTACAGATGTTTCTCCCCCCCTTAACTCTCTCCACCCTGCTCCCACACATTTGAACTTGTAAATATCTATTAATCTGCAAACCAAAATAAGTGTAAGGCTTAGAATGACTTTTATATCTCCCTGTCTTCTGAGCTTTTGAACAAAAAGGGAAGGAAATATGTTTAGTAGAAAATAATACTGCAGAAAAGTAAAATATGGCTTCTTTCTATGACTGAGTTCATAACATTATGCCCAGACCACTATTTTCTTTCTTAATAGGGAACTGCAAGTAAAATTCTCCAAGTTACAGGTAATAACAATGGAAAATGAATATATCTCTATCATTTTCCCTTGCTTTCTTGATGGAGAACTTTAGTTTTTCCTTGCTTTTTACTTGACTTAAAAACCTGAATCCAGATTTGTATAGGAAAGATGAATCGCTCCAGTATACCCTTTCTTTGGCAATGTCTTCTCTCAGGTCTCACATTTTCTAGCAAATCTTGATTCAGGCCCTAGGAAGAACCTAGCCCAGTTTATAATGCAAAATTCTCACTGCTTCAGAATTAATTATTAAAATGAGAAAATAGATTCATGACTCCACATGAATGTGAATCTTAAGATAATATTGTGTGTTCTCAACCAAAAGGAAGTTCTACAAGAAGGGATCTTGTTGGTGTCTTAGTACTTAAAAATTTAGTATTTTCATTATCAAAAAAAGTCTGCCTTTTTAGATCTGAACAAATAAATAGGAGTGTCTTAATCTGCTTGGCAAGACAAATATTGTGTAACATAACTAAGGATGCGGAGATATTCATGACATATTTATTCATAACAATGACAAACTAAAATGCCACTAAATCTACTGGAGAAAAATTTAAGAATCAGCAATGAAAGTATAGCAAAGAGGACTCAGTTCTACAGTTTTACCACTGTGCGTCCCACTTCATAAACCCCAGGGATTATATAGGCGTATGTCCTGAGTACATCAGGAATGAAGAGTAAGCGTCCCGAAGGAGATACATTTGCCACATCACAGCTTCCCCAGGGGGCTTCCCATAAAGAAGCTTCTGGACATGTGGCCACAAAAGTTCTATCCAGTGTGGTCACTTGCACAGTATAAGAGTTAGAAATCAAAACCCAGGTTTTTAAGTTCTAACTCCAAAGCTTTCCCCACTATTTCGTAATGTCTCTTAAGTAAATAAAATTTCTAAATGATATTTCAAAGTATGGTCTTAACTATGTTAAGCCTGGGCCACAAGTTGTTTCTGGCTTCTTGTGTAGGTCATAACCATACCTCTTCTGTAATCAGTTAGGGAAAATATTCCCTTTTCAGTTAGCCACTCATGGCATCCACATAAGAGGGAGTGCTCATCTCACGCTCCTCTGGGAAAAGAGAAATCAAGTTCATTATCTCACAGTTATAAGCCCAAATCTTTCTAAGCGCTGACTTCTCAGGTGTAAAGGAGAGAATGAGAAAATTGTGTGAGTCCTTTTATACTTATCAGCATTCAGACACACATTTGGGAAGCCTTGCTCTAGAAAGCTGCTAAAACTAGATTTGATGCTGCCACCTTTTGGCAAACTTGTATCTATCCCTTATTATGTGGCTTCTAAAGAATGGAATTTGCCCTAACTGGTCTGGCTCAGTGGATAGAGCGTCGGCCTGCGGACTGAAGGGTCCCAGGTTTGATTCCAGTCAAGGGGATGTACCTTGGTTGCGGGCACATCCCCAGTAGGGGGTGTGCAGGAGGCAGCTGATCAGCTGATCGATGTTTCTCTCTCTTCGATGTTTCTCTCTATCCCTCTCCCTTCCTCTCTGTAAAAAATCAATTAAAAAAAGAATGAAATTTACCTCCATCCCCTAATTAATGAATGATATATCTAGGTCAGTGGTCGGTAAACTGAGGCTCGCGAGCCACATGCGGCTCTTTGGCCCCTTGAGTGTGGCCACGAAGTTTCAATTGCACTGTATGTGCGCGCCCGCATGTGGTATTTTATGGAAGAGCCACACTCAAGGGGCCGCAGTTTGCCGACCACTGACTCCAGGTGATATTAACCTAAGTTTTGTGACTATAACCTGCCAAGGGAACCGATTAATAGTTCACTGGACAGAGCACCCAAAGAATATTAAAATTAAAGCTCTCTTTAACACATTATAAAACTACTATAAAAATATGACCTATTTCATCTGTTAATATTGTTTCTCCTTCTTCCTATCCGAAGGCACAGAAGGACCCATAGCCTTGAAGTTCTCACACCCTTGCCTGGAACACCACGATAGTTACTGCATCAATGGTGTTTGTGCCTTCCATCGTGAGTTGAAGAAAGCCATCTGCAGGTAATTTGCAAAGAACTGCCCAAGTCCTAGACACAGGAGGAGGAGAATTTATGCCTCTGGTGCTTCACACAGTACATTTCCCACACCTCTATCTTATGGGGCTAAAAGAGTACATGATCTGATCGTGACTCACCAATCCTCTTTGTAGTTGGATATCTAAGGAGTCTGTTTCTAAGCTACCTAATCCTCATTACTCAAAAATATGGTTCCCAGATTAGCAGCATCTGTGAACCTGGGAGCTTGTTAGGAATGCAGAAGCTTATGCTCCACCTCAAAACTATTGAATCCATATCAGCATTTTAGCCTCATGCAAATGTGATTAGGATGAAATGAAATAGGGCATGGTAAAAACACTTGGAGAATAGAGAGTTCTAGAGCAACTAAAATACTATTTTGATGATCATTGATTTGCTCAGCATCTTCCTATATAAGAGAAAATAATTTTCTAGATCAAGGCATAAAGCACACGTACTATCTTCACTTCATCACTGAGAAAAGGTATATTGATATGCGGTCTTAATGAAATGATTATTGTAAAATACATAGCTTCTTCAGTACTTGTAACAGATTGGCTTTCATTTGGTATTTGCATCTTCATTCTTTGAAACTGGTCTTTTCTTTATATTTCTGTCATTGTGAATCTTAAAATTATTCATTCTTTTCTTTTTGTAAAGGTGTTTTACTGGTTATACTGGAGAAAGGTGTGAGCATTTGACCTTAACTTCATATGCTGTAAATTCTTATGAAAAATACATTGCAATTTGGATTGGCGTCGGAGTATTATTAAGTGGTTTTCTTGCTATTTTTTACTGCTACATAAGAACGAGGTATGGAAAAATACACAAAATATGAAGTCAGTGGGTACTTGTTCATTTGAACAATATTTATTGAGCCCCTACAATGTACTAGGAATTGGCATGTTTAATTTTTTTAGTAAAAATATGGCTGCAAATCTGGCAAGTTCCTACATATTTGTTTTGATACCTTTCCTCATAAACCCAGATTAGCAGTAAAAATTTACCTGCAATTGCAATAGGATAGCTCCAATTTACAACTTCCCTCCATCCTTGCTTCTGTCTGCCTACATCAAAGTTACAAATGAAGAGGCCAGTAAGCCCCACAAGGGTATTGAAAAGTATGTCTTATCCAAAATTATATATTCAGTGCCAAATATGGTGCCTGGCACACAATAGACACTCTGTATATATTTGTTGAATTAAGAAATCAAGAAATGAATACTAAATGAATAAAAAGTGTGGCAAACATGGGCCATTTACTTCCAAACAATCAATTGAAGGTATATTCAGAAGATATTATCTACTGCTAGAAGCTTAAGAAGATAAGCAGGATCCACTAAATATAAGTTATTTGTGTATTAATTCTTATTTCTAGTGTATCCACACTGGTAATTTTTTCCCTTAAATTCATGTAGCTAGGGAAACTCAAGAAATAATGTGAGCTAAATTAAAGAAAAAAGTATAAATACATTTCCCTGGCATACTCTATTAACTAAGTTTTCATTTTAAAAATGATCAAGACTGACTATCAAAATAAGAAAAATTTTGGTTGCTTAATAATTGTATCTTAGAGAAAATAAAATGTTATATCAATTGTAGAACAATTCATATAAAATATGTTATATCAACTGATTTATTATGCCAATTGCCTAAGGAACCAAAAAGAGGGGGAAAAAAGAAAGTAGACCTTTTAATGTTAATAATACCGCTGTCTGAGGTCAGGTTTCCTAGAAGCAGAACACAAAATGAGGATTCCTGTGCAAGTGATTGGTCAAGGGATGCCCTAAAGTAGGACCTATAAGGCAATAAGGAAAGCTAGAGCAGAGGAAGAAGGTAAGCAAAGGTGTGGTATTAGCTAAAGTCGAGTCTCAGCCTGACTCCACAGGATGATCTCAAATGTGAAGGGCATTATAGACCTATCCCAAGAAGGTGAGGGATCTTGGTTTTAGTACCCTGTGCCATTAGCATGGGTGGCAGGATGCTCCTGGCAGGGTAGTGGGCACAGACCAGGAGTCTCCCAGGAATTCAGGCAAAGTTCTCTGTGGGCCCAGGGGATCCTCTGGAGAAGGATACTGTTCTGGGTCTGTTAACACCCATAGCTGCCGGGGATGGATCTACCAATGGGTAAAAGGGATCTGGGTGGGGCACCAGCAACAATGGCTACCCCAGAACATTTATATAATCTGCAATAAGGTATACTAACAGCATTCACGTTCTTATGGAAATCAATACTCTGTTTTAGGTGTCTAACACTGAAATCACCTTATAAGGTCTGTTCCAGAGGAAGACCACTGTGAGGCCTGTGTGAGAAATTTTCCTGAGGCATTTGTAAAGATCAGTGAACCCCACATTGACATCTTCAAATGAAACAACTAAACTTCTTAAGCTGAATAGACTTGAACGTGATGGAAGCTGGGATCATGATGAAATGAGAGAATACATTTCAACAGAAATCACTAGACTTTGTCATTGTTAGGATACCAAGAGAGCCAATGGAGCAAGCTTACAGTGACAGAAGTCAAGTTCATAGTACTACTCTGGGCCTGTTGCTGTTGTTGTGTGGTTATTGTTCTTACTGCAGAGAGTCTGAGTGCCATGCATCTGACCGTGTCAGATGTGAGTTTTCATGAGAAGGATCATCAACCTTGCAACAAGTCAAAGCAATACCAAGCTTGGGCTCTTCATGTACTAGCTACCAGTATTTTGGATCACTGCTCAATGGACCTAATCCCAAACATGCTGCTCTCATAAGGTCTAAAAGAATGTGATGTCAACTATTAGGATAATATCAGCGCTGTGGCACCTTCAGTGATCCAAACAAGTGCCTGGAGTCTAAGCCAGAGACAAGAAAATGGAAGGTCCAAGGCAAAATACATGATACCCAGCTTGTGAGAACATTGTGGAGCTGTTATCTGTGAAATATGGAATAAGCTAAAGAGTTTCTGATGACTGGAAGCTACTGGATATCAAGCCCTGAGTAGACAAAACATCTCTTTTTCTGCATGGATTATAACATGTTGTGTTGGACTCACTGGTATCCTAATGCTTATGTTTAGCACTTCCTCATATTGTTAGTGGAATTACCTGGTGACTATTCATTTGGACTGAAATTCTAGAATTCTACTAATACATGAAATTCTACAACTGATCCTGAAAGAAAAACTAAAGAGTTGGACACAGGAATTTTTTCATCAACCAAAAGCATGTGGGAAATTTATTAACCACTTCTGAGTACTTGAGAGCAGATTTGCACATAGAGTGAGAAAATGCAATACTTATTCTAGAAATAGCTATTTGGGAATTAGGGTCCTTCCTCTTTAGTCATATTTTTTTTTCATGTAATTACAATAATCTTGGGCAGGACCACTGATATTGTTGGGCTTTAATTTCATTTTCTACAGAGCCCTTCTAGCTCTAAAATTTGACCAGGGGAGAAGAGAGCAATTTTTCCACAACTGAAAAATTGGGATATTCTCCACCATACCTCAAATCCAAAACACACCACCGTCTATCATCTTAGGTGTATATTTTAGTGTTTGTTTTGTAAAATAATAATTAAGAATTTTGTTTTTAAGTGAAGCAAAACATATAATTTAAAAACAATGTCTATAACTTTTCTTTTAAATTAAATCTATAACTCTTGACTTTTTTCCATTGTAATTTTAATAAGCAAAACCATTTTGATCATGAGATGGGCTAAAAGAGGATCAATCATGAATATTCTTACCATGATTGCCTAGAAACAAGCCTTTCTCTTATATTGTTATGACTTTTCATTCACTATTAAAACTTTACATTCTGCTGTCCTTTGAGTAGAAGGTATTTCATTTGCTTTATTTTGCCTTCATAAGGAATGTAAGGCAGGTGAATGGCGTGTCAGCACTTTCTGATTGTCCTCACAAAGTATGTAAAGGTTACCTCATACCAAGGAGTGGGGAGGTGAAGGTTCCTCCCAGTGACTCCAGGGACCACACCTAGAAAGCTATGCTCTCCCTGAGCATTTCAAAGACGTGTTAAAAAGCTGGGGAGAGTCCAGGAAGAAACAATAAAGCTTAATTAAGGACTGCCTCCTGATGAAAGAGGAATTAATGCTGGAGTCTGGAGAGGTTATAACCTAAAAAGTTAAACATATTTGCTGTCTATAAATATTTCTAAATTATAAAAACAATATAATTGAAATTAAACAACATCAGACGAAAATTAAAATGTCCAGATTGCCAAACTGAAAAGTACACCAAAACAAAAAAACAATAGAGATTCCAATTTTTTCACCTGCGGAACAGTATGCATTAACAGTATAAAATCCACCCGGTGAGACTATAGAAAGTTAGAGTGTGACTCATAAGAAGCCACCTGTTTATGTTCTGTCCTACACATGATCTTGTGACCCCATAACCCCAAGAGTTAAATTTGCAGGAAGGAACCTCTGGCATTCCTATGGAGCTAGAGCTGCCAATATTTATGTATGGAATCAGGACATAAATTTTTAAAAAGTGAAGAAATACAAGATGTTCTGCAAATATTTCACTTTTTATTTTTTCCATGTGCAATAAAGCCCTGAAAGAAGTCTACCAGTGAGTCCCTTGCATCCAAACTACATTTCCTCTATCCATCTATGGATCATTAGGTGGGTGGCTCCTTTAGGAAAGAAATGGAATATGTTCTGGCATTTTTTTACTAAATTAAACTTGCCAAGGGGTTCATCAATGTCTTTCATTCCCATTTTGTCTTCTTCCTGGGTCTACCCTTCAATTCTTTGAGAATACATGCTAGGACTTCAATATTCATGAGTTAGCATTTTGAAGCATGATGGTGTTATTGGTAGAAGTGGAGTTCTTGGGGTGCCAAGAGGAAAATAATTTCCTGAGGCCCCCACAAGAGGATGGGGTTTCATGGAAAGCTTTATTGATGATGTAAAATTAAGGGGGTCTCCTCCAAGTTTTCATCTCTGTCTCTCTCACCCTGGAGAAGTGCAATCTTGTTTCCAGGAGGGCCAGAATTAAGGCCACTGCCCAGAATTTCTGTTCCATCTTAAAGTCCAGTCCAGTCCAGCATCTGTTTAGTTTAGCTTGTGTTCTCAGCTACAATCCACCTGATGGTCCCATGGCCATGGGCCATGTGGTGGCTTAAGGCCACATGGCTATGGAGAGAGAGCAGGCAAGCACATGGGCGAGTGTGGGTCATGGAGCTAGAGGGCAAGTGAGAACAAGCACTAGCAAGGGCACAAGAGAGAAGAAGCTTCTTTGGGGATTTTAGGCAGGAGCTTAGATTTCATGGGCTTCTGATGGGGTTCACCCTCTAGCCAACCTATTGTTCCCCAGGCCAGACTGATAGACAAGCACCTTCCCTACATCACCCCAATTTCACTGCACATGTGCCCATCTTTCCCTTTGTTAGATCCCTTCCCCTAGTGATCTGCAGGAAATGGACCAGGGGTTCCCTGGGGAGAGTGAAGCTCTAGCTTCCTGGTGAAGTTGCCCAAACGACCTTGCTTATAATGTCTGGCCTCCCCTTTGCTCTCTTCCTATCTATACATATAAAAAGGCAGCTACCTTAACAGCCATAACAACCTAACAACCAGTCGCTATGAAGCCCACTGTGGCCAGCAAACTGGCCTGATCAGGGGGTGGGGCGGGCGGCCAACCTCACAGTCCCTCCCCACTGCCAGCCTGCCCCTGATCTGGACTCTCCCACCCTGATCAAGAGCCAAATGCCCCCTTCCTCCCCCCCCTCCCCCCCCCTTAGATGCTCCCCTGATCAGCCCAACCCACCAGGTTAGGCCGGCAGCCCCTCCCCCTGGACAGCCCCGCCCTGATTGCCACCCCACCTCAATAGGGGGTGGGGCTGCCCGGGCCAACCTCCTGCAGCCCCTCCCCCAGCTGGCCCCACCCCAATCAGGGGCGGGGCTGGCGGCCAACCACCCATGGCCCCTCCCCATGGCCAGCCTTGCCCCCAATCGGCCCCCTAACCCCAATCAGGGCAGGGCCTGTGGGCCAATCACCTGTGGGCCCCAATCTGGCGGACAGCTGGCCAATCTCCTGCCATCTCCTCCTCCTAACAGGCCCAGCCCCGATCTGTCCTGGTTGGGGCCGGGGCCAGCCGGACCCCACCTGTGCACGAATTTGCACACTGGGCCTCTAGTTACTAATATTAACTAGCTAATTACAATGATAACAATGGGAGTGGGAGAAAACACTATAATTTCACTCATACTTGAGCCAGAAATTTATAAAAAGGAAATTATAGTTGCTTATTATTGTGTCTTCTTTCCCCAAATTAGTTTTTTTTAATAATTACGTTTTTCTAACATTTGAAGTAAATAAAATTATAACATAGTTTATCTTTTAGTGTTTCCCAGAACAATGCAAATCTAATCCTTTCATTTTGAAATGTCCTTTTTGGAAGATTTTTATTCGCTATATGTAATTTAAAAAAAAAAGTCTTAAGAAGATCACAAGGCAAACACCAGCAATTTAAGCTTTTGATGTTGAACATGAAAACAATTCCTCTCTTCAGGAGATCATGAGTAAGTTATCTAACTTTTGTGAATTACAAAAATGTAACACACTCTCTGTGGTATAATGTAAATATTGATATCCTGCAGCTCACACTCATGGGGAGGGTTCCCAGAATCTCTCTATTGCAAAATACCACTCTTTGTGGCTTACATCATGGCTGCATGACATCAGGACACTAGCATCTGCCAAGATGAACTGGAAGTGTTGAAATTTAATGTGTCAGAGTCTGGCACTGCTAATCTGGGTAAGTCCACATTTCTGTCCCAACCTTTGGCACAGCCCTATTCAGTAGCACATGCAGAAGCATATTTTCCAAATTCGGCTCTAAATGTCTGTTAATTATTCAACCAATGGATGTACAGCTCAGAGAAAATTGCTTAAGAATTCAAAGACTAGACCCCTTAAGAATATCCACCTGAATAAATGCATTCCATCATTATATTTCACTCCTCTGCCCAAAATCAACATGATGGTTGTTCCAGATTGTGGGCAACACCCACAGCTTCCAAAGAGCCATCTCGTAAAGATTAGCAACGTTATTATACAGTAACAAGGAGGACTGAATCGCTTAGTCAGGGCTTATCTACACACTTTATGTCCTTTCTTTGTAGTTTTTATGTCTCAGATATTATTGGGGCAAAATCATTTAGATTGAAATTAGGCGAAGATCACAGTCAAGCAAGTGTCCAACTCGCCATGCTTCTGATCTTGAAGAGGATGTTAATCAGGCCTCCCAACTTTCTGGAAAGAATGGTATCTCTAGATCTTTAAAGCCTCACAAAAATGTTGACTTAATATAAAGTCCCTTCGCAGATCAAGATGAAGCAATTGTGTGATAGAGCTACCCTTTATGAGCACTTATGGTGTTTGAAAAGCATTATTAGTATGATTTTAATGAATCCCACGCCCGTGCATATTTGAGATGTAGAGAAGGACCTGAACCATGTAGATCTGATGCCAAAGTCTCTCATCTAAACTCTATCCGATAACACTTTGCAATATTCTATGGAAAATATCAGTATTGAGAGTTAATTGCTTAATAAGCTTAGAAATATACCCAAGTGATTTATTTGCAAATGAAACAGGTTTGTTTGTTTTTTAAAACATATAAAATAATAACTTTTGTCATGGATCAGCCACAAAAACTCCCTGCTGTCAGCTGCAGATTATGAAGCTATGCATACCATCCTTAGGGTGCGGCCAGAATAGGCCTGGAGTGCCTGCTGACAGTTGACTGTACAGGCTGGGGAGAGACTGTAGACTGTAAAGTAATCCTGACTTAGCCTCCGCACTCAGGGTACCATAAGGTCACTTGGGAATACCTGATCCCAGCCTGAGAACAAGGGTTCTCTGGCACTGATGCTATCGGAACCGGGATATACCTGTCTCAGTTGATGATGGGGTGAGGAGTGAGTGGTTTTCACATCTACAGTAAAATCTTATCAACTGCCTTTTCACTATAGCACCCTCAATCTTACCCCTAGCTTCACAAACACCTTAAAGCAAAACAGTCACCTTCCATCTTACCCCTAGTCCCACAGACACCGTAAAGAAAAACAGCCACTGCTGGTGGGCCAGCTTGGGGCAAAACCTGTAAGCAACATTAAAAAAACTGTGCGGTGGGTGGGCACCTTGATGACCTGTGGTCTCCCTCAGCTGTGGGATCATATAACTGGGCTGGGACCCTTTGGACATGATATTCCTGTCTGGTAAGTGGAGAAGTTCGAGTCTAAAGATGAGCTCCACATTCCCTTCCTGGTTGGAAGCTGTGTGTTCAAAATGTGCAGTTCAGAAGGCAGAACCAGCCCACAGACTTGCTTATTTTGGTGCCCACAGTGTTGTTGTTTTTTGTTTCTTTGTTTTAATCAAGACCACCTCTAGAAATCAAGGTGTTTATCTATGAAAATCTAGGTTCTCCACCTTCTTTTGAAAGCTAGAAGTATAGAGCACTTGCCCTATATTCTTACGCAGTTTTGGCTCAAAGGAGTGTGCCGGGACACCCACCTATTTCTGTCACCATGCTAACTGGTCAGGCTTCCTAGGGGCTTTTAAGTCTGCAACCTCGGTTCTTTGACTGGATTTTACTATGAAGATCCTGCCTCATCTAAATTCCGAGTCTAGTCATCAGGATGCCTGCAGAGGGCCTCGTTGGACTATAAACTGCAGAAGCCCTGAGGGAAGCTCAGGATGGGCTGCCCAGGAATGTGCTCTTTAGGAGAACCCACATTCACCTGGAGGCTGGCAGGGCAGCTTCCGGGAATCAGACACCGCCCTGCCCACACCCTCAGTCACTCTTGCTACAATCTCTGACAGATTTGTTTGCTCAGTGTTCACCCCTACTCATACTACCTCCTTCCCAAAGCTGGTGCTAGCTTCCCATTGTATGCCATGTTTAGGGCAGGCTCCTCTCCAGCTGGCCGGCTCTCCCCCAGAAGGCTCATGGGTCTACCCTCCCCGGGCTCCCTAAGCAGAATCTACAATTCATATTTGTGTTAGGGTCTCTGCTATTTTCTCCGTATATATTACCCTCAGCTCTGTGGGCCAAGATCCTATACATTATTTTTTTCTAATGCTGCCTTTTCCTTGAAGAATCATGTTATTTATAAATGTCATCTTTCTCTCCTTTGAACTCCCTAGACATCCTTCTAAAAAACAAGCAAACAAAACTCCACGGTGCTTACATTGTTTTGTATTATAATGATTTATGTTCTTGGCTAAGTTCCAGTGGTAATAATATTAATAATGGACTTCATTCATTAAGTTTATACTATAGACTAGGCACAGTGCTAAGTAATTTCTATACAGCATCTCTTTCAATCAGAGATAGCCATGAGAAAGTTATATTAGGGGCTGTGATGAATAGTGGTTAAGGAGACAGTTCTTTGGAATTTAACAGACTGAGGCTTGAACCCCACCTCTGTCCTTACTGATCTGCTACCTTGATCAAGTTTCTAAGCCTGAAAGTTGCCACTTGTAGAAAGGGAATGATATTTATCTCCTATAGTGTTTTGGGGGTAATAGTAAGTGATCAATGAATACTCTCCTATATAATAAAACCCTAATATGCAAGTCGACTGAACAGAGGAACAACCAGAGCAACTACCAGTCACTATGATGCACACTGACCACCAGGGGGCAGATGCTAAATGCAGAAGCTGCCCCCTGGTGGTCAGTGAGCACCCACAGGGGGAGCACAGCTCAGCCAGAAGCTGGGTTCATGGCTGGTGAGTGCAGCAGGGGTGGCGGGAACCTCTCCTGCCTCCCCTGCAGGCGGGCTGTGAGGAGCGAGAGGTTGGGCCTAAGCCGGCAGGCAGACATCCCCCAAGGTTGTCCCAGACTGTGAGAGGGTGCAGGCCGGGCGGAGGGAACCACTCCACCCCATGCATGAATTTCATGCACTGGGCCTCTAGCTTTATTATAATGGCCTTCCATTTTACAGATTAGGAAACAAAATTTATAAAGTGTCAGTCACTTGTTCAATTATAAGCAGCTGGTAAGTGGTGGGACCTAGATTTGACCCCGAGGATGCCCAGTTCCAAGGTAGGCTTCACTCAGCACAGCTGTCTATGGCTGTTACTTGGCCAATGTTCTTTGAAGCAAGATCTGCAATCTCTGAGAGCTGGGTGTTTGAATCCCAGTTGTTTCTTAGTTCTGTGATAGAGAATAAATTATTTAACTCCTCTAAATCAGTGCCCTCTGTTATACAATGGAGATAAAAATTACACTTAACCCATAGGGCGATTTTAGGATTAAGCTAAATTAGATAGCTAATGTATGTAAAATATCTAGTACTCATTCAATAAATAGTACTTATAACTAGTAAATATTTAAAAGTGTGTTGAAGCTCTTGTTGGTACTAAATGCAGTCAGTTGTATCATAGCATGACATAGGTGTTCCTAAAAATCATCACTTTGCAAAACCAAGCAATAAAAACCACAGGGCTTATAATAAGGAAAGCTAGAGTTAAGGGGTATAATGCTCAAAAATTTTGTCAAGGACACATTAAAAAAAATTTAAGTAGCACAGTCTTATACATTTAAAATGGTTCATAAATAAGTAATATGTAGCCGTAACCGGTTTGGCTCAATGGATGGAGCGTCGGCCTGCGGACTGAAAGGTCCTGGGTTCGATTCCGGTCAAGGGCATGTGCCTTGGTTGTGGGCACATCTCCAGTGGGAAGTGTGCAGGAGGCAGCTGATTGATGTTTCTCTCTCATTGATGTTTCTAACTCTGTCTCTCTCCCTTCCTCTCTGTGGAAAATCAATAATATATATTTTAAAAAAACAAGTAATATGTATTTATAAGTCGACATGGCACTTTATCTTGAAAAACACCTGAAATTTGCTTATGAAAGTTGGTCCAAGGGTTATAGCTTGCAAGTTATTGTCAAGTGGTGAAGGGTTATAGAAATTGTATAGAAAGTTAAATCAGCCAATATGAGTGTAGCTCATAGCACAAATGTGAGCCAAGGTACCTGGTGTATGTTTGAGATTTGTGCAGATGTGTGTGTTTGGTACAGTTTATGCTGCTCAGTTAAACAGCATTATGCATTCATCTAGCCCAGTGGTCGGCAAACCACGGCTCGTGAGCCACATGGGGCTCTTTGGCCCCTTGTGTGTGGCTCTTCCACAAAATACCACGTGCGGGCGCGCATGTACAGTGCAATTGAAACTTTGTGGCCCATACGCAGAAGTTGGTTTTCGGCCTGGGCGAGTCTATTTTGAAGAAGTGGTGTTAGAAGAAGTGGGGGTACGTTCGCTGAGGTCAACCCCTCAAATTGAGGACGTTTTTAGCAAAGGCCAGCTTAGGAGTACCCTAATTAAGTTAATAACAATGTACCTACCTATATAGTTTAAGTTTAAAAAATTTGGCTCTCAAAAGAAATTTCAATCGTTGTACTATTGATATTTGGTTCTGTTGACTAATGAGTTTGCCGACCACTGATCTAGCCGATCTATCAGATGAAATCATGCATAAGCAAACACAAAATGCTCAAGTTGTTCCTTTATGTTGGAATAAATTCATGTTTTCAAAACAAGCCTTAAGTCAGAACTGACTGTACCTTGAAATTATCACAACCTTTGTCTCTCAATCTAGACCTCAAGTATACTTATTAAGCACTTGAAATATTCTGATTATATTAGGCACTCAAGACCTTGGAGACCAGGATTATGATGACTCATTTCTCCACCTAAATTTTAACAGTGTATCAAGAACTTAACTCCAAAGCCCCATATTACTGTGGATTCATATTCTCTGAGACAAACTTATCATAGTGTGTTTATTCTTTTCCATTGTCAAGCTACAAATAGTTAGAAAACTTCATGACTATATTTTTCTAAGTCCTAAATTTATATCACTCTATGAAGAATCCAAATTCTTCTTCCTTTCATCTTGACTTATTCCCTTCTTCTTTTTTATTCTCTGAGTAAAATATTACTTTTATTCAAAATTGTTTAAATGATGCAGAAGTTAAAAAAATTCCAGCAAAGCAGATTCTTAAAAGAGCCTATGTTATCAGTTGTTATTCTTATTGCATTTATACAAGTAATCAGATCAAATTTATTAAAACTTGACCTATGCAGTAAATAAGATGGTCTTAATTTGGCTATTTTTGAGAAAAATAGGGTCAAATGAGAAAAGTTGCTTTTTAATAGAAACAATAATATACGATGTAGATATTAGAATCTAGCTAAGTTAATTGTCTTTAAAGTTTTTTTTTATCTATAACCTGGACTAAATCATGTTTTTTTCCTACTTAAATATTTGTCTACAACTCTCCAAACTGATGTTTTATTTTTCTCCCACCCATTGACCTGGAATTACTGAGGACCAGGACTTCTTTTTTTCCTGAGACTTGCAATTGCAAACTGCAGCTAGACAACATAACATAAACTTTAGAGAAATCATTACAACAGCTCATGCTTAACTGATCCAGTCACTGATGTTGGATAAGCCACCGAGAGTTACCTGAGCACCTGATATCATCAGAGACATTCAACTGCAGGTCAGGAGAATCTATCAGATTGTCTGCCTTCATTCCAAAAGAAGCTTTAAGTCTTACATCTAGAAATCTTCCGGATGGACAGCCTTACAGACTCAGAAACTGGTTTATAACTTGCTGTGATCATTAACCTTTGTTTTATTTTGTTTTCATAGACACACCTTTTATGAAATAACAGATTGCTTGCTTATACGATGTAGGCCTCATGATGGGTGCTCATCTGTGTCAGTGCCTCCTGAAATGAGACTCAGCTACTTAACTGAACTAATTTATCCTCAGGACTAAGTGATTGGGTCAGTGAAATATGGAGCAAGCTGCCAACTTCGCTTCTGGAATGTGAAACTTATTTAGGGAATGTGTACCATTATTTCCGAGTTGCCTAGCAAGAATGTTCCTGCCACTTATGTTCTACTCTTCCTCAACCCCCTTCTGAAATCTAAAACCCTATCTAGCACACTCCTTTTCTTTTTTTCCTAAATGTCTTATATACCCAATGTTGCCTCATTGTCTTTGGAATTTTCATGCTTATGTGAATTCCCCTTGAGCATGAATTAAAACTCAGATTTTCTCCTGTTAATCTGTCTCTATTAATTTAATGAATAGCCCAGACAGGAGAACTTAGAAGATGGGAGGAAAAGTATTAATATTTTTTAGCCCCCCACTAAAAGGCACCTGCCTGAAGCATTCTGATTTACCAGACTTAATATACATTAGGCTAAGGTAGCATTCTAGGATCTCCTTCCTGTAACAGGTTTCTCTGACTGAATCTCTTTTGCAGGTGATAGGGAGGGTCAAAGGTTCTTTCAGAGTTTTGTTTCTTAAGGAAGAACTTAAAATCAACATCCCAATCAAGGCAGCTTCAGGATGACAAAACTCTGGTTTTCTTCAAGACACAACTTACTCTTTTTCAAATGAAAGCTCCAAGACTAAAATACAATGAGTGACAGAATACTATGCCTTTTTTTAAACTTGAGAGGATTTGATTTGGATGTTAACACTGCAGTTAGTAACCCTCATGGCTATGCTGGAAATTACGCTTTCTAAATGCCCTGCACAGATAGATTTTTCTAAAAAATTAGTTTTTAGCCTCATAAATTAATGGCAGTTTTAAACTTTTGATTACATAAACCCCTGGCTCTCATAAACCAGTTTCATTATTTGTCAGATTTGTTCTCTAGCAAATGTTTTTCTTGTTAAATGTACAGAGCCCCACTGTTGTGCAAAAGTTCCAGATAATACAAATGGACTAAAAGTTCTGCTTTTTATTTTTTAATGTTTTAAAATAAATCTTTATTGTTGAAAGTATTACATATGTCCCCCTTTTCCCAATTGCCCCCCAACATAGTTCTTGATATACTTAAGACAATATATTTAAGTCATGTGCTTATAGAAAAAATATTTGTGATGCGAAAAATTCAAAACAAGCTGAAATCATGTTGAAAAAGAGTGATTGTCCACTAGGCCTCCTGCTTTGAACTTGAAAATGAAGTGGTTGAGAACAGGCCTTTGACCACAAATAGTGAACAGTAGTGGCCAGCAGCAGCAGCAAATCTACAAATTCTAACAGGTACTTAGATGCTTAATTAAAGATCAGTTTTATTGCTGTAAAGCTGCACATGATACCAAGTATTGTTTTCTTTGGTGAGAAAACCCCAAGATAAGAAATTCTTAAAATGTTCATTTTAATAATTTAAAAATCATTATACACATTTGAAAAAAAATTATGAGTCTCTTTTGCAACTTCAAAAAAAGAAGTCTTAACTAGGTAAAATGGAGAACCCAATCAGAGGGTCAAATTAAAATTGTTTAAAAGATCCTTCAAAGTCAATATCAGAATCATTTTGGGCAACTCAAATTTTAATATTAAACAAATGACAAAGATGGAGCTCATTTCAACATTATTTCACCTTAAAAATGGATGGAAACAGAATTTACTTGCATTTTATGTTATTAAATTTACAGATGATGTTAGTGATGACATAAATTTGTGAATTGATTTATGGTATAACAACCAAAGACTTTTTAAAGAGTCTTTTTTTTGCCAGGGGGGGGGGGGAGGGGGGCGGGTACCCTTAGTATTGCTTGGATAAGAAGGTGCAATGTTTACCACGAGTAAAACTTATTACACAAAACGTCTGATGAAAGAGCCCACTACAAAGCCACTATGACTGTAGTTGGCTTCTCCTTCTGTCAAAGGGTTTGCTTCATAATTTTCTCAGTGTGTCTGATGGGTTGGTGTTGTTAACCTAAAAATAAAATAAAGAGCCAAAGTGAGAGACAACTCGCATTTATTTAAGATACAAAATAATAGCTATTTTGGAAGCACTGATTCAGATAGAAACCTAAATAGTGTTCATATAAGGATATAAAGATAAAGGGGTATTTATGAGAAAGGACAAGGGAATAATTACATAAATAAAAAATTTTTATGGGTATTAATAACTTAAAGAAGCAATTTCTATAGGTTTAGATAAGCTAAAATGGCCATGCTAATCTTATGGAATGCCTATAATTTTCAATCTTGTAGTCATAATGTCTGCTTTTCTGTTATCTTTGCAAACAGTTGTTTGGAACACAGTGCAGCTTTAGGCCCAGTCCAGAGGTTATTTTTCCTAGTTTTAACATCCCAAAGTTTGAGGAGTAAGATGTGCAAGGTCGTTTCTCTGGGATGGCAGCTCACACTCCATTTTGAAGTGGCTCATTTATATTATTTTTTACAGTATAAATGTTAATATTTATTAAAACAAAATAAAAATTATCATAGTTTGAATTTTTGTTTTACTTAAATGTCTAATAAAATGAGAATAAATTAAGAAGCAATAAAATAAAAATACTTTAAAAACTTGTTCTATCTATAGGCTGGTATAGAGGAGCATAGGTGCTTAAACATTTTCAAACCTAAAATTGAATGATTGTTTTCTATATTAATATAATGATTGGAAGGTAATAATTTCACAACAATAATAAAAAAAACTAAAAAGTAAAACTTATTTAAATTAAGAAGTTGTCTTATTTAATAAGTAATATTTTTAGTCTCTTATTTAATAGGTAACATATTTTAGACTCAGTTCTATTTTGAAGAAACTTTAAAACTTTGAATGTAAATGTTTTCATGAATAATACATTTGATTGTGTGTAGTTTCAGCTATTGATTTTGTGGGTTATTTCTACCATTTTCTAGTAATCAGATTACTTGAATTAAAAATTCTAGGAATTTGGCCTGGCCGGTGTAACTTAGTGGTTGAGCATCGATACATGAACCAAGAGTTCACTAGTTCAATTCCTTCTGTGTCAGGGCACATAATTGTATCATTTATGCTTACATTTTAACCTGGAAAATTATGTAAGTGTCAGAAATTGCTACTGTATGACTTAACTCAGGAGAAAGAAATGGATATAACCAAAAGGAGAATGATCCCAGAATCATAGCACAGAAGTTGAAGCTATAAAGAAAAGAAAGGGATAGGGTAGTTGGAATCTGTAACAGAACTACGTGTTAGGGCCTAGGTCCCTAGGATGTCGAGATTTCATGAGCAGATGTTTAGAGCCCTGAGCTAGGAAAGCTCTGCTCTACTTATGAACAGAGACGGAAAATCTCCACCAGACACCCAAGATCACGGTGCAGATACTCTTGAATTTACAAGGTGATTACATCCAGATAAACCCATTGTTACATTTAAAATACAATAAATTGAAAATGCATTTAATACAGCTGACCTTCTGAGTACCATAGCTTAGCTTTGTCTACCTTAAAAGTGCTCATTAGCTTGTAGTGGGGTAAAATCACCTAAAAATGAATACACTGTGGGTATCACTGTTTACCCTCGTGATTGTATGACTGACTCGAACCTGCAGTTCACTGTGACTGCCCAGAATCACAACACTGTACTGCTGCATATTGCTAGCCTAGGAAAACATCAAAATTCAAAGTAGTTTCTACTGAATGAATATTGCTTTTATTCATTTTGACCATAATAAAGTCAAAAAATTTTAAGTCAAATCATCAATTGGGGAGCATCTGTAGACAGAAAAATAACTACCTTGGGCAGGCAGTAAAGAGAAACAGAATCAACTTCAAGAAATCAGAGCTTAAAGATACACTGAGCCAGGATACAGTGATCAGAAATCACATCACTCACATGGGATGGGAAACCTAAGCTGAGAAGTAGAGTGTAAGACAAGAGAGAATAATTCAGAACCCATGGCTCTTGTTGCACCTGAACAGGGTTAATCATAGAGCCTGATAGGTCTCCATAGCCAATGGTATGTGATGGCTTTTCATGGAACATATTTCTCTGGAACTAATATGAGTTCCAGAAGGAAAGACTAGGGGTAGAGGAGATATAAAAGAAATAATGACCAAGGACTTTCAAGAATTAAAGTAGGACAAGAATCTTCAAACTGGAGGTGTGTGCTTAGTCTTAAGACACGTGAGTTAAAAACAAGTCTACACCTAAACAAATCACAATGACACTGCAGAACATGAAGGGTTAAAAACTCTAAAACGTGCTGGACCCAGAAAGGATGCCGTCTGTGGGTGGTGTCTCAGGGAGGGGTTCAGTCTCTCTCCTTGAGGCTCCAGTCCACTCTGGGCCTCCATCCCTCTGCTGGATCCCAGCTTTTCCACTTCACACTCGGGCTAGACAAAATCCCAGGAAGGTCAGCCCCAGCAGCAACCTTCCTCCTTTCACTTGCTCTAAACTTGCAGTTCAGAGCACTTTCCTGAAGACTGCGAGGGCTGGGAGGAAGAAGGTTCTAAATGTTGCCCCAGGTCAATTTTAACCTCTGCTACTCAATATTTATTTCTTTTTATCAACATATATCTCCGATTTCCTTCTTTATCATTGGTACTTGCATGGCATTTTTCCTCGTGGCATCTTTTCTCATTTCCTTGAAGTATATTCATTGGCAGTCCCTTCACTGTTGGTTTAGATATAATAAACTCTTAATCTTTTACAGAAATGGAAAATTGTAAGTCCTATATTCTTTGATTTGAACTTTGCTAGAAAATATAGTCATAGATTGTAAGCTTTAATTGGATTTGATAAGAAATCTTAAAAAGAATGAGAACACAATTACCAGCAGTCCTTGGGAAGGTAGAGAGGCGGTTTAAAATAGCCTAGGAGTGAGTCCAGCATTTGGATCTGTTTTCCCTTGGGGTCCTTTGTCAATTCCAGAGGAAAAGTGGAAAGGCTGAGCAGATCCCTTGACGGTTGCAAGGTGTTTTGTGGACATAGATTTGAGTTCAAGTCCTACTATGATGGTGTGGGAAACATCATCCCCCTTGCTCTGAGTTGGAACTTAAAAGGCTGCACCTTAAGAGTAAGGGATAAGTCAGAAATAGATCCTTATAAGGACTGCAGTCCTTGAAATTAGGTTAATGAGATCCTAAAATTCCAAAACTGCTTCTCAGGCACCGGAGAGAGGCAAATGTGAATTAAAAGGGAATTAAATTATCCTAAGCCCCAAATTAATTTGAAAATCATTTTCAAATGTTTTGTAAATAAATTTCAAAACAACTCTGAAAATACATAATTAGCACACAATTAAAAATAAAGAGACACCCAAGAAAACAAGACTGTACAAATAAAAATTTGCAAAAACTATAGGTAATACAAACAGAGCCAGCCAGGCTCCAGATGTTGGAGCTCTCGGAGACAGACTTTACAGTAACTTACTATTCCAAGGAGATGAACTACAATGGAAAATGATGGCAGAGAACAACAAAGAAAGAGAAAGGAAAATATATGTACATTTTGAAATGGCTTACACACACGCGAACCAGAATTATTTATTGTTCAGGTATACACACAAAGTTTACGGTATTGGGTTGCTTCGAAGGAGGAGGAAAATGATGGGAATGAGGAGGGGATATTATAGAACAAGGCATATTGGAGGTGAGCACACTCAATTATTAGTGTTTCCTTCCAAGATTAGGGTATATCTTCCAATTGGTTCAAGTCTTCTTTTATCTCTCATAATAGCATTCTAATATTTTGTCCATAGAGATCTTACTCATTTCTTGTTAAATTTATTTATAGCTATTAAACATCATTCTTGTGTTACTGTAAGTTGGATCTTTTGCCATTTTGTATTCTAACTGGTTGTT
This sequence comes from Myotis lucifugus, assembly GCF_000147115.1. Classification (NCBI taxonomy): domain Eukaryota; kingdom Metazoa; phylum Chordata; class Mammalia; order Chiroptera; family Vespertilionidae; genus Myotis; species Myotis lucifugus. The sequence continues at coordinate 746,831 of NW_005871184.1, read as the reverse complement.
GATTCTATACAGCAAGGCCATCAATTTTTGTATATAAATTTTATTTTTAGCCATCTTCCTAAAATTTATCTTTAATTGTAATAGTTTATGTAATTCTCTTGTGTTTTAAAGATATAAAATCATTTCTTTTGTAATAATACTTTACCTCCTGCAATTCTAATATTTTTGCCTTTTATTTCTTTCATCTAATGCTGACAATTATACTAGCTAGTAATAATTTGAGTCATTATCAACTTTAGTGTAAATACATCTAGTGTTTTCCATCAACTGACTCTTGAGTTGATCTATGTATAATAAAAAAAACTTTTATTTCTATTTTAGTTAAAATGCTTTTAAAATCAGGAATGGATTATGAATGTTGTTAAAATAATTTTTAATATCTAGATATTATGATTTTGTCTTTTATCTATTAATTTGCTGAATCAAATTAATAATTTTCCTCATGGTAAATCCTCTTTGCACTGTTAGTATGAATCACACCTGCTTTTGTTATATTGTTTTCTTAATGTGCTGCTGAATTTTATTTTTTGGGTTTTTCCCCAAAATATTATTGTATCAAAATTCATATATAAAATTGGTCTAAAGTTTTATCTATGCTCTCTTTGTTGGATTTAGTGTCAACATTATGCAGATTTAATCCTGTAACATGATGAGAAAAAGCCTGCATTCTAAAGCCAAATGGCCAGGTTCAAACCGTAGTTCTGCTACTTGCAACTATACGACCTTCAGCAAATTATTTAACCTTTCCATGAATTGGTTTTTTTGGATGTGAAATGAATGTGAGGCATCTTCTACTTCTGGTTCTTTTTTTTTTCAAGATGTAGCTCTTCACGTCCTAAATGAAAGGCTGTGGATGTGGTAACAAGTACACTCTTTTTTTGGTAGGATCTAAATTCTAATTTTTGCCCCTGTATTTGTCCTAGTACCAATTCCAATATGTGTATGTGTGTGTGTGGGGGGGAGGGCGAGTCAGTGGTTGGGTGTTCCCCACAACAAGTAATTCTTGGGATACTAGTTGGTATCTATAATTCAACTCATCTCTGACACTATCTACCCAGAGATAGCATCAGATTTCACAGCTTAAAGGTTCAGTCTTACAAGACTGTCCCCCAACTCAAACAACCCTCAGATGCCAGTAGCCAGTTGTAAGCCCAAGTTGTTATCTGTGCTTCTAACCAACTGACTATAAATCAGAGGTTCCAAGGTCCCCTCCTCGGGTTTGATTAATTTCCTAGAAGTCAGAACTCAGAGAAACATTTTACTTACTAGATCACTGGCTTATTATTAAAGGATATCCTATATAATAAAAGGCTAATAAGCAAATTGACTGAACAGCTGAATGACTGGTTGCTATGATGCGCACTGACCACCAGGGGGCAGACACTCAATGCAGGAGCTGCCCCCTGGTGGTCAGTTCGCTCCTACAGGGGGAGTGCCGCTCAGCCAGAAGCTGGGCTCATGGCTGGCAAGCCCAGCAGTGGTGGTGGAAGCCTCTCCCGCCTCTGCGGCAGTGCTAAGGATGTCTGACTGACAGCTTAGGCCTGCTCCCCGCAGACAGCTGTCAGTTGGACATCCCCCAAGGGCTCCCTGACTATGAGAGGGTGCAGGCCAGGCTGAAGGACAACCCCCACCCCGAGTGCGAAAATTTTGTGCACTGGGCCTCTAGTATATAGTTTATATACCCTAGGAACAGCTAGATAGGAGGAAGATCTGAATGACTGAGTATATATATTTATAAATCACAGTATCTCAGTCCCCATTGGAAGTCAGTCAGTAGTTCTGCTCAGCTTCTCATTCCTCATGTACTACTTTCGCCACTGGGAATTCCCCAGAGGAAAAAAGCAGCCATAGCTGGGCTCACACTCTCCCTGCCAGATGAAGATGCCTGATTGCTAACTGCTTTGCTAGCTGTCTGATGCCTCAGATTAATGCTTTCTTTTGTTTTATTTTGCTCCAGTTTTTCTAAGTTTTCTCAGTAGAAAGGTTAATCCCAAATACCAGTCTCCTTACTTTTTGTCATTAATGTAATATTTAAATAAAGATTTTCTACTATGGTAGTTATCTTAATTTTGTTTATATCTATCATTTTACTTGCTTTTTCTAAATTCTGTCCTCAGTGTTTCCTCTGTGTTTTAAGCAATACTTGTTGTCTTTTTTTGCTATTTAAAAGGTGTTCATTTATATAAAATTTTACTTTTCTTCTATGTTTTTTTGAACTTTTGCGTGCCTCTGGTCATTCTGTTGCCTCATCACAGAACCCTGAGATCTTCTATGTTATCTAAGAGAACTTTGGTTTTTATTCTAAGCAGTGCAAGTTTGTGTCAAGTGTTGTCATGGTTTTTATCTGCTCAATCAAAATGTAGTAGGTACTTAGATAGGACAGGTGCAGAGGGTCACCAGGGCGGAGATCCTCAGGTGCCTAGCAATGGGCAAACTGTAAGTCCCTGTATGATCCCTCCCTTAAGCATTAACCCCTAGACCAGCCGTGGGCAAACTTTTTGACTCGAGGGCCACAATGGGTTCTTAAACTGGACCGGAGGGCCGGAACAAAAGCATGGATGGAGTGTTTGTGTGAACTAATATAAATTCAAAGTAAACATCATTACATAAAAGGGTACGGTCTTTTTTTTTTTTAGTTTTATTCATTTCAAACGGGCCGGATCCGGCCTGCGGGCCGTAGTTTGCCCACGGCTGCACCTAGATGATGACCTCTAGGCTTCTTCTTTGTGTTAGCTCCAGGTCACGGCCAGCTGAACCACAAGGGGGCACATCTGGAAAGCTGATGAATGTTTCACTGGGATTCATCCCTAAGGTCTCTACATAGAAGTCTTTAACCTTTGGATCTCTCTCTATGGAGCCTTTTCCCACCCCCTCCCCCAGGCAGGTTTTCCTTGCCTCTCTCTTTCTTCTAAGCCCCAAAAGCCCTTCCTTGGCCTTGGTAACTTGTTTCCTAAGCCCATTTCTTCCAGGCTCACTTCTTCTACCTCTGTGACTTTCTAGATAAACTTTCTCTTATAGTTTGAGTCTTTGCTCTGAATTCTTTGTGAGTCTGAACTCAAGCATGGAGGTTGCTGAACCAAGGTCTGGCCTAATCTGCCATTTTTTCTTTTGTCCTTCTCTCCAGTCATAACTTTTAAGTTTGTTTTCATTAACAATATACTCAATTATACAGTAAAAGAAATACGTATAATGTAAATATGACTTTCATGGCATTGTATATAATATTCAGTAAAGGGAGCCAAAAAGCTTGGTGGTCAAAGACAAGTCTCTGATTCTTTACTACTAGGTTCAAATCCTGGGTCCTTGTGCTTTAGGTTTTCTGTTGTTGTTGTTTTTCCTTTCTTGTCTATAAAATAATAATATGTAAAAATAATAATAGTCATACCTTTGTCCTAAGAGTTTGTAAGAATAAAATATGTATTAGTTTGCTAGAGCTGACATTACAAAATACAACAGATTGGATAGCTTAAGCAACAAATTTATTTTCTCATAGTTCTAGAGTCTGGAGTGTCGAAGATCAGTGTGTTAGAAAATTTGGTTTTTTCTGGGGCTTTTATCTGGGCTTACCTTCCTGCCATTTATTCGTGTGTTCTTGGCATTTATCTGACATCTCCATGTTTCCAAATTTCCTCTTCTTATAAAGACTCCAGTTAGATTAAATTATGAGCCAACCTAATGGTCTATTTTAACTTAATCACATGTTTAAAGATGCTGTCTCTTAATTCAGTCACATTTTGAGGTACTAAGGTTAGGACTCCAACATAGGAATTCTGGAGGGACAAAATTAAGCCCATAAAGGAAATCATTATCCGTCCTGTTTTAAATGATATTGTTTTTATCTTGCCAGTGCAAAATTATTCTCACTCAAACTAGTCAAATTGACACAATTTGTTTAACCAGGTACACAGATGGTAAAAAGTGGTTTAAAAGGTGAAAAAAAATAGTAGTTCTGTAAATATAAATAATTGTTTGGAAAATTTGTTATTTCTAATACCAACAATAAAGTCATGTTGTCTGTGACTAATATTTAAATGAATAAATAATGTTAGGAGTATTTGCAGCAAATATTAATTGACCTGCAGTTTTACAGATAACTACAGAATTATAGATTACTAAATCTTTCAGGTTGCCTACAATGTTATTGTTGTTTATGGTGATTATCATAACTTTAAATCAATCAAATGTGTGCTTTCAAGAGCCCTCTACTCTAAGTTGTATTTATTTGTATTTAATAACGTAGCTTCCTTGTGTTGACTTTAAATGGTTGTTGTATTGAATGAGATATTAATCGATGTTAATTATATAAGCTTTTAGTAGTTGGCACATTGTAAATGTATCATAATTTTTAGCTTTTTTTAAAAAATTAGGATATGGGACAAGCATTGTCCTGGTCCTTATAGTGCTTATTACAAAAATAAATAATGAATATGTAATTACAAGAAGTGTCAGGTGCTGAGGACAAATTTTGAGGCATACTCTCAAGAGAAAAGATTTGTCTTGCAAGCAAGTCTAACAGTATTGGCAATTTAAATTGATACATAAATAAAATCACAAATTACTCTAAGTTACAACCTTTAGGACTAATGATAAAGAGTCAAACTTAAAATATTAGACATGAATGCCATGGGTTTATTGTGTTGCACTTGCCTTTCATCTGATCTTGGTTATTTTAAAAACAATAAAAACCTTGTATGGTTTATAGTTTCTAAGTTTCTAAATTTCATTTGGCTAAAGTTTACGGAACTCTTGCTATGAGCCAGACATAATTCTAAATACTCCCTGCTTATCTAACCACAGCACTCTTAAGAGATAGTAATACTTTAATTTTCATTTTATAAGTGGGAGGAAAACAGAGCACAGAAACATTAAATAACTTGCCCAAAGTCACACAGTCAGTAGATGGGATAGTCAGAACTTGAAACCAGGCGATCTGGCTCCATACTTTTAACCCTGCTCCTTCTTCAACGCGTTCACACATTATCCTATTCAATGCCCAACCCATCCATTCGCCTAACGAACATTAATAAAGCACTGATTATGTTCCAGGTATTGAGCCAGGTGGTGGATGATAAGAAAAAAAGTGCGAGACATGGGACTTGGTTCACCATCCAGAAAAGGAGAGAAACTTAGAAAGTGTTGCTTGGCCTTCCAGTGTGGCCTGGGGAAATGCGGTCCTCCCCATGTCCTGCCCTGAGCTACAAAAGAGGAGGGTCTTTTGGGAAATTCTATACACCAGAGTTCTCCAGATTGTTCAGTAGGATCCCAGGTGCAGCAAACCTTTCTGGCTGAGGATCTGTACTTCACTTGAAAAATTTCTTGATTGTTTTATTTTTCTCAGGCTTAAAACCGAGAAGAAAACTTCTTTTCCCCCCTCAACAGCAGTGTATTAGAAATACGAAAAGGGGAAAGCGGGGGAGGAAAAGTTCCCCTTCCCCACACCCTCCAAGCCCAGACCTAAATGTTTTCTCACCAAATCCCGAGTTATTATCAAGTGAAGTCTCTGCATATGTATTAATCTAATTTAAGGTCCAGCCTAAACCCAGGCGATGTGACTTTCTTGCAGGAGACATCCTCAAACTGGGGCTCTGGGACCATTTTCAACCCAGAGGCTTATTCTAAGGTACCCCGAGGCTGTGTAGTCCAAAGTGTAAGTTAAACTGGGGTCAAGTGAAGCTAAGAAACAAGGGGTGGGGGCAGAGTGCTGTGCCTGAAGGGTGAGATGGGCCCCCAAATGGAAGGAGTAATCACAAAGAGAATGATTGGCCATAGAGGACTGAGGAGAGGAGAGCAGGAGGAATGTGGCTCAGGGTCAGACATGGTCAGTGAGGGAACCTGTGCTTGGGCAGCAGTGAGGAGCGTAATTACAGGGACCATGCAGAAACAGAATGGTCTTTGGGAAGCAAAGGGAACATCAGGAAAGACTAGGGATTTGAATTGAAACAAACCTAATTTCAAATTCCAGTTCCATCACTGCTTGAACTTGGATGTGTTAGGTAACACTCAGGTCCTCATCAGTTAATAGGGGATGTTTACATCGACTCAGTGGATTGCTATGAGGATTAAAAGAAGGAAGACGTGTAATGCACTTAGCCTAATGTTTCACACATCGTCAATATTCAATAAATACAAGTTGTCTTGTTCTTCTGCTTTTTAATCATCTTCCCCTCACCCATCTACATCCCAATCTTGATTCTTTTTTATTCTTATTTTTTTGTATTTTTATTGATTTTTAGAGAGAGAGAGGAAGGGAGAGAGATAGATACATCAATGAGAGAGAAATAATCATTGATTGGCTGCATGCCCTGTACTGGGGATCAAGGTCTGACCCAGAATCAAACCATGACCTCCTGATTCTTAGGTTGATGCTCAATGGCTGAGCCACATCCGCCCAGCCCAATCTTGATTCTTCTTTATAAATTGGCTTTACTGTTCCTTTCCCAAACAGATGTGATTTTAGGAAATTCTAACAACAATTTAAAATTCTTTCTAATTAGCTTAAAGCTGTGAGTTATCACCTTTGTGCTTAAAATATTACATATTTCTCTGGGGAAAATGTGTTGCCATCCCTGACAAACAGATAAAGTCTAAAAAATATTTGAATTCTCCCTGTCACTGAAATAAAATGTTTATCTGAAAGATCATAAAGAGTAAAGCAATAAATAAATGATTTAAAGAAAAAATATAGATCCACTTATCAGAAACAAAAACAGTGACCACTCAAAATTAAGCATAGAATTTTAAGCGAAGGGTTAATTCCATGCAAATTATATAAAAAATTAACACAATCTTATAATATAAACTTGAAAATGCTAATGCCAGATTTAAAGGATGTAAGGAAAACTGCTTAGAAGGAAATCCTAAGGACCTAGATAAACACTTTAGAGTTATTTTGCAACTTTGTTCCTGGAGTATTGCTTGAAATAAACAGCACATCATATAAGAAATATTTTATCTTTAGTGATTTTAGAAGTAGTGATTTTGTCATAACAAGTTTTGTCCTATAAGATAAGGAAATTATAATGTACAGAGGTAACTGCCAAACTTTTTTTTTTTTATAAAATATATTTTATTGATTTTTTACAGAGAAGAAGGGAGAGGGACAGAGAGTCAGAAACATCGACGAGAGAGATCGATCAGCTGCTTCCTGCACGCCCCCCAGTAGGGATATGCCCACAACCAAGGTACATGCCCTTGACCGGAATCAAACCTGTGACCCTTCAGTCCACAGGCCGATGCTCTATCCACTGAGCCAAACCGGTTCGGCTGCCAAACTTTTAAAAACCAATAATAGGTTTCTTTAAATGAAATTTTATATGGGAGACTTGTATACATACAACACAAAATAGCAAAAGTGGGAGTGAGAACCTAGAATCCATCTGTTCCAGGAACACATATTGTCTCTCCCCTCTAAGCTTACAGACACTATGGGTCCCCCACGCCTCAGAGCTCCTCAGGTTACTACTGCTCTGAAGCATCCTTGATCTATTTGGTTGTTGTTGTTTTTGTAGTTGTTGTTGTTTTCTAAATTGCATGTTGTATCTGTGGGGATTAAAAAATATAACAATGCTTTTTTCTCCTACCTTCTAAGTTCTTCTAGGCTGGACTAATAATCAAATTAACAAAGATAGATTAACAGGAGAAAAATCAAAATTTTAATAAATGCACATTCACATAAACATGAAAATTCCAAAGACAATGAGGCAACATTATGTATATAAGACATTTTTAGACAAAGGGGAAGGTTGAGAGGAATGAGATATTAGATTTCAGAAGTGAGAATGAGAGATTTACAAGAAGTTGAGGAGGAGCAGAACATACAAGGCAGGAAAATCCTTGCCAGGCAACTCAGACACCATGAGACACAGTGGGTATCTAGCTAACAGGCACCTTCCTGAAGCACTCTTATCTTTGACACGTAATTCAAGTTAGGCCAAGGTGAACATCCTAAGGTTCTCTTCCTGAATCTCTTGGGCAGAAAAGGGGGGAAGGGTCGCCCAGTCCTCATGGCTCAGTGGTTGAACATCGACCTGTGAACCAGAAGGTCATGGATTGATTCCCAGTCAGGGCACATGCCTGCAGGGTCATGGGCTTGATTCCCAGTGTGAAGCATGTAGGAGGCAGCCTATCAGTGATTCTCTCTCATCATTCATATTTCTATCTCTTCCTCTCTGAAATCAATAAAAATATACTTAAAAAAAAACAAAAGGGGGGAGGGTCAAAGCTTCCTTCTTAATCTTTGTTTACTAATAAAGAGCTTAAAAATCAATATTCCAAAAGACAACTTCAGGGTGACAAATCTTTGGTTTCCTTCATAATAAATTAGTGTGCCATTCAGTAAATTTTAATCAATCTCAGTTATTATTTTATCTTGCATATGAAATAAAGTACATCACAGTGCATTTCAACAAGATAAAGTATTGCTTTTGAAATATTTGTCAGGTATATATGAGTATATATGCCTGGGTATACTGTGTCATTATGTAAAGTGATTTTAAGCTCTAGTCAAGAAAACTCTGAATGCGCTCCCTCCCCCGCCCCCCACCTCACCACACACTACTTCATGAGGTTGAGAAAACCTCATGAAAATAACACTTTGGTAAAATAATTTGAAATTATAAACTTCCAACTCTAATAAAATGGAGTTCTACTCAGAATAAAATGAAGAAGTTCAAAGAAAGAATTTTTTGCTAGCAATGAAGAAAGTAGCTGGATCTTTTTAAATTTTTATTTTAGAATTTATTAGTTATGAATTCCATGTTATTTTTTTCCTATCAAAAATGTTTTAGCTTTAAGCCTAAGATTGTTGAATACTATGTGCTGCCTTATCCTCTCTATCATAGTCACTAAGTCTTTCATAAATAAGGGATGCATATATAAAAGTATTACAAACGCTTCAAATGTAATAGTAATAACTAGATTAAATCATTACATTGGATGATGTTGTTTCTCTTAATGCATTATAGATATGTTTATCTTTTAAGTCTGAGTATCATTCTTGTGTTAATTTTCATATTAATGATCATCCAAATGTGATCAGCTCTTTTTCAGGTGGCCATAAGGGTCTTCTGTTGGTTGAGCTCCTAATCACTAGGTTCCCAATAGAATAAGTCCCTTGGCCTTAAGCTGCACAGTGTTTTCTCAGAATGATTCATCTCATCTCTGACCAGGTCTCAGGATGATTCAAGATACTATGGAGTCTCCAACAAACAGCATATGATAAAGATTGCTTAAAGAATTTCTTCTGCGCAACAGGCTTTTAGTTGTCCACACCAAGCCCATCACATGACATAGTGACTTTTAAGTGGCACTGATCAATGCAGAGTATTGTTAAGTAGCCTGCTTAATGGGCAAGACTTCTTTACCACTGGCTCTGAATTTGGTCTGTAGGTGTCTCACAAAACCGGTCCAGGAGCTAGTTGAACTAATATGCATATCATTAATGTAATAGGAATTACAGTTGCAATAATTATTAACATTTTAATGTCTGATCACTACCATATATGGGACAACTGAGCCCCAATGCAATTTCCTTCTCTTTCTATAATTTATAATATGAATTTACCTTTTGTAATCCACAAATTCATTCAACAACAATATGTTTAGTGCCTACTATATGTAAGACACTACACTAGAAACAGCATGGCATCAAAACACAAGGAAGACATCACTTTGGCTTCAAGAATATTGGAATATGGTATTGAGATGACAACTTTTAAACTCACAATAACAATAGTCAATTCCTATTGTATAACTTATGTGTCAGGCAAGTTTCTAAAATTTTTAACTTCATGTTTTAGAACATTGCATGGCACATAAGTTACTCAATAAGCATAGTTGTTGATCCTTCCTCCTAGAGCTTATCTTACAGTGAGAAAAGCAAAGAAGCAAATGTATGAACAACTGATAAGTTTCATGATAGAGAAAGTTCAGGATTTATGCACTCAGCAGAGTGCATAACAGGGTCTAGGAAAATTAGGAAAGGCTATCAGAGGAAGGAATATTCAAATTGAGACTCACTTGAGTGTTAGCCAGAACAAGAAATAAGCAAAAATATATAAATAGTGTCTGATGTGTATATATCACAGCCCCCCCACCACTCCATACACATATGCAAATAGTGAAATAGGGACAGCTGGGAAAGGAATAAAAGGAAAGACTAATGCATTTAAATAAGGAGAGATGATAAGGATAGAATCTTAGTATCTCAGAAAATCACGTTGTCCCTAACTCCTCTACTATAATGTATAAGGATACCTTCTTAAAGCTACGTACGTAGTATTGAAGAAAATTATTTTTTAAATATTTCCCTCCAAATTAAATAATAAGAAAGTAAGAACTGCATGTTATAGTAAAGCCCACCACAAGCAGCTTCTCTATCTCGTTCATTTGAATATAGTACGGGTTAAACAAAGGCCTACATGGAAGAATGACTCATCTCTATTACGTGAGTCTTACACTTAGTCTTGACAATTTATGAGAGGCCTGTGCTATAAACATCCCCTTGCTGAGGACCACAGCTGACTCATCTGCTTTTATCATAATATTTGGTATTAGAAGAAATACAGACTATTATTGTCTGTAATTTGACTTCCATCTTTTCCATTCTACTGAACTTTCTCCCGGAAGGTTACCAGTGACCTCACTATTGCCAAATCTCTGCCATCATTCCTCTTGTCTTGACCTCATTGCTCCATCCGCTCTGGGTGACGGGGCCTCCTCTTTGGAACGCCCACCTCCTTTGGCTTTGGAAATCCAGCACTGTCATCATTGCCCTTTTATGTTTTTTTTTTAAACTCTCTTATGTACATCCTGGCACTAAATAAATATCTGATATTCATTAATGTTAACACATATCTTATAGTTCTGTCCCATTATTTTATTAAACATTAATTTTTGTTCCATAAAAATACTAAGATGAATGGAAGGCAGGAGCACTTATAATTGCTAAGTTTTACAGATGAGGTGATTAAAATTTAAGTAAGGTCATAAGGTCAAAAGAGTCAACAACTGATGGGAGCCAGGATTTCAACCTATAGCTTCTGACTACTATTTTGATATCAGTTTTTGTCAATTGATTGCTTTATTTTCTGATTTTTAGGACATTTAATACCTATAATTCTTTTTTTCATCAAAAAGAGTGAAACTTTCCTTATAAATGTGGTTTGGGTCATACAACAATGCAGTTTTCTTTATGTGTAACAGGATCTACTGGTAGATTTCCTAGTTGCTAAAGCCCCACTTCTTTTTATTTTTGGTAGAGTTTATGATTCATAAGTTGTGAGCAAAGGAAAGAAAATTTCAACAGGCCTAAGCAAAGATCTTAGGGGTGATGGAGGCAAGATTCTAGAACAGTGGAGAAGCCTGGATGTAGGATAAACTACCTTTTCATATCCCGAGGACATTATCTGTGCTGTAACTCTAGCATATTTTAGCCAATACCTTTGTATCCTTGTCTAAAATCATTCAATCTTACAAGACACAGGATCAAGAGACAGTAAAGCTGTGGTTCCATATTAGTACCACATTTCAGATGCCATAGAGAGAATTTCCATTAAAGATTGTGTAGTTTAAACTTCCATTTTAAGGATGAGAAGAGTCTGACCCCGAGCAGTTAAATGACCTATATAAGATCACACAATTACAGTCAGGACCAGACCTTGGATCTAAAATGTGTGGTTTAGTGTTTTCTCCCTCTTTCCATGTTTTCATTAAAACATCAAGCTGCCTGTTTGTAAAAATACATTCATTTGAGGCCCTTCCCAAACCAAGTGAATCAGAATCTCTGGGAAGGTAAGGACCAGTTTCCCCCTCTGAAGCTGACCAAGTGATTTTAAAGAGCAGCCATACACGAGAACCAGTGTCTAGCCAGCCAAATAACAAACTGTTAACAATATACACGAATAATTCCTTATAGAGTAAGATGCATTGCAAGATAGAGTATTATCTTCTTTATGTGTAATTTTATTGAGGGATATTTTCCAAGTCCATTATTACTAGTAATATCCAATATAATAAAAATAAAGACTTTAGTAGCTTTTTGTTTTGTAGCCTTCACTAGCAAGTTTTTACTTGTCTGTTAGTGCTAGTGCTAAACAGAGGAAAAAATCAATCATAAAATATTCCTAGAATTTGGGGGGCATCCCACTCTGTCTTGTAGATATTTTTACCCCCAGTGTCTACATAAATTAGACTATACTAGGTAATGTTTATTACCATTTATATTTAGAAAGTAATTCACAGGTACCTTTGAGGAGATTAAAAGATATGAAAGTTTCAAGCTTAAACATTTATCACATATGTTTTGCCTTTTTACACACCAGAGAAGAACATGAATATTAAATACTTGTAAAATTGCATAAATCCGTATGTAATCATGCCATAATCATGCAAATGATTTAGCAATAAAATGCAAAGTTCCCCAAAGGCTGATTGGTGGTTGAATGAGACATAAAATGACTGTTGAATGCCCAAGCATAAAATGATTGTTGAATCAATAACTTTAAGGAGGTTAACATTTTAACTGTAAAGTGTTACGTAAGGAGTAGCAGCCTGAATGGAGGTAATGTGCAATTACATGCAACTAGGCGTCAGTTAAACATGAAATAGTACTGCCTTAAATAGGGATGTTAATCTGCCTGCATTCCTAATTCATCATCACTACGTGTGAAATTAATGGTCTGTGGTTATACATAAGTGACCCAGGAGGCGCGTCTAGGGCACAACTCATGGCAAGTACAAGAAGCAGCAGCTTCAGAATGGCTCAGGTTCCTAGGAGTTTCAAATAGTATCTGCTCTTTTTACATTCCGTGGTTACTGAATGATTTTTCAAGGATTCTGTTGATGAAATCCACAAAAAGCATGTTTGATGTGACATTTTTAGAATAACATGATTTTCATAAACACAAGGAACAATAAAAAAGATAGACAACTGCTCTGATAGTGGGAGGTGGAAGACAGGCACACACAGTTCTCTCCTTCATAGGAAAATAATAACATAGACTGCTCTTCTCAAGGAAAGAGTGTAAAACTATCTGCAAAGGGATGTGAATGCTTTTAGCCAATAATCTGAAACTAGGGAACCAGAAATGTGGATTTTAAGGAGACTGTATGAGAGCGCCGCACATATTACAAACTTTCACTAAAGTGCACTACATATTATAAGTAAAAGCAATGATACAGTGCAGTGGTGAAGAGTGTAGTGCTGGCTGGAATTAGGCTGCCTGGTTTGAATTCTGTCTTTGTAAAATGGAAATAAAACGGTACCTACCCCAAAGAATTATTTTGAGGAACAAGTGAGCAAACATTTAAAACTTCCAGGTGAATTTAAAATATTAGATATTAATATTAGTTGCTATCATTATTGTTATTAAGCACATCTCGTTTAGATTTAAGAACAAATATCAAGTGCTTTCATGTTCCTTACCACCTACAGTTCTGAATCTAAAAGAAACCACAAACAGCAGATATTGTTTTTTAATGAGTCCCCTCATCCAACCACTTAATCACTCAGCATTCAAAGAGTATGTGACTTTTCAAATGTGTTGTCGTTTTTAATTTAAGAAAAACCCTCAAATTATGAAGTCAATCAATGACAAAATATAATTTACTATTTAGTAGACTTAAAAGCATTATCCATTTTTATTTTCTTCTACATCTTTGATTATATGCTAAAAGAAAAAGAAGATAACTTTACCTTTTGAATTCTTGAACCAATTCTCAATTAAGAATGGATTACTCCAGAGAGAAAGACTCTTTTTAAAAAGTCTATGATAGAGGTTATTTAAATAAAAGAGAGTACCATATATTCAATATATGTTCCTCCTTCTCTCTATTTTGTTTCTTACTGGATTAAAAGTTCCTTGGCTTCAGGGATGTACCTATCTTATCTGTATCCATATAACAATGTCATTACAAAGACATTCAATAAATATTTGATGAGCATATAAACTAAAAGAGAGATTTGTGTAAATAGCATTGTAGTCTGTTGATTTTGGTCAAAGAGAAAAGCAAAACAGTTATTATCTTATAAAGGTTATGGGTAAATATGGAGCCCAGAATTTTTCTTGGAAATGTGTGCTTTTTTTTGTATTTCATAAGACTTTATTTAATTTAAACATATATTTTAAAAATTATCATGAAAGACATAAATTCTTCATTCAAGGTGAACTTGTTCAAAAGGCCCCATGTAGTTAACATCTAACTAAAGTTAGAATAAAATCATTTTTCCCCAAAAGTTAGCATCTAATAGAACAGAATTATGTTTAAGTTCTTATATATTGAATATTAAACATAACACTCTCATCTTGGACACTTTCCTGATTTTTCAATGCCTTCATTGGCAAAAAGGGATCCAATATCATTCCAACTAAGGATCAACTAAATGAAAGACTTTAAGCATTTGTGGTATAAAAAAGCTGACTCACCAGGTGTGCTCTGTTGTCAATTTTAAAAGCAGTGATTTCAAAATAAGCAAGTGTCAGTTGCAGTCCCAAAGATCACCAACTTGGGGCCGGGCATGGGGTGGAATGGAAGAAGAATTGTGAGGTTTTATAAGTTCTTGTCTGAGGCTGGATGGTGGCTCTTTAGGGTTGGCCCAGCGATTGATCTGGCTGTGGTCTGTAGGGCTGTACCAGTTTAGGGCCTGAAAGTGGATGCTGGCAGTCCAGGATTCCCTCACTTCTCCTAAGAGGACCCACTTTAATGTAATAAGATTATGTTTGCAGCATTTACCTGCCTGGTAGTAGTTACATGTTTGTTATGTATCAATTACAAACATAGGCCACGATCCACCTTGAGTTTAGTATCAATTTAAAATGAACACATTTTAATAATCATAATAGAGACTCAATGAATTTTAAAGAATAGCATTATATATATTTGCTAACCTTTTAAAAGAAACCCCAATACCTCTCAGACGTGGAATTGCTCATCTAGCTAATGTGTTTAACTCACTTCCTAGTAGGAAAATTCCATATGACTTGATTATTTTTTTCCCAAGTTGCTCTATCTTCAAAAATGTTTGTGCCTTTAGGAGGAATTATAATTGTAATTCATACTATGGGTATATATTTAAATGAGCGATTAATGAAAATAGTCCTCAATTATTAAAAAAAAAAAAAGTTGCGGAGGCAGTGGCCAATCTTCCCCGATGCGTCATGGTGGAGTCATTCTCAAAAACTAATGGCTACAAAATTGAGTAAACATAGAACCAATAAAGAAAAGATTTCTTCACACCATACGAAGAGTACATTGCTGTGGAAACTTTTGGGAGAAGCACAGCATTTTTTTTTTCACAGTGATAATATCTCATGCTTGCAAACATCAGCCACAAAGTAAAAAATTCCTCCCCACATATCAATACCATAGAGCTGACTGTTGCGGAATGACCCATTCGCCTCAGTGCGTTCCACCCCATCCTTCTTCTGAGCACAAAGCACAAGACTGTATTTGGTGAAACAAGCCATTAGGACTGATACATTCTTCTTGTCACTCCTTGCAAGTACCTCCCTATCATCGTGCAGAATAAGGAAACACTCCCAGTTGACACCTCATTCTTTCAAATTCTGCCTTAATTTTTCAAACTCTTGAGCTATTTATTCTCCAAATCTACTTTGAAAAACAAAAGCTATTACATAGCCAGCAGTCCCTTTTCCTAATTCTAATTTACCAAATTGTGATCTCTATCAATGCTCAGTAAAACTTCAACCTAGTCCCAGGATCATATTTCTTGGTTTCATTTTTTCTTTACAAAGAGCAGTTAAGTGATAAGTCACTTTCTGCTTGATTTCTTGGTAGATTCAGAAGCTAGATTTTGGAGCCCATAATTCTACCTCTCTCCCACTATGCATTGATTCATGACTATTGACCCCCCACCAAGTACCACCATCCCACCAAGTGCTAACATCAATGTTTACATATAATAATAGGTATTTTTAATGGATGATAACCTTGTGGTAGGCATTGTGGTAAGTA
This sequence comes from Myotis lucifugus, assembly GCF_000147115.1. Lineage (NCBI taxonomy): Eukaryota > Metazoa > Chordata > Mammalia > Chiroptera > Vespertilionidae > Myotis > Myotis lucifugus. The sequence goes on along the minus strand of NW_005871184.1, from coordinate 730,859 downwards.
CCTTCATTATCTTGATTATTATTATTATTATTCCTATTTTACATATGAGAAAACTGAAAGAAATTAAATTACTTGTCCAAGGGTTCAAAAGCAGACTTACTAAATCCATGATCTTAAGCATAGATGAAAGGATTTAGTAAGCATTTGTTTCCAACATGAAGGTTCTTGACATTAAAGGGCACCATTTGGGGTGAGGAAGAAAAAGATGGGGGAAAAAGAGGATAATAAGAAAACAATAAAAAGTAGGAAGGTAGAAGTTATTAACATCCATCAGATGTCATTTTCTATTCAAATATGTTTTCAGTAACATTAAAATGACTCACTGTTCTTAGGCCCTACCAGGGGATAAAATAAAAAGTAAAATCAGTTATGTATTCATACAGATTTGAATATATGACTTGCAACCAATAACATTTAAATAATACCAAGTAGTTTCATCAGGTGTGAAGTACCATATCTATAATTCTATGATTCTAGGTGGAAGATAAAAAATAATGGCTGTACGAAGTCAGAATGAAAAGAGATATCTGGAAGGTCAACAAATCCAGGCCTTTGAGGAGAACTGAGGAAATGAGTAGGACTTAGTAGCTCCAGTAAGACTCAGCCATTCCCCCAAACTGTGAATCCATCAGCACAGACAGGAAAGTGGGAATAAGCAAGGGTGCAGTGAGTTTTCCAGCCAGGCTGGGGTGAGACCATTTGGTGAACTAGTGGGAGCTGAGGTTGAAAAGACTGGGTTCAGGTTTGTGGCAGGTCTTGTCCAAAAGGCAATGAGCAGGCACTGAATGATTTTGTGCAGGGAAGTGATAGGATTAAGACAAAATTTGGGGAAGTTCAATCATAAGCAGCAGTCTGACGGATAGCAAATAGGACTGAACGAAATATATAATTTAGGACTCTCTTCATACTTACTCGCTGCATTGAAGCCGTAAATGCATGTAGTACCATGGAAACAGAGGCACCGAGAAGGAAGATGTGGACATGAAAGGCACCCCTGGGGAGTCACACGTGTACACACACACACACACACACACACACAGTTTTGGCAGAAACCAGGCATCGTTTCCACTATTGGGAACACCAGCGCTGGTTTGGGGTCAAGTTATGCCTGTCACCCAGAGCAACTAAAACCACCCACTTATTCAGGCAAGTGACCCCACAGAGCAAACCAATCCACCTGGCCCATGCTCCCCACCTCCGCCCTGAGGAGTCAGAGGGGAAGATGGAAAAGTTCGGGGAGTAGTCCCCGGCTCGCCCGAAGGGCATTTTTTCATTCCTCAGCCGCTGTCAGGTGTGAGAGAGGGAGGAGGACATCCGGACTGCGCGCGAGCCACTCCTCCTGCGGCCCATTATGAAACTCCGGACACTTTGCACCTCACCCCGCTAGGAAGTCCTCCAGCCCCAGGCTCCTCCCCGGGCTCTTATAAAAGTCGCGTCGTGGGGCCAGGGAGCTCCACTGCCGGACAGACCGGTGTCAGGGGAACGTGGCAGACGGGCGGCCTCCGGTCTCTCCACCGCGCTCCAGCCGCAGCCCGGCCACCCCGCGCTCCCGCCCCGCGCCGCTCGCCGCCCAGCTGAACCCGAGCGCCGCGTCCCGCCGGACATGAGGGAGCCGCGTTCGCCCCCCTAAACCGCGCACGCGCACTGCTGCTCGGCCTGGGTAAGCCCCCCGCCTGCCGCCGGGGAGTTTGACAATCGGGGAGTTTCCGCCGGCTACTGGGCACCTTGGAAATGATGTCTCTTTCGTGCCCGTCCGTCTCTCCCTCCAGCCCGGGAGGAGGGAGATCGGCATAAAAAACGCTTTTCTTTGATAAATTAACTATTGGTCTATGTGTCATGCATGGATTTATACAGCTCCGTTTTAGGCAGAATAAAAAGTCGAAAAGTTTTGGGGTTTTGCTTTTAAATTTGCTTTCTAGAGACCAATGCGCTCTGACACTTCAAGCCGCGATCTTTCTCTAGGGGCCCGGGGTGGGGAGGGGGCGGGAGGAGATGAGCCCGGGGCGCGGGAGACCCTTTGGGAAGTAGTGCTTTCCTGCCGTTTGCCCTCCGTTCTCTAAGTCAAGCCTGGATGAGCTCCCGGGGGCCGGGCGGCAGTTTGCTGGAGCCCCAGACCCCCGGGATGAAACCGCTGTTCTTACCTGGAGCGGAGGGACGCGCCCAGGTCCCGGAGCTCCTCGCCGCCAGTCGCCCGCTCACCTGCCCTTTCGGGTTTGTCCCTGAGCCCTCGTGGCGGATGGCTGGTCAGCGCTTTTCACTGGCGGGCATGGCGCCCCACAGCCTGTAATCGCTGAGTGTACTTTGATGCCTATCATCATCCTATTTGAAATGAGTTAATGTTAGTCGACGGGGGTGGGGGGGGGGTGGGGGGGAATCTAGTGTAAGCTTCCTAGTTTGAATATATATATATGGCTTCTCTCCATTCCTTAAAGTTGAAGAGGAATTTGGAGTTGCATATGAAGATTTAAATAAGGAAATAAAACTTGCCAGTCTCACATTCTTTCTGGACGCGCAATGAGGCGAATTCCCCTACTTACCTACCTACCTACCTACCTACCTGTGCAGGATGTGACAGTTAAATTGTTATTTCGACACGCCTTATCTCAGGGGTTGAGACCTAATGAAATGCATGCTACGCATAGTGGAACGTGTCCAAGTTCAGGAATGTAAGTGGAAACTGGATGTCTGGTTTCTACCAGAACTGTGCTAAGGACTTGGTAGAAGATTCTCTAGTAAATAATGTGGCTTTGCTGTCTTTGTGTTTAAATCTCTGTGAAAATAATAAAATTGGAAAGGTGACAGTCTTCCTAGAGTTAGAGCTTAACCTAGAGGTCACAATGGCTTAGCGCTTTCCCCCCTCACCTGTAAGGTTGCATCCGAACAATGCCAAGTGTCTGTTCCGGGACAGTCATTAAATATTCTAATTTGAGACAGCAAGAGCCTATGAATAACCTGGTTACTACCCACCTATGTTGTGTGTGTTTTTGTTGTCATGAAAGTGCTTAACTCCTTTATTGCATTACTTAATTATAGTTCACTTATTTCATCAGCTGCCAAGCCCATTTCCAAATGAGCTAGGTCAGTTTCTGTTTTCCCAGTGTGTTCAGATATTTCTCTGCCACTAGGAAAGTTCCTGTTTGAAGTTCTATATCATTTCTCCACACTCTATGCAGGTATGCAAGTCCAATAGTTTTATTCTAAAGCACCTGGAAAAGAATAGTTTTAGAATAGTTTTATTCTAAAACTTAGAATAGTTTTATTCTAAGCACCGGGAAAAAGGTAAGGTCATCTGTTAATTCTGAAATTGCCCCCTCCCCAACAAAAATATAATCTAGAAAAACTTTTCCCAAATGACTTTTCTCATTTATTTTAGATTTCAGCAAACTGTTTATTATTTCCATTTTGTGGAATTCACATGTCTCTTTGATACTTAGGGGCTCTTGATCTAAAATAAAGCATTTTCATTGATACCCAAATGGACTTTTGAGTATATTCCTGAATGATATCTCCAAGACAATTTCTGCGTACCTCATTGCACAATGACAGAGAATTGAGCAGAATAAACATTTATTTTCTTGAAAATATGGGAAGCATGGATCTCAATGAGACATTGGCTCTCCTCGGATCTTTTCTGTTGACCTGAGAGTTCGTGAGCTGCCTGAATGTTAGCACACCTGAGATGACACCTCTAGGCAGAAAACATGACGACAGGCCTCTCCTGTCTGGGTTTTGACCCAGGTACCCAGCTGCCTTCCACATCACCTGGCCATATGAACAACTTGGGTAACTGGGGTATGTGGTTCCACATTGGGGGCCAAATCTAGGAGTTTGGAAGGGAACTAACAGTTACCAAATGCCTACTGTGAGCCAATCATGTTGTGTGGTAGGTGCTTTATACATATCATCTCACTTACTTCTTAAAGTAACTGTATGAGGTTGGTATGAATAGCCCAGTTGGACAAATGAAGAAACTAAGGCTCAGGAAAGAAACTAGAGTAAATGGCAAGAATAAATGTCTTCTGTCCATTTTTGCCCAAGAATCTCCCATTTCCTGGTTAATGGTCACACAAAAGATACAAATGTCATGTAAGAAATCCTCTTCAGACTATAAATTAAGGTGTGGTTTCCTCATCTGTAAGACTTCACCCTGAGTATAGACTTATGCAAAGTGTCTAACTAATAAGGTTGTAATTTCTGCTGGGAACATTTCTTAGGAAGGAAGACAATGGTGAGACACCCCAAAGCTGTGATATCCTTGGGGAGGAGCACCCTGACAGCCATCCCCTTGGTATAGCAATTCTGGAAGCTTTAACAAGTGAAGTAATATGGCAGACTCAGTGTCCTCTGGCAATGTGTTATGAAAGACTGGGTGTCTACTTACAGGGCAAAGAAAAGTTCTGTGACATTCTAGGTTAAAGTAATGACTTTATTAACTAGGATTCTATCTATAACACACAAGATGACTTGATAATTGTCCAGAAAAAATGTTAACCCTTAACTTTTTTAGGACAAAAATCCTGAATTTTAAATTTGAGGCATGAAAGTGAGTTAAATGCAAATCCTCTTGCAAACCCTCCAGATCAGGAAAAAAGTCTCACTCTCATATATAAAAATATACATATTTATAGATGTCAAATTTGATAGTTTTGAATCAAAAGACATAGATAGTACATAGAATCTAGGGTTCACACCCCAGTTTTTTATTTGATACTTCCAGAAAGGTTTATTCCTTTGTGAACCTCAGTTTTCTCAGCTGTAAGATGGAGATCATAATAACTATGTCACCAGGTTATTGTATATGGAATTAACAAATTGAATATTAGAAAATAATAAAAAATACTTTTAAAATTAGAGCTATTTTCATCATCATCATCATTAAGTGCTTTCTTATAAAACACCTCATTTAAACTTTATAACTCTCGTTTAACCAGGAAAGGTAGCATTATTCACATTTTTTAAACAAGGAAACAAATTTAAAAAGAAGTGTTATCCCTCGCATAAGGCTTCATTTTTTAATGTGCGGACCTTCTGCTGGGGACGACCCTATCTCACTCTTCACTTTTGGTGAAAGACCTACTCATTCTTTAAGTCTGGAGAAAAGTGTCAAGCTTTCTCTGATAACCCCCTCCACCTTTCTTCTCCCACCACTCAAAAAGAAGTATATAGATTTACCTGACAGGGAAGATACCATGGTCACAAAGATGGTTTTCTCAGGACCAGGGGTATCTATTACACCCCAGATGTGCTGACCCCTGAGACGTCCCCAACTGTGGGAAACTCGATTGCACAATTTGTGGAAGTGGGGGACTGTGTTCACATTCTCCCCTGGCATAAATAAACAATATAAGATAAAGTAAAAATACATAAATAAATGTGCAGCCTGTCCCCCAGTCCCCTTGTACCTCTCCCATTCCTGTGGTCCTGCCCTTTTCAAGTAATACTGTGCATCTAGCCCTGTTTCTCCTTACTGGTGCTGCATTCGTCTGTTTTCATTCACACTGTGATACACTAATATTAAACACTCAATAAATGTTAGTTGGATGCATGATTAGCTTGATACTTTTAGAATTCTCACCACTATGTTTTGACTCAGCCAGCTGTTCTTCGGAAATGTACTTGAGAAGCTAAATATTTTAAGACTAAGCAGTAGTTCTTTAAAATTCAACTTTGTTGTTTATGATAAAACCTAATAATTGTTCTATAAAACCTAATAATTGTTCTTCCCACATTTCCCCATTCATGTCTGTATTCAGTGATGATATGCCTAAAAAAATTTAAGCATATTTTAAATTACACACTGTGTGTGTGTGTGTGTGTGTGTGGTGTGTGTGTGTGTGTGTGTGTGTGTGTGTGTGTGTGTGTGTGAGAGAGAGAGAGAGAGAGAGAGAGAGAGAGAGAGAGAGAGAAATTGGGCAGTGATATGACTGAATGATGAATAGTCAGTAAAAGAAAGAAAAGTATTGTTTTAGAAATGAAAGGGACCTTAGAGTAAGTAATTTAATCTAAATTCCATCCCCCTCTAACCTACTCCATTCCTAGGTCTCTATTTTCAGAGAAAAGGAATCTCAGCTGCAGGGAAATAAAATTAGTTTCTGAGCTACAACTAGACTCCATCCCTCCTGTCTCTAATGCAGGGTTTGGGGACCTTGGCCATATTCACATTATGGACTGGATAATCCTTTTATGGGAGTCTTCCTATGAATTGCAGGGTGTTCAGCAGCAATCCCTGGCTTCTACCCACTAGATGTCAGTAGCACCACCCCCCCGAGTTGTGACACCCAAAAATGCCACCAGGCATTGCCAAATGTCCCTGGTTGACAAAATTACTCTGGATTGAGAATCACTAGCCTAATGGGTTTTCCACTAGCACTCATAATTCAAAGTTTGAATAATCAATGCTTGAGTTACCAAGACAAATAAAATTAATATTAATGGTAAGCCAGATGCAAGCATAAAACCAATTCTAGTGTTAAAAAAGTCAACTGAGCAATTTTTATTGCTGATTTTAGCACCATTTGCCCTGAATAATGATGAATCCTATTTATGATGGTGTCACTCAGACTTTCTTCATATGTAATTGCTTTGCTGACTACCCCATGCCTCCTTTTATAATTCTACCTATTGGTTCAGACAACACTGAACTTCCTTTTTTCATGAATTTCCTTGGCCATTTCTAATCACTCTTGATTACCTATTTCCTGAAGTTCTATCATACTCCATTTCATACTAGTTCCCTTGAGACATCTGAATGGCTCCTATGCCTTTAAAGGTCATATTCCCTCAGATGAATTTCAAATAGACGCCATCAACTCAATTCTTACGCTTTTATTTAAGATTTGTATTCCTAAGGGCCTAATAAGTGTAAATAGGTGACATATGAACTACATACTCAAATTCCTTCACTCATTATGTTCTCCGTTCATGTCTACCATATTTCCAAGAGCCTCTGCAAACCTGCTGGTCTGCCTGTGTCCTACTCTTTTAATGGCACCACCCTCCTTGGTATTGTCTAGCCAGGAACTTGACATCATGTATGAGTTCTCTCCTGTCCTCTTCATCCCCAGGTGTCTAGCCCAATAACTCTATTTAGGACAGGAGCTCTATCTTTTCCACCAATTTTCCTTTCAGCATCTTGTTCAATATCTCACAGACAGAAAACCCTCAGTAAATATGTCTTGAACAAATAGAATCTGAGACATGTAGTTACTAAAAATAAATATAGGCAAATCTAGTCTCCTTTTTTATTTATTGGGCGTAACTAAGTTCTTCCCATCCTAGCATTATACTACGGTTGCATTTATGCTTCTTACTGAAGCTGAAATCTCCAATTTAACAAAAATATATTTTCACAAAGTACAACTTTTTAGCAGCTTCAAGTGTGCTAGGTGCAGTATGCAGTCTTGCTGAATGAAAAGCAATTAGCTTTGAGACTTTAATGTTACCTTTGTGTACTTATTTTTTCCCCCCTTTTTTTTGAAGCTCGCTGATTAAGACTCAGTTCTTTTGCAAATTCATTTTTGGCATTAGGTCTTTAGAAAGAATGCATGTGATAATAATCATTGTTTCTAAAGATGCCATTACATATTCAAAACTTCAGGCCACATACAATATGACCACAATGAAAAGAAGGCAAATGGCAAAACACTCATAATCTAAACTGTGGCCCCTTTAGGAGATGTTTCTTTTGAAACAATAATGTAATAGTAATTTATATTTCTGAATTGGCTCTATAGGGATAGGTGTGAGAAACAAGATGGAAGGGAGTCAAGGTTAAAAAAAAGTTATATAAAGATCCTTCCATATGACATTATCTTGGAAGGAAAAATGTACAATAAAACATTTGAAATAATATTCTAGAAATATATCTGGCTTTTAGGGAATGCATGCCCCATATTAGGTCTTTAGTCACAAAATTCCAAACACTGAGATTAATAGCATTGTACCCTTTATACAAGAGGTGATATGCATCCACCTGCATTCTGAGAAGATTTCTATCATGAAAAAGATATATCTTTAAATCTATTTTAGGGTGAAATAAACTAATCCCTTATATTTTGACACACTGATTCTTGATTTGAATGGCTTTAAGTGTAGTATTGTATGACTAATTATGAGCACTTGGAAGTATGATTTAGAAATTACTACCAAAATTGAAGGGTATAATGCCTCTGAATTGAAAAAAAAAGATGGCCTATGAAGTCTTTCCTTTTCCCTTGACAAATAGGATCCTATGGCTATCTATTAGTGTCAAAATTAAAAGAAATACTTATTTGAAACCATTATCATATCCACCTCTGGTTTCATTCTGTTTGGTCTCAAGTAGTTTTAATTGGTTTTTACATTTAGTTTTTAATGAAGTTTAGTTGAAAAGTTAACATTGAAAACCTATAAGAAGAGAGGGGTTGCTTGAAACAAAGACAAAATTATTTATAAGTATATGAAAAGTAGGATGTTACTGTAAAGTATTGCCAGTAGTGTTTTACATTATGTCATGTAATAAAGATTTTCCAGTTATTTTAACCAAGGTGCAGCAAGACCTCATCTAATAGTGGAATGTAATTTAAAACAAAAGCATGTGGAAATGGTGAAGGTATATTCACTCTTTCAAAGTGTACAAGACATAAGGTGCCTACTGTGTTACACACATATGCTAAAGTTATAGACCACCATGGAAGAGGTGGAAATCTAGCAGTCCATGAGTAGATTGACATGTGACCAAAGCAAAAATGTGAATAAAACAGGTTTTACTACCTGTTTGGGCTGGGCAAATACTACAATTTATTATAAGTTTGGTGTTCTGTTCTAAACATAAAAGGTAAAATTAGGGAGAAAAAAATTGCATTCCTTTCATTCTGTAACCCATTTCATTTTATTTTGGGTCATTTTTATGTGCTTGATTTTTTTTCAAAGGGAGAAAAAAGGGAAGCCAATTTATTTCCGGAACTGCAATTGATTTTGCTGACTTGACTTGGTAGGCTAGTCACCAAGTCCCTGCCTTCTTCTAGATGAGCCCCTCAGTGCGGGCAAAAAAAGCAAGGTCAAAAGAAACCAGATGTAATTAGACACGTTTGACATTTGGCATTCCTCCTGCTATTGGGCAAGCACTTCTTAATGCTCCAGGGCCCACAACATTTAGTGCTACCCCCATTCAGGTAATGCCACTCACCTCTCCCACGCGTGCGGTCCCCAATATTGTGTAAGGGTGTAGGCCCAGGCCCTGACTCACAGGGTAGAGGTGGTTTGTATCCTGTGAGTCACCAACACCACTTCCTGCTGGCGCAGTTGAGATTTCACTGAGACACAGTCTTTGAAAGGTGAAGGTAGAGAGATGAATAGGTGAGCTTCAGGATCCTAAAACCCCTTTGGAAGTTTGACAGAAAAAATGACCTCTAAAGGGATTTTGATTTTTACAGCAGTAATGAAACAGACATTTCACCTGCTAATTTTGAGTTCACAAATCATTTACCCCTTTTCACCTTGTGCAGAATTCCTCGTGTTTTAGTTACCAATGTGAACTTGCCACTAGACCTGTTTTTCTCACACACGGACACTATCCAAAATCTTTAGTATCATAGTGAATTATTTACTTAGCAGGGCCCCTGGTCAAGGATCCAAACCCAAGTAGTTGAATCTTAGAGAGATCATTATGTTCAAATTAGAGGCTCGGTGCATGAAAATTCATGCACTGGCACGGGTAATCCCTCAGCCTGGCCTGCCCCCTCTCACAGTCTGGAAACGCTCAGGAGATGTCCTACTGATAGCTTAGGCCCACTCCCCAGTCTGGCCTCCCTCTGCGGGAGGCGACCGGCTGACCAGGGGAAGGCACCACCCCCATCAACCCTCTGCTGCTGCCACTGCCATGGCTGCTGGCCCTCAACCCTCACTTCTTAGTGCTGGCCCCATCCCCCACCCACCTGTGGGAGGGGGGCGATCTGGGGCCAGGCCAGCTGAGGGAGGGGCTGTAAGAGGTTGAGGCACAGCAGGTCGCACCCCATCCAGCCTCGGTGGAGGTGTGGCACCAGGACGCGGCCGTGCCACTGCCTCTGTGGCTGCCTCTGCAGAAGGGGCAACACTGGAACCGGGACCGCGCAGCCCCTTTTCCTGCTGCCTCTGCGGAAGGGGCCCGCTGCGCTGAATAGGCCTGTGCCACCACTTCTCCTGTGCTGCTGGCTCTTGGCCCTCTCAGCCGCTTCAGCTTTGTCCAGAAGGACATCCAGAAGAATGTTAGGAAGACCTCTGGTCTATCTGGTCTAATTAGCATATTACCCTTTTATTAGTATAGATAACACTAAAGTTATGATGCTAAAGTCATGAAAAACTATAAGATTAAAGAAATATATGGATATGACGTTAGCATCTATTCCTTTCCTGTATGACTTTAAAGTAATGAGTAGTGATTCTTAAGGGTACAGGATTGTAGATATCAGAATCTTTCATGGTGGAGTTTTTCAGTTTTTTTTTTATCACCTCCACTTACTCCTTTAACCCAGTTTGCAAGGGTCTGGGGCAGAGGTGAGGTGGAGGGAAGCTTCAGAACCACTGTTTTAAAGCAATAGAGCTGTGCAGATGGACACATGATTGAGAGTTAGTTTTGCTATCTTATTGGTTACATACATTCGCGAGGGAACTGGAGTCTACACACTTGCTTTTGAGAGTAGCATTTAAAATTATTTACAATTTCTTCTGTAAAACACCCGGATGTTGGATTAACGTCGTGAGTCTCACAGAAACCATCCCGAGTGATGGACTATGTCCAAGGGAGTGTCACAGGTTAGGAGAGCCCAGTTTTTGTGGAGGCACGCCCTGCACTGAACATTCTTTAGTTCACAAAGACAAATATTTCACCTGTGGCCTGACCAAGTGGAACAAAGTGCCCAACAGTGGGAAAATGAACAACTGCTAAAATCCTTAAAAAAAAAAAGGCCGAGAAGCAACACCCCCAAACCATTAGCTGGATTCTAACACCGTCGCAGGTTGCAGCTGGAAGCAATCCTGAACAGGAGAGGCTAGTTTCTGATTCCTGCAAAGGATAAAAAAATGAGCTTCAATGAGCCTGGCTGCCCCTTTCCTGGTGGGAGAATTAGTGACATTACCTCCCAAGCACTCCTCGGTTGGAGAAATATGGAAGACTAGGAGGTCAAGGATGTAAAAATACTTATTTAGAACTTCAGTTTGAGTTGAGCAGACTGTATACATTGAAGGGTTTAGTTCTTCAGTCGTTAAAGTGCATGGCAAAATTATATTGAGATGTAGAACAAAATGGACTTGGATGAGATTCTAGCTCATTCTCCATGAAAAACTATGTGGACAAAGTAATCTTTTTTCATCTCTGCTCAACTGACAATAAAGTCCAAACTTGAGCCATTTTTTGTTTTTCTCATTTAAGAAAGATGGTTTCCTCCTTCCCCCTTATAATAGTAATTGAGGCAACATTTACATTGTTGTAGAAATACAGAAGGGGGGGTGGTAGCTCTAATATTCAAAAAGTATTTTCAAATCATTGAAAGATTATGAGGCTTGATGTCAAAAGGTACATTTCTGATTCTTATCTTCTATGGTCACTGGATAATTGGTCTTGGACAAGACATTTAATTTAACGGCACTAAGGTTGTTTGGGGCTAATAACTACTTCACAGAATTGTTAGAAGTGTCAAGTGTGAAACATTAAATTACAAACTATGATGCTGACACAGAAAATATGCAATTTGCTTAACAGATCCATGCCTCCTTGGAGAAAAAGAAAGTAATCTTGGTACAGACCAGTAGAGGGCACTGCCTGTATATACTGCTAACATTAGAGACTAGAGGTTGACTTTGAAGGGACATCTCTGGTGATCTCTGGTATGTTAGGCATTATTTCAGAAAAATACCATTTTATTTAGTTCTTCCAAAAACTCCAAGGGAGGGAAATACATTGCTCAAGTTTTCTCCCAGGATTGCCTTTTGTTGCCTCCCTTTGGGATTAAATAATCTGCTTCAATTACATTTCCCTTGTTTGTTCCATGTGATGTCTATTATACGCTAACATTGTTGTCTGTTTCCAAATTCTGCAAGTGCCCCGTTCACAACAAGACTATGTACCCTTAGGAAAGTTGCTTAAACTCTTTATGTTTTAGTTTTCTCATATGTCTAATAGCAACACTAGTATCTTCCTCTAAGAGTCCATAGGGGATTAAATGAGATAATAAGGACAAGGAGGATAGAATCATCCCTGCATGTAGTATGTGTTCAAGAAATGTTAACTGCTGCCAATGTTACCACTAACACCGCCATTTATATATATTTTTTAATATATTTTATTGATTTTTTACAGAGAGGAAGGGAGAGAGATAGAGTTAGAAACATTGATGAGAGAGAAACATCGATCAGCTGCCTCCTGCACATCTCCTACTGGGGATGTGCCTGCCACCCAGGTACATGTCCTTGACCGGAATCGAACCCGGGACCTTTCAGTCCGCAGGCTGATGCTCTATCCACTGAGCCAAACCGGTTTCGGCCACCATTTATATTTATATAATAATTACTCATAAGAATGGAAAGAGTGGTTGTAGTACAAATATCTGACTATTAAACAGATGAGACTAAACTCTCTTTAGAAAATACCTATGCAATTAAAAACATTCATCTTATGCTTTCTACTCAATGAAGAAACTACCTGAGTCACTCTGGTGCCTGTTTTCCAATATTTGCCTTTTTGTTGGAGATACAGGATGAAACGCTATGTTCAAATGCTTCCTGGGCTGACAGAAACTGTGTTCCTACGGCTCGGTGTACGTGTGTGCATTCCGAGTTAGATAAGATATACCCTGACTTTGCCTAGCTTACATTTTACAATGCAAGAGTAATTTAGAATTTAGGCACTTAGGTCAACAAGGAATATATCTTAGGTAGAGAGTCCTGCATAGTTGTTATCATAAGTAGAACCTAATTCTTATTTGAATCATTCTTTTGTGATAGGTTCTATCTTGGAGCATTGCTTCAAGTATAACATGGAATAAAACATTAGAAATCCTACAATTTTTGAATTTCTAAGCTTCTTAGGATATCAAACTTCAAAATCAGGTCTTGGAAAAGGTTCCTGTGAAAGATTTGAAGCAGGTTAAATCTGTAGCTAACCATGAATACAATGCCAAAGCTATTACCCTTGGACCTAAGACCTGGGGGTTCATTTTCAATTATATGCCTGTTTCCAGGAATGATTTTCTTTTATGGTTTCAATGGATCAAATTCTAAATGCTGCATTATTGTGGAAATCTGACCAAGCTTTTTTTCCTTGAAGCATTAATTACATATTTGATTTTTTCCCCATAAACAGGTTTTCATCTTCTACATCTAGTTCTTGGAACCACTGTGATTCCTTCTTGTATCCCTGGAGAATCTGAAGACAACTGCACAGCTTTAGGTAAGCCCAACTTTATCAACAGCGCTTCAGAGGATTACATATTGTTAACAGAAATGCAAACTCAAAGACTATAAATACATATGAAAGTGGGGGGGGGAGGAAGGGAAATAGCTACTGTGTTAACAAACGAATTTTTTAACTCCCTTATGAGCTAGCAACCTGGAAAACATACAAAGAAATAATTGAGGGAAGAGGGACTGTGTTTCTAGTTACATGGAAAAACTTGATCTTGAAGAGATAAGGAACAAGAAAATCAGATTCCCTAGAACAGCGATTCTCAACCTGTGGGTCGTGACCCCTTTGGGGGTCGAACGACCCTTTCACAGGGGTCGCCTAAGACCATCGGAAAACACATATATAATTACATATTGTTTTTGTGATTAATCACTATGCTTTAATTATGTTCAATTTGTAACAATGAAAATACATCCTGCATATCAGATATTTACATTACAATTCATAACAGTAGCAAAATTACAGTTATGAAGTAGCAACGAAAATATTTTATGGTCACTACAACATGAAGAACTGTATTAAAGGGTCGTGGCATTAGGAAGGTTGAGAACCACTGCCTTAGCGCCATTCCCCAGAGCTTTGCTGAGAAACCATTGTTACAGGCTGGATCCCAGGCAAAACTGTCTTCACAGTTAAGACAGAAAACAATCCACGTGTGGCTCAAGCTGAAACTTTGTACACAGTAGATCATCAATGTATTTTCATTTTATTGTTGAAAGAGGAACAAGTGATGTTCTGTCTTTGTAGTCACAGCACTCATTCGAAAACATTCATGGATTACTGTGACAAACACAAACACAGTGTTTAGGCCTAGGGATGCAAAGATAAGTGGATGCACAGTCTCTCTCAAGGACCCTAGAGGACTCTGATGGGGGTTCAAGAGAGACTTGCTTTATATTTAGTCAAAGGTTGTTGAGTCATTGAGTCAAGGGTTATCCTGAGCTATTGAGCCCAGAGTTATCTGAGGAACCAAGATATTTTCCAAAAATTCACCTTCTCTCTTGTCAGCCTTCATCACGGTGCTCTCTGGAGGTCTGGTCTGCCTTCTTCTCCCTTTTCTGATTATTTGAACTAGAGTATTGCAATCAAGATGCTATTTTTTTTTAAATTATGTCATGAGCATTCTTCACATTTTAATAACTAAAATATTCTAAAGTGAATTGTACATGTAAACTGCAACACTGTCTCTAACAAAGCTCCTATTTCCATTGCTATAACTGGCCTCAGTAACTCGGGGTTTATCCAGTTCATGCTCAGGACTAATTGTTAGAGATGTTGGGAGGCTTTGGTTGATTTCTTTGATGGTAACCTCAACAATTCTGGAATGCACACCGGAGCAAGCCTTACTAGCTTACAAGCCATTATAGAATTAAACTATTTTAAATAAATTAATGTATTCAGTTTAAAATTGCTTTTGGAATAATGAATTTCAGAATTATTTTGAGATTTGAAAAAAATTGGACTAATTTTGGTTAAGTGAATAATTGTGGAGGGTAATAATGTGTGTGTGTGTGCGTGTTTGTGTCCCTCAACTTACCTTTTCTACCTTTACATGTTGTCATTTGAGAATTAAATCCCCAGGTCTGTCTGGTTTAGTCTGTTGGCCACTTTCTTTTGGACTCAGGTGTTGTCTCTTGATAAGGGAGTGTGATAATAGAGTGACTCCGTGTTCCTGAAAATTCGTCTCTACTGATTGGTACCTGACCTGCTTCATCACAGCAGATCAGTGAATACTATTATTAAAGGATGATTCATGCTTCCAAGAAGGCAACAGAATATATTCAACTCTCCATTTTCTTTACAGTTAAGACAGAAAACAATCCACGTGTGGCTCAAGTGTCAATAACAAAGTGTAGCTCTGACATGAATGGCTACTGTTTGCATGGACAGTGCATCTTCCTGGTGGACATGAGTGAAAAATACTGCAGGTAATATCCCCAAACAAACAAACAACATCTTTTAACCTAGATTTCTCTATTTTTATTTATTTATTGAAGTTACTCTATATTTCCATGGGGAGCAGTTTATATGTACTATGAGCATACAGTTTATATGTCCGATTAAAAACTTTATTAAGTAAGTTTTTTTAAAAAAGTTAGGGGGCAAATAGTAGTTATCAAATTGTACAGATACTTCAGGGGTACAGATTGGGGAGGGGTTCAGATCCCTTCCTCTCACATGTGCCACAATAGCAGGTCAACTTCTAATCTTGCCCCTGGACGTATAGTTATCAACCACTGTTTTAGGAATTGATTCCACTGATATAGACAAAAAGCACTTCAAACCTGAAAAACTTACAAAACCCTATTCCAGATGGACAGTCACCTGGCTGCTGAACTGGACTGTCATTTTCATACCACAATTTAGCTTGAGAGCAATATGGGGCTCTTTGTATCTAGCGGCCTGGTTCTAGGTCAGGCTTTGAATGCATCTTTTGCCAAACCTTGTTGATTGCTTGCATCATAGTGTGAGATTAGTTCTTACAAAACTAAGCCGCAGCCATGATTTGAGAACATTTATTGATCTTTTTCTTGCCTTTCCCTTTAGGTGTGAGGTGGGTTATGCTGGTCTCCGGTGTGAGCACTTCTTTTTAACGGTCCAACAACCCTTGAGCAAAGAATATGTGGCTCTGACTGTGATTCTTATTCTCTTCGTTCTTCTCTTCGTCGCTGGCTCCATATACTACTTCTGGAGATGGTAAGACAGCGCTTCTACACTGTCTTTATCAGTCACTTTTATACAATACAGACTTTTAAACTGGGTAAAAACATGGACAAAGTATTCTTTAGAGGGAGAAAATAGACTCTGCACTGATTTTATTTAGGGAGAAGTTGTAGTAGCAGAACATCTCGATTTGATTCTACGATTATCTCAGTTACTTATTACCTATGTGACCTTATGCATAGGGAGTGTGAAACTTGGGAGTATCAGTTCCTTATAAAATGCAGAGAGAATTCCTTATCCTACATTAATTACAGAACTCAGTATTGAAGATGATAATAAATAGGAAATAAGCCATAAGCCATGATGCCAGTGTTATACTTAGGCACTTGTATTTAATTTATTGGGTCCAGTTTTGTGTTTCATAAAATACAGCATCGTAAATTAATAACCCCAGAAACTTAGGGTCTTAAAATTTAAGGCAGACGAATAGAAATGAGTTTCCAGGCAATGATAAAAGCTTACTTTTAAAAAGTGGTTCAGGTCAGTCCGCAGAACAGTCCCACCCGTCCTCATGTACAATGCCATGCGGCTAGGACCAGGGTGTGGGAGCAGTGTGAATTACATCCTAACAGGTGCTATTAAAATGTCTCCATTTTGGAACTGTTACAAATCGCTCCATGTACATTTGAATAATTTTTATGAAAGTAGTGAACTTCCACTTTTGATGGTCTGAAGTGTGCTACTTTTATAAGATTAATTTTTTTTGCCCATGTTTGATTTTAAGTATTCACCAAATAACAATGCCTTCCTAATTAGTTATGACCACAGAACTAGATATTAAATCTGAAATACACCTGGAAGGTCTTCGACTACAGTTCTTTCCGTGGTAAAGATGGGAAAATGAAGTCCAGAGTGGCCACCTGACATGCCCCAGCTCGTGTAGTTGACAAGTGGCAGGACTGAGTCTAAACGAAGGCTTTTTAATGAATTCTTCCACTACGCATAGGCTATATGCTTCATTCCAAAATGGGTAGAAAATAAAC
The DNA here is from genome assembly GCF_000147115.1 of Myotis lucifugus. Taxonomy (NCBI): domain Eukaryota; kingdom Metazoa; phylum Chordata; class Mammalia; order Chiroptera; family Vespertilionidae; genus Myotis; species Myotis lucifugus. The sequence goes on along the minus strand of NW_005871184.1, from coordinate 713,735 downwards.
CCAAAATGTTTGGAAGATAGCTTGAATGAAAGATGATTCTAAATTGTGATAGCCCTAGCCAGTTTGGCTTAGTGGATAGACTGTTGGCTTGCAGACTAAAGGGTCCCGGATTTGATTCCCGTCAAGGCACTGCCTGGGTTGCGGGCTCGATCCCCAGTAAGGGGCGTTCAGGAGGCAGCCGATCAATGATTCTCTCATCATTTATGTTTCTATCTCTCTCTCCCTCTCCCCTCCTCCCTGAAATCAATAAAAATATATTTTAAAAAACCCACAAAATAAATGGTGATAGATTAATGAATCCTATGTAGGAGATCTTGGCCAGGTTATGTGACCTATTTGTACTTCACTTTCTTCAGCTGTAAAATGAAGATGGCAATGTAAATGTGAGGATAAAATATAATGAATGTATAGCACTTAGAACATTGTCAGTAACCTAGTTGGTGTCTGATAAATCCTAGTTATTTTAATTTTTATTGGTGATAGCATTATATCATTGTGATGGGTAGAATGTAATAATATAGTGTGATATTCAAAATACTAGTTCTTAAGTAGGTAGGTAGAGATGAAGGAAACAAAGGTGAGAGAGAGAGAGAGAGAGAGAGAGAGAGGAAGAAAAAACAAAAACAAAAACAAATGAGGCTTAAATGTGGTCACATGCTCTTGAAATTTTACAATTTTCAAGATAATGTTAAGGCCTCTGAGGTCTCCTTTAACCATGTTTCACCATTTCCTCCCCCAATTTTTAAGTCCACCCCCCCCCCCAAAAAAATTGTTTGACCACAGAATGTTATTTCTTCTTCTCTCTTTTTTTTTCTTGTCCAACCTAAACCTATTCACCTTTGTCATTCTGGAAACACTATGCGGATGCACCTTTTGAGACCATATATGTGTTCCTTTTGTTAACACACTTTGTTCTCATTACTGTTAATTGCAGTGCTAACAGTTTCATTTCTGAATATTTCCAGGTACAGAAATCGAGAAAGTAAAAAGTCAAGGACGGAGTATGAAAGGGTGACCTCAGGAGACCTGGCGTTGCCACAAGTCTGAGTGGCGCCACCAAGCTCAAGGGCCGGGATGCACAGCAAGCTTGTTGTTAATATTCCTATTTTATTAATAATATTTATGTTGGGTCATGTGTTAAGTCAACAATGGTATATTTTTAATATATTTGGAAACTTTTTTACTTCTGTTTTATTTTTGACAAACTATTTGTAAATGTACACAAACTAATATAGAAAGAAAATTGATATTTTTTTTTTCTTGAGCTAAGTGCTTTATTGAAAGCTTCAAACTTATTTGTCTGCTACAAAAAAGTTGCTCGGGAAGTGTCAGCAAAGGGCAGATTGCTGTAAGCCTAAATATATGGTCAAATCAGTTTAATAAGTATATTTTTCCACTCCTCAAAGCAATGATGATTGGTTTGTTTATACCATAGTTTGATGTATAACTTGACTCCACTGTGTCATATATTGAAACAATGATATAATGGGAATTGGGGAGAAGCAAATACAGATCGTGTGCTAAACACTACACATTTGAAACAAACTGGGAGAGCTCTGCTCCCTCCAGGCCCATCCTCAGCTATAACTCTGTTTACCTGCTTAAAGGGGAAGTGGACAATTCCTTATTCCAACCCACAGCTCCTATGGATACTTGTCACCCGTCTAACAGATTCTCCTTAAGGAAAACGAACCAATTTATACCATCTTTTATGCAAATAGTAGAAATTTTTATAGCTTCACAAAGTTCCTTTTTTTGTACAGCATTTATGTGAGGCAACTCTTGCTTCTGAGACATTTTTTTTAAAAAAATCCACACTTACAGCTTCTTTTTAAGAGTATTTATTTTTGTAAGTATTTTGTTGAATTCTAAGGTTAACTCATAGTCCAAAATTTGATGGACTAATCATTATTTTAAAGTACAAGACAATAGTTATATATATTGTCTAAAGACAGAAATAGTTGTTTTCTACCGAATAAATTTTTAACTTAAGAAATAAAGTAAGTAGCTTCTTGTAGAATTTGAAATTATATATTTAAAATTATATCCTGATGCAGAACCCGGGGAAAACAAGAAAAAATAAGCCATAATGTATTTTTCCAAATGAACACATTTGAAAGTTTTTACAATTTAGACTTAACCATTCATTCCTTCTGATGAAGACTGGGATGAAAGCAGGGCCTTATTTTCTGTCTTTTGTTTATTTTGGGGAAGAGACTATGGTTTCTCCTGTGCTCAGAGCCTATGGTCTCAGTGAGTTAGTAAGGATGCTTGGGGCAACTGCATAAGGAGTCACGGCTGTTACCACCTGGGGGTCGCAGGGAGACTATCTCGCTGAATGTAGACCTTTAGTTTCTCAGCCTCACACACTTGATCAGGGAGGGTCTATTCTTTCCCACTTGTTGTCCTGACGTGCTAGGGCAACAAAGATAAAATAAGTGATGGCTAACCTCTGAGGTGCCAGGTGCCAGGACTTGCTTCCACATGTACCCCTGCATTATATAGCCTGGTGCATTCACACGGTGCTTATCCAAAGTCCTGAACCTGGTTCTTTACTATTAGGAGAACAAATTATTTGTGTCTGTGTGCATATTCACATACAAACACACAGGTACATGTGAGCTCAGTTAATCAAATTATAATCACTTGTCACTTTATCAAAAATATATAAAACTTAAAAACAAGATAAAGAGAAGTAAAATAAAATTCAGTGAGCTCAAAAAGGATATTTCTGTTTGCCATCTAATATAGCTGAAGTCAAATGTGTAAGAACACATTTTAAATCCTATACATACTTATTGACACCTGTAAACAAGGTCTGCCTATTGTAAGTGATCTGCATTGCTTCAGAGTATTTATTGACTAACCAAGAAATCAGCTTCAATTCATTAATTTTACTGACAAGAAGGGAGTCATAGTGGTTTATCTGAAGCATCTCAACTCATATTGCATCACTAATTGTAAGTAGTTAGGTGTGTTTTAAATCTTCATTTAAGGATGTTTATAAAACCAGCCCCCGTAAAAGTTAAATCTTTATTTAGAAATACATGTTAAATAATCAAAAGGTAGGACCCAGATTGCTTTTTGTGGATGAAAAGTAAGTAAAAAATAATTGCCTTAATGAGGATAATGCTAGGCAAAAATAGAAGTAAAATTATTACTATCAGCTCATGTTTCCTATAAGCAATGGAAATATGTTGGCTCACATTTAGTCTGTCTTCCTTATTTTACGGATTTCTCACTATATTTCTAGAAGGGGCTATTCATAGCCAAGATATTGAGAACAAATGTAAATCCAATGTATATATGTATATATGATCATTCATGGCTTCCTACCAAGACCATACAATAATGTAACTCGCTTAACATACTCTATAGCCAAGAACATAAGTACTATGATTAGTACTAAAGGTTTTACCTGAAAATTGAGATATATGTGTATATATGTATATATATAAATATATATTGAACATTTATAGTACAATAGATCACTACCATTCTAGACATTTTTTATTTTGCTCTCATCTTTCTGCCAATGTCAAAGCAATGGGAGAAATGGTGCACTAGCATGACTAGTCTAACTCAGATTTTTATTTTGGGTCTGGGAAAAAGCTAAAATCAATTTCTGTCAGATAATATATTTTCATACAACAAATGCATAATACTAGTTTCTAATTTCTATTGATTTCAATAATGCAGTTTGTAAAAGCTAATGTCTGATCCACTTTGTCATTTTTGCTGCAATATCCATTCTACAGACTTGGAAAAAATGCATTTATTTTGCTTCCTAATATTTTCAGTTTTTTTCTACTCTTACTTATGTGGGAGAAAAGGGAGTAACAGCTTATATAAACAGTGTTCTGGAGTACTTTGTAATATTTTAATTTGAGAAAAATTTTACCTAAAACATAGCTGTTATTCAAATTGGTACGATGTTAAAAGTATTTTTCTCTTTGCTTTTTTTTGTATTCTGTAATTGCACTTTTTAAAGTTGAAGAGCCATTTTGGTATACAGTTTATATTAAAGATGCTATGGAACATAAAGTTGTATTGCCCGCGGATTAAAGTAACTTATTTGATAATGAATTTTATCAGAGTACTGAATTGTATCAATTTGTTTGTGTTCAATATCAGCTTTGATAATTGTGTACCTTAAGATATTGAAGGAGAATATAGATACTTTACAAGATATTATTAATGCTTATTTATTTTTGTTGAGAAATGGAAAAAAAATTTGAAAAATAAAGCCGTGCATAAAAACTTTACCAATATAGTCTCTTTCTTTTTCCTCATAATGTATGCTATGACTTAAAAGCGGTGACAGGACTACAATGTGGTTAGATATAAAGACATATGGTCTTAGTTTGGGAAAGCAATATATAACTTTATCACATTTTATTGCCCACCATAGTAAAAAATTTCTTTGAAATATAAAAGTCACATTATTTATAAAATTCTAGGTGTTAGTATTTTAAAAGAGTATTTAGAATATTAAAGAAGAGTATTTCAAACAAAATAGATACCCTGTTTAATAAAAAATAACTGATATTATTTTGAAGAACATTTTTTTTTACATTTGATATTATTTTGTATTACTTTCAGGTGTACAGCATAGTGGTTAATCATATTCTTTACAAAGTATTCCCCTGATATTTCCAGTACCCACCTGGCCCCATACCTAGTTATCACAATATTATTGACTATATTTTCCTATGCTGTACTCTACATCCCCATGACTATTCTGGGACTACCAATTTGTACTTTTCGATCCCTTCATGTTTTGCACCCTTCCCCTAAACCCCCTTCCCCTCTAGCAACCATCAGTCTGTCTGTACCTTTGAGTCTGTTTGGTTTGTTCATTTATCTTGTTTTTTAGAATACACATATAAGTGAAATCATATAGTGTTTGTCTTTCTCTGACTGACTTATTTCACTTAGAGCAGTGGTTCTCAACCTGGCCCAGAAATCAAGATTTTAAAAAGATTCCCAGGTGATTCTAATGTGCAGCCAAGGTTGAGAACCACTGACTTAGAGAGCAAAGTAGTGGCAATATGCTGAATTCTAACATAAATAACTTCATTGAACAGCTTCTTATTTTAAAAGAGAATTTTTGTGCTCACAGAACATTTATTTTAAGTAAAGACTTATTTTTTCCTTTAAAAAAATATGTGTATGTGAATAACTATGTATAGTGTCAGATGGGTACCAGACTTAATGGGGTGATCACTTTGAAAGTTATATGAATGTCTAATCACCATGTTGTACACTAGAAACTAGCATGATATTGTATGTCAACTGTAATTGAAAACATTTTTAAATAAATAAAGTGAAAAGAATAAATACCTTACTAAGGAGTAACTTTTGAAAGAATACATCAGCCAGAACATGTATCATGATGCCCTCAGCTTCTACCAACTAAGAGGCTTGACGTCCCCAGGCCTTTCGAGCAGTAAAAGCTGTTCCCTCTGAACTCCATCGCAGTAATGGCTTTCTTCGTTCATGCTTCAGCAACCTGTAGAGTGCTGTACCAGTTATTAGCTCCTTGGACCATGTCACAGTCTGAAGATAGGGCAGGGAGGCATAGCTATGACCATTTTACAGGGAGGTAAAATCATTTGTCCAGGATCACAGTGATAGTAAAAGGTGAAGATGGTATGAGAAACAAGGTCTTCCGATCCCCGATTCCACTGTCATCCTGGCCCTGTAAGAAGCAGCATAACAATCACGTGGAGATAATGTGAAATTTAGTTTAGAGTTTCCTTTGGAGAACCAGAAATTTGTGTAAAATAAAATTCTTGGGTTCTCACAGAACCATTAGATTGACTCTGTTCACAGTCTGAGAGGCCAGAGAGTAAGAAAAAGAACTCTTTTGAAACACTTTCCTCTTGGCTTCCAGGATACCACGTTCACCTGGTTTTCCACCTGCTTCTCAGTCTTGTGCTAGACATTCCTTAGTATCTCCCACCCCCACCTCTGATTTATAAATGTTGGAGTGTCTCCACTTCATGATCTTGAAACTTTTTTCTCTGTATAGCCACTCTCTACTTTATTTCATACAGTCCTATGCTTTTAGTTGCCATGTATATACTGGTACTCCCAGCCTAGATATTTCTGTTGATTACCAGACTTCATTATCCAACTACCTATCTAACATCACTTGTATACCCACTAGACATTCAAAGGTAACATGTTCAATCACTCATATCACCCTGAAAATTTGTTCCTTCTACAATGTTCCCATCTCAATTAAATTCAACCTCATCCTTCTTATAACTCAGGCCAAAAACCTGATATCATCCTCTGGGAGGCGCTGAGGGACTCACTTTCAAGTGATTTGAGGAAGGATTACCCTAAACTTTTTACAACAATGGCAGAATTGGTCATTTTGAAGAGATTATGCAGAAAAAAGAAAATTCCAGGGAACCAGAATTAGATATAATATCACAATTTTCAAAAGGAAGATATTATAGGCACTGAATTTGACTTTGATCAATTTTCAAACATATTTTATCCCACATGGTTACAAAACATTATAAAACATAAGTGATGCTCATTAGGTTTCAAGATGGATTCATTAAGAAGGAGACATAAAACATGGGTATCTATTAAATATCCTGTTTGGTTACCAGCTAATGGTAACTATCCCTCATATAAAACCAAACACAGATACTCCATCCAGTTTATCTAAATATCTGAGAGATATTTGAGAAAAGTCTTCCAAAAATTTCATATAAGCACAGCCTAGGTTCACTTAATGAAGGCATTTGGAATGAATCCATTGTGATAGGATGATAGACAACTTTAGATAAGCGTTTTTATTATACTCATTGGGGATATAGGAACCATACATAAAAAGCACTATCAGAGGAATGGTGACTTTTCCATTCAATCTCTCAAAAGAGAGCAATGATTTCCATTATTCTGCGGATGGCAGAATTGATACCAAGGAAATATATGTCAGATTCCTGGCCCTCAATTTGATACAAAGAGCAATTCACATTCTTCAAAAAAGATAATAAAAATTAATACTTTATTAATTAGTCAGCCATTAATTATTGGAAAGCATTTTTGTATCTAGTAATATATAAGGGGTTGTGGAATATTTAAAGAAAGGATAAAATATATTGCCATTTTCAAGAAAATTAGAAGAGAACTTTGCAATTATGGAGACATTTAAAGAACAATTCAAGGCTTTAGTAGTTAGGGTTCTTTGATTTTTATAGAACATAAAAGAATTCTGGCTTAAGAAGAAATTTTTAGGAAGGATATGGGAGGTTAGATAGAATTAAAGTAAAAGCCAATGAACCAGGGAAGTCCTGGTGACTTAGTTAGCTATGTTCTGCGTTTAAAAGGTGAAGTTATAAAATCATAGCATTATTTTTTCTTGGGTGCCTGTGGTCTGAGACAGCATCTGATTGCCTCCCCGGGATCATGGATTCACCTCTTGGTCAGGAAGGCAGTGCATTTTGCTTGAGAAGCCACTAAATTTGTATCTAATGGGAGAAAATTTTCCCCTAAAGAAAAACCAGAGTGTCTCTACCAGAGAAAGAATAAATGAATTCTGAACAGATAAACAGAAGTCCCCCATATATACCAAATAGTAACGTATCAAACAATTTAGAGGAAGATTTCCTGAATAGGGAAACATTTATTGGGGAGATAGAACTTTAACTAGACCTTGAAAAATTGACAGGATTTTGATATGCAAAGGAAAGTCTGTCAGACAGGGAAGGATAATCAGCAAAAACACCAGAAAAAATCATAGTATGTTTAAGGTATGCCAGGGAGACCCTCTTGACAGTAGTATAGGATCTCTATTTGGAAATAGTTAAGTATTTAGTTTGAAGGATATTCAAAGCCATACTGAGAAGATAAACCTCACATTAATGGAAAATGGATATCATTTAAAGCTCTTGATCAGAAGAGCGACAGCATAAGTTGGTGTGGTCAACAGAATAATGCCTCCTCACCCCCGCCTTCCTCCAAGATGCCCATGTCCTATTCAGTGGCTGCGTCATCTTACATGGTGGAAGGGACATGGCAGATGTGATTAAGGTTACATATCTTGAAGTCGGGAGGTCCTTATAACAACACTATGAAGTATATAACTATTTTTATGAGACTAATTTCTCAGATGAGGAAACAGGTACACAGTAACTTGCACAAGATTGCATGGGTAGTGATAAAAAGAAGATAGTAACATACACGCTTTAGCTTCAGGGCTGCTTTATCTGGGGTGGTCAGGGAGGCATGTCTGTGGAGGTAACATATGAACAGGAACATATAGCGGTAAAATGAAAGCCATACAAACACGTGGAGTCAAAACTATTTTTTATCTGGAACAGCAAGTACAAAAATGCTAAAGTTTAAGGGGTAGTAGGGTCAGTGTGGCTGGAGCATGTTCCATGGTCAGTGGCAAGAGAAGTCAGAGAGATACACAAGGGTAGGCAATTTAGGGAGCATAGACTTTGGTAGTGTTTCTTTTATTAAAAATGCAATAAGCTATCAGGTGATTGGGGATAGGATGTTGGTATACTTTGTATTTTGAAAAGGCCAGTTTATTTGCTTTGTGGAAAGTAGACTAAAGAGGGGCAAGACAAACCTGGAGAAAAGGTAGAAGGTTATTTTAATCATCTGTTTAATAATATGGCCAGGAATAAAGATATATTAGTACAGGTGATTAGAAGTGGTTGAACTTGGGCTATATTTAGAATACACTTCATATCACCAGGACTTACTTATGGTTATAACCAGGAAAACAACTAAAGTAACCCAATGGCATGAAAACCAGGAGAAAAAAATAAAACAAGATTTACAGTAGTAGTCAACACTGTCAAGTACAAAAGAAATGTAGAAAAAACTGAGGTAGAGAAAAAATGCCACTGGTTTTGACTGCTGAATGTCAAGATGGTTGAAAAAGTGTTTTAGTGGATGATGGGTTAGATTACACTAGATTAAAGGAGTTGGTGGTGACTGCTGTTGGAAAATACTTATCCTGAATCTTGGCTGTGAAGGAGAATAGAAATGAAAAGCTCTCAACTGTTCAATAATTATGTAGTTTTTCTCCTTGGACTTTTCTGTGTTTGTTAAAATCAATAGTAAAAGAAAGTTGACATCAGAGAGGAGAGTAAGATTATTTGCTAAAATAGAAGTTGGGAATAACCAATGGATTTCAGTTCTTCAAGTTGTCTCTGGCATTCATACCACAGATAACTGAGAGTTGGCTCTCACCCCAAGTTTCAGGAAAGCAACCAATCAATTCATGTGAGTCATGTGCTTACATAAGATGAAGTCAAGATTACAGGAGGAGGATATTGCTGTGGGAATATAAATAAGCCCCTTATCACTGGGTAGGGCCTCTTTATAAAACATGGGTTGGGCTATGGAACAGAGAGTTGAACTGAAGAACATGCTCAGGAGCTATCTTGAGAATTTGTTCCCCCTCCAATGCACATGACGGCTCCTGATCTGTTGTTAGTGACATGTAATTTAGAAATCCTGAGTAGGAAGTTTCCGTTAATGGGTATAAATCACAGTTGGCTTCTCAGAGGTAACAATTTGCTTCCCATGTTATACATACTGGGAAACCTAATGAGGGCTTGGAGTCAAAATAAATTGCCTCATTATAACATTGTTTCTGCCTTTTTAATTTGTGCTTCAGTCTCCAATAGTTCATAGCCTCCTTGTACTATTCGGTAGGTTGGGACCCAACCTCTAGTAGTTTATATGCTTAATATATATTTGTCTTCTGACCATTTATCATTCTGTGGTACTTAATAGAAGAGCTCAATATTTATTACTAATATGATAAGTAATAATTCCCCATTAAGACCAATCTAAATTGTAAAAATACCCAAACCAAGACTATCATAGACATAGTATTTGCCTTGTTAGCGCGCGCGTGCACACACACACGCACACAAGTACACATTATTTTTATAGCAATACACAGATAAAACTACAATCAATTATTTAGAGTTGAATGACAAAGAAAATATCTTTTTTTTTAAAACACAGAAATCATTTCTAAATCCAGGCCCATACAATCTGAAATTTAGGTCCTTAAAAACATGTAAGAAACTAAACTAATCTTGGACATCCAATCACGAGAGAAATCATTGAATTTCTTTATAAGTCCGGGACATCACATTGAGAAAATGTAAATTTAGCAAATAATAAAAAAGTGTGCCTTTTTCATAGATTATAATACATCATGTTGCATTTTCTTATCAGAATGCACAGCATTTGGGTTCAGCCTTGATATTTTCATCAGGAAACAAACCCAACAGGCCATGCCCCTTTATAACAGCCACGCATCGGTCTATAGCAATAGTAAAAGGATTTCCTGGTAATGGTTTTCAAACTGACCCTGGTAAACAGAGGGCAAGTAGAGACCTAAGAAAGATGCAGACCACTCCAGATTGTAGGTGACAATTTTAATAAGCAAGGGACTTCCATAGAAGGCTCGTCTTGAGCTGCCACAAGATGAGATCTCTGTGCCCACCCACCAGAATCATAAAAGCTTGCATAGCTTATATAGAGGTGCACTGTCCGGATGGTCTCAGCAACGCCTTACTTACTCAAAGCTACATCCTTGAAAATGGCTCCTACCAAGGGAACAGAGGGCAGAACTACATCCCAAGGTCAGAGAGGAAGGATGTGAGGCTAGACTTGTCATTGTAAGGAAATAACAGTCCTGCATCTTAGCCAGGGGAGGAGGGCATTGGGTATTTTTGTGATTGCGTCACACCCTGTCTCTGTGTTGACACATGATTGGAAAGTGGTTTATTTTTGTCATGTTTCAGGGCCCTCTCTGACTCTTCTTGATACTCTGTGGGTATAGTTTATACTATTTAGTCCTAGCTGTGAGTTGCCAGATGTCAGGGCTTCCTTATATTATTTTATTTTATTCTTACTTTTTAAAAAAATATATAACTTTATTGATTTTAGAGAGGAAGAGAGAGATAGAAACATCAATGATGAGAGAGAATCATTGATCAGCTGCCTCCTGCATGCTCACCACTGAGACAAACCGGCTAGGGCTTATTCTTACCTCTTTTTTGTTTTTTGCAACTAAGTTATTCTTACATTTAACAAGTATGTATGAGTTTCCAGATGCTTCTGGCACTGTGTAAAGCGCAAAGTATGGATTAGAAAAGAAGACGTGCAGGTGAAGCTCAGGTAACAGCAGTGATTACGAGTATGGCTTTGTTGTAAGTAACACTCTGTGGCAGATGGTCAAAACTGTCTGACAGAATCTGAGCTTGCCATAGCAACAAAGTCGAACCTATTCCAGTGCTCTCTCTTCTATGAGACAAGCCATTATATAAACTTAGACAGTGTTAAAAAAAAAAAAGAATATGGGTTTGGAGTCAAAGACCCAGGTTTAAAACCTGGCTTATCCCTTACTGTCTCCTTGGGTAAGTTATTCAATATCACTAACTCTCAGTTATCACATCTGTAAATAGGAATAATAGCTCCCTCAGAAAGTTGTTACTGACAGTAAATGTGTTAGTTATTCCCTCAGACCAGCGGTCGGCAAACTCATTAGCCAACAGAGCCAAATATCAACAGTACAACGATTGAAATTTCTTTTGAGAGCCAAATTTTTTAAACTTAAACTATATAGGTAGGTACATTGTTATTAACTTAATTAGGGTACTCCTAAGGCTTAGGAAGAGCCACACTCAAGGGGCCAAAGAGCCAAATGTGGCTTGCGAGCCGCAGTTTGCTGACCACGGCCTTAGACTAAAGAAGATAGGTATTAAGTATGAAATAATGACGCTGCTAAGTGCTACAGAAGAGGAACCAGAGTGTGCTATGGCGGTACGTTCCGGACCTACACAAATCTGAGGGAATCAGGAGAGTGTTCCACAGCAGCAAATGTTTAAACTGAGCCCTGAGCACATTTGAGCTAAGAGGAAGGAGTGAGAAGAATGGTTTCCTGTCCAGGTAGAAGAAGAATTTGGGCAAAGACTGAGAATGAAGTGAACATGTCACATATGAAGCCTGGGGGAATGCCTGTGTGTCAGAGTCCAGACTGCAAGGAGGTGAGTGGGGGGAGATCAGACTAGTGAGGTGGGCAGGTTAGGTAGGGCCTGTGGTCCTATTAAAGATTTTGGTCTGTCCTAAGAGCAACAACACACCGCCACCAATAGTGTCCTCCCTCCCCAACACCTTTTACAGGAACCACTACTCAACAGCTACAATAAGGAACTTGAATTTTTATCTATTTATTCCCATCTCTGGCTCCAGATAGGTTCTCAATGAGGGGGTTTGAGTTATCAGCTCAGACAACTAGCATGGCCTTAATTTGTGCCCCCCAAAATGTATTTAAAAGGAAGAGGAAAGAAAGGAGGATAGCAATGGGTAAGGTAGCTTTTCAAAGATTCAGATAGTAGAATACATGACACATTCTTCTTAAAATCCCTTAATCCAAGTATAAATGACCAAACATTTTAGGTTTGTATTTGAGAGTCCAGTGTTTCACAGATTTTCTTTTTTCCTATGGCTGTAATTTTTTTTCCCAATGCCTGCAATTCACTTAGCTACCAACTAGCTTAAGTGGTATGGGATCAACTGAGTATAAATGAGTAGTCTAAAATATGGATGTAGACCTTTTCAAATTACATATTTACATCTATAAAAATGAACATGATAAAATATTTAAAAACAAATATTAGTTATTTCTAATAATTTTTGTTTTCTACTCTTAAAATTAGTATAATTATCTACCATGACTTCTAGGATTGTGGTACAAATTACATGGAGTAACATATCCAATGGATATTCAGTACATGCATGTTACCTTCTTTTCTACCAAAAGAAGGGCTATTCTGAGGAGAAGCCAAGGTTAACCAGAAGGAGTGGACCCTTTACTGAAGTTGGTATTTGAGCCTAGGATCAGTTAGACAATCTGCTGGCAAATTGAACAGAAGCACATGAATGCTGTCTTAGATTCCATTTCTCATCAAAATTGCTCTCCTCAAAGAAGAGTTTTGCAGTTATGAATCCATAACTTGCCAGACTTTGTTCAGGTGAAGCTGAACAAAAAGCAAACAAAAAAAGTCTAACAAAATAAACTGCCCTAGGCTACCATTCATGTGATTCATTTGAATGGAAATGTGAAGTTATTTGAAGGCATAAGGAAAAGTTTATATTAAGTGATCTAAGTGAAATGAATTAAATGTCAAGAGATGAGTCAATTCTTTTCTCCGAAAACACCAGAACTCCTGTCGACTTTACTTAGAATCATTAGTCTTCCTGTAACTATTTCACCTTTTCCTTCACCTTGCCCTCACTTCTTTCTTGTACATTTAAATCACACAGACTCTCTCAAGACTGTAAAACCAGCATGCTGTTATTTAAATTTTGAGATTAAAGTTGGTATTTTTGCCTTTGATTGAAGGTATATGACTTTACCAGTAAACTTTCAATTTGTAATCCTTTCTTTTTATAAATAGTTGATACAATGCGTCAGAAGGATCCATTTATGTCAATAGTTCTGAGTAACTGATCATTCAAGAAATTTCCAAACTCTATCATGGATTACACAACAGAAGTATTTATAAACAAATCACAGTTGAAATAACACAATGTTTTGTTTTATCCATGTACGATGTGCAAGGGATAAATAAGGTTCCTTCCCAGATGGTGGCTCCTATGGGTGGTGACATCTGTGTTGAAATGATCACACAGGCTTGCACGCTATTCATGCCCAGGCTTTTTCCATCAAAGAGAAATGACTAAGAGTGACCATACCAGCTCATGGGGCCAAGAATTTCAGGACAGTCTATGCCTGCCCAGGCCCAACCAGTCATAGGTTTAGGGATAGAAACCCTTTGTGATTTTTATAATAATCACTTAAAACTGGGAAAAATTAGTAGAGTAGTCCCTTAAACTTGCTATTACTTATTACAGATGATAAGTAACAATAAACAATGACAAAAGTATGTTTTCCCCACAATTAGATATAATTTTTGTTATTCCCTAACTCTGTTCATATCAACACTGATTACATATTACTATTAAATTTAAAAGATCAAACAAATATATCTATGCCTAGGTCCTATTCCAGACAAATTAATCAGCATCCCTTGGGGTGACACTTGGTTTTTACTAGTAGTAGCTCCTCATGATTCTTATGAGCAGACAGGATTTGGAACAATGGTCTTAACCAATGAGATCCCTTGGAGAGCTTTATCAAGTGGAGATGTGTGGGTCTACACCCTGAGATTCAGACTTGATTGGTCTGGGTGTGGCCTGAACATTGGGAGTTTTGAGAACTCTGAAGGTGATTCTAATGTGCAGCCAGGCCAAGATGATGATCTTATAAATTGTCTGTATCTTTGGTTTAAACATCTGTAGAAATCTAGGAAGAGGAAGTCTCTTAAAGCAGTGGCTCCAACATTGGCCTCTTCAGAGAAAACAGCCATTTAGAACTATAATAATCCTTCACTTTTATTTAGCATGCAGCACATTTCAGAGTGTTTTTCCAAGGCATTAAGTTGGTATGGGGAAATGTCTTTAAAATAATTTTAAAAAATACAAAACCAATACCTCTCTAATATTGCCTATCATTTTCTTCTTTGTATTATCATCCTTAACTCCTCTAATAAGCTAAAAATCCCTTAAGGTTAACTTCTGTATCTTATTTACCTTTGCATTCCACACAAGTATTTGACAAATGATTTTACTTGGTAAGTGTTCAATAAATTTCTCTTCAATAAATGATTAGAGAATTCCATTTGCGTTGATTAATACTATCCAGAACTTCTGTGGCTGCCTCTGTCTAGGCCTTTGAGATACAGTGAACCTTATACTTACAGCTCCTGCTGTCATGAAGCTTACATTCCAGAGAATGAATGAAATGCTAAGATTTTCAACTTCTGGGGCTGCTGCATATGCCTTACAGCATTGCTGACGTGCCACAGCACAGCTGCAGACTGGCACAGCCCAACACACTCAAGAGACATGTGCCTTTTCCTTTGCTAAATGGCAGTCAACAATCAGCCCGTAGCATTGTTGCAGTCCTACTATTTTAAATGAACAACTACCTATTACTAGTAAGTGCTGTATTCTCAAAAGAAATGTGGCTTCATCAGAGGCATCTGGGGACTATAGCATGATCTGAAGAAATCAGACTCTCAGGCCTTTCTGATCAAAACTGCCCTTGGGAATCTGGATGGCTTCACTGGGGAGTTTTACCAAAGAAAAACTAACACCAATTCTCCCCAGACTATTCCAAAAAAAATCAAGAAGAAGGAACACTTCCAAACCCTTTCTATGAAGCCAGCATTACCCTAATCCCAAAACCAGATAAAGACACCACAAAGAAAGAGAATTACAGGCCATTACCCCTGATGAACATAGATGCGAAAACCTTCAGCAAAAGTTTAGCAAATCACATCCAGCAGTACATTAAAAAGATCATACACCATGACCAAGTGGGATTTATTCCAGGGGTGCAAGGTTGGAACAATATCTGCAAATCAATAAACATGATATATCACATAAGCAAATTAAAAGACAAAAACCACATGATCATATAAATTGATGCAGAAAAAATTTGACAAAATCTAACACTCTTTTTTGATAAAAACTCTCAGCAAAGTGGGAATAGAGGGATCATACCTCAACATAATAAAAGCCTTATATGACAAACCTACAGCCAACATCATACTCAGTGCACAAAAACTAAAACCATTTCCCCTAATAAGAGGAACAGGATAGGGATGCCCACTTTCACCACTCTTATTCAACATAGTACTGGAAGTGCTAGCCATAGCGATCAGACAAGAAGAAGAAATTAAAGGCATCCAAATTGGAAAAGAAATAAAAATGTCATTATTTGCAGATGACATGACATTGTAAATAGAAGACCCTAAAGACTCCATCAAAAAATACTACTAGAGTTAATAAGTGAATTTGGCAATGTAGCAAGATACAAAATTAACACCCAGAAATCTATGGCTTTTTTATGTACACCAATAATAAACTCAAAGAAAGAGAAATAAACAAATTTAAAAATCCCATTTACCATTGCAACAAAAAAATTAAGATACCTAGGAATAAACTTAACTAAGGATGTAAAAGACCTACACTCAGAAAACTACAGGATGTTGAAAAAAGAGATAGAGGAAGACATAAACAAATTGAAGAATATACCTGTCTTTATGGATTGGTAGAATCAACATCATTAAAATGTCCATACTACCCAAAGTGATCTATAGATTCAGTGCAATCCCCATTAAAATCCCAATGGCATATTTCACAGACCTAGAACAAACTCTCCAAAAATTTATATGGAAATGAAGAAAGACCCCAAATAGCCTCAGGAATCCTGAGAAAGAAGAACAGAGTTGGAGGGATCACAATACCAGATTTCAAGCTATATTACAAAACCACTGTTCTCAAAACTGCCTGCTACTGGCACAAGAACAGACACATAGACCAATGAAATAGAACAGAGAACCCAGAAATCGACCCAATCCATTATGTTCAATTAATATTTGACAAAGGAGGCAAGAGCATACAATGGAGTCAAGACAGTCTCTTTAATAAATGGTGTTGGGAAAATTGGACAGATACAGCAAAAAAATGAAAGTAGACTACCAACTTACACCATACACAAAAATAAACCCAAAATGGATAGAGGACTTAAATGTAATATGGGAAACCATAAAAACCTTAGAAGAATACATAGGTAGCAAAATCTTTACTGATACATCTCTTAGGACAATGGAAACTAAAGAGAAAATAAGCAAATGGGACTACATAAATATAAAAACCTTCTGCACAGCAAAAGAAACCAACAAAACAACAAGAACTCCCACTGCATGGGAGAACATATTTGCCAATGTTACATCTGATAAGGATTTAATCACCAAAATTCATAGGGAACTCATACAACTTAACAAAAGGAAGATGAACCATCCAATCAAAAAAATGGGCAAAGGACCTAAATAGATACTTTTTGAAAATGGGCATTCAGAAGGCCAAGAGGCATATGAAAAAATGCTCAAAGTCACTAATGATCCGAGAGATCCAAATCAAAACAACGAGGTACCATCACACACTTGTCACAATGGCTAACATCAACAAAGGACAAGTGCTGGCAAGAATGTGGAGAAAAAGGAACCCTCGTTCACTGCTGGTGGGAATGCAGACTGGTGCAGCCACTGTGGAAAACAGTATGAAGTTTCCTCAAAAAATTAAAAATGGAACTGCCTTTTTACCACTTCTAGGAATATGCCCCAAGAAAACAGAAACACCAATCAGAAAGGATATTTGCACCCCTATGTTCATAGCAGCACAATTTATAATAGCTAAGATTTGGAATCACTCTAAGTGCCCATCAGCACAAAACAAAAAAAACAAACTGTGGTACATCTACACAATGGAATACTATACTGATCTCTTACCATTTGCAACAGCATGAATGGACCTGGAGAGCATTATGCTAAGCAAAATAAGCCAGTCAGAGAAAGATAAATATCACATGATCTCACTCATTTGTGGAATATAATGAGCAATATAAACTGATGAACAAAAATAGATCCAGAGACAGAGAAGCATCGATCAGACCATCCAACCTATGAGGGAAGGCAGGGGAGGGGGTAAGAGATCAACCAAAGAACTGTATGCATGCAGATAAGCATAGCCAATGGACACAGACACTAGGCGGGCGAGGGCATGTACTAAAGAGCAGGAGAAGCCGGGGAGAGGTCAATAGGGGGAAAAGGAGACTTATGTAATACTTTAAACAATAAAGAATTTAAATTAAAAAAAAAATCCTGCCCTTGGGAAGGAGGAAGGAAAATGAAGAAAAATTATCATAAATGGCCCTACTTTACTCAGAGTAGCATCCTGGCTCACTGGCACACCAGCACCCAGACTGTGGGCTGGGTTGGGTTGCTCTTTGGCCAAAAATTTAACTGCTTCCAGGTATTAAAATTCTGCTGTGGATTTTAGAATCCAAGCTTATTGGATTTTGTGATCAAATGACTTTTTAGGAATGCTGGCAAGCCTAATGGACAAACAGCAATGATTCTGTTCAAAAATCTCTTTGTGCTTAACTGGGAGCAGGATAATATTCAATGCAGACAACTGATTAAAGAATTACCAGTATACTGAGACTTGAGGTGTGGAGGTGGGGGTGGGGAGAAGAGATATTTTGAATTTTAAGTATACATATGTGTGATGCACATGGATGAAAAAACAGTCTACTTTCAACTAAAATTATAATCACAATAACCATTATTATGTTAGAAAGCACGTTGAAAATTATTTACAAAAGAATAGTAAATCATCTGAAGGTTAGAATCTCAGTGTCTGATCTAAAATTAGTTTTCTGTATTAATATCCTCTATGTTTCTATGAATGCTAATCTCAGGTTTATGTTTTCAGGAACAGATGTCTCCCAGCCCCTTATTAACCTTTTGAAATGAGATAATAAAAAGAACTAAGTAGTAGGGAAGAAAAAAAAAGCACACTGCATACCCAAACAGCTGACCCATATTAGGTGTCACTTTCCCTTTCTAAGGCAGAACAGGATGATGCTCCAGTAACTACTTGTAAAGATTGGAAAATGAGGTAATCATCTTGGCATGAAGGTTGTGTAGAGGACACTTTGGCTACTACCGAGTAATTAAGCAAGATGAAATTGTCAATTGATGCTTGACATAAAGGCAAGAAATATTTTATTGGAAGCACAACATTTCTATGTTGCAAATATTGGTATTTGAAGGAAGGAATATAGTTACATCAGTTTTCTATTATCCATCAGTTTATTAACCAAAGTCCTCTATTAATTGGGACTCCTTAAAATTTTCAATACATTGATAGTTTTTATTCATTATTGTGATCATAAGAATGGGATATTGAAATATTATAAAGAATTATTTAAAGGCCACGAATATTTGTATAATCTACTACTTGCAAATAAATAATATTTATGTAAATCATCTTTGACATACCTTAATTAGCTATGAAATTACTCTCTAGAAATGTAAGGTGCCAGACCTTTTGTAAATAGCATCTATTTGAAGAATTCCCCATAAATTATATTAGGAGTAAAAGATTTGTCATTGATGTCAATTAGAAAAGTGAAAGTACATTAAAACAAAATTATTATTGTCATCAGTGTCATAATTCAAGTGACAATGAATTTTAACTCCTTGGTCTCACTTCTCCATCAGTTTTTAGATATTAGATGTTTTCTCATTAAGGTTGGTTTGTCTTGACTTTTCTGTCACTTTTGTGATTTGGAGGACAATATTTTAGGTCCCCATTATTGAGTTCAAGCACAGATGTGCAATGATGAAAGTGATTTTAAACTGTAAAAGTTGTGAGATTCTCAATACCTAAAAAGACATTAAAATTGAATTTTTTAAAGCATAGTCCTTGGACCACTTGCATCAAGAAACCAACTAAAATGTTTGTTGCACATATGGATTCCTGGGGCTCACTCTAGATCTAATAAATCAAGATCTTTATACAGGAATGGCACTTTTAAGTAGCTCAGTTGATTCCTACTCATGCTGAAAACCGAAAATATCTGCCTAAAAATAATTTGTTTTCCTAACTTTTAAAATCCCAGTGTTATAAAACCTGGGCATCCTTAAAGATTTAGACTTTTGTTGAGCTCTATGTTCTGCCTAATGTAAGACTATCTCTAATGGAGCCAAATCAAGAGCATGTCCTATGAAGCCTCTAGAAAAGTTTCCCAGTGTTACAGGATGATCATGATGGTGGTGGTGGTGGTGGTGGTGGTAGTGGTGGTGGTGGTGGTGATGATGATAATGCTGAGGGTAGTGATGGTGGTGATAAATATGACAATGGTAGTGTTAGTGGTGGAGATGATGCAATCATATTCATTCTGTTTCTTTTTCTTTTAAATTTTCTTTTAAATTTTTTGTCTTTTTATTTAATTTATTTGGGTGACATTGGTTAACAAAATTATATGGGTTTCAGCTGCACAATTCTACAACATATCATCTTTACAATGTGTTGTACGTTCACCACCTCAAGTCAAGTCTCTGTCTATCACCATTTGTCCTCCCTATACTCTCCTCCACCTCCCTTCACCCATCCTCCCACCTTAAGCACAGCACTCATCTCAGGGCCTTTGCATTTACTTATGTTTTTCGTGCCTGAAATGATCTTTTTGGATTTTACATTACCTAGTCTTTGTTTGTGCTCAAAAATCACCTTCTCTGAGAAATCTTTTCTGACCTCTCTAAAATTCTACCACCCTCCTTTTACTCTCGATCCTCTCACTTGGATTTATTTTTCTTCATAGTGTTATCCTATTATATATTACATATTTATTTGTTTACTTGTTTAAGTTCTTCTTCCATTAAAATGAAATATTGATGGAAGCAATGTCTTCATGTGTTTTGTTCCCAGCTCTATTCCCAGGACCTAAGATGATAAGTGGCACATGAGAAACCTTAATAAATATTTGTTGGAAGTGGATGAGCCAACATAGACAGTTTTAGTTAATCCCTCAGCAAATACATGTTCTAAGCTCATCTAAAAGGGAACTGGAATGTGAACTTGTAAAACCCTAACTTGCCCCATGCTTCTCATTCTTACACAGAGAATGTGCAAAAGGTAAATTCAGTTTCCAGTGTTTTCAGACTTTCCCATAATAAACTAGTCTCCTGCCTTCCACTATGGTCACATTCTAATTCATCCACCACACTGAAACCAAGGTGATGAGACCACCTCTGCTTAAAACCCTTCAATGGTAGCCCATGTGCTCAGGGTAAAAGACCCCCAGGGTTTGCACCATTTCCCACCACTCTTTGCCAGATCAGCTCTTCCCATGGTGTAAACTCTGTCAGACTCAAAACTGCATCTCACCGGGACAGCTCCTATATCCTTTTGCCTTAGCAAGCTCCTCTTCATTCTTCACATCTCAAGTGAAATGTCACTTTTTCTCAGAAGCCTCTCCTTACCTTGCAATTTAAGTTCATTTTTCTTGATATATTAGTATATTCTAATAGCATACTATAATTTTATTCCATATTTATAACAATTCACATAGTTTTTGATGGTATATTAATTACTTTAAAAATCTTATCTCTACTAAACTCCAAGTTGTATTTTACAACCTTTTTGTGTTCTTTTTGGATCCCTAGTAATTGTCAAAATGCAATATGAAGTCTCAATCAATACATGTTGAATGAATGAATGGTTTGGCCAAAGCTAGCCACTAGTAAGAATGGTGTTAAGATAGAGCCATTTTACACCAGTGCTTTTGAAGTCCCCAGAAAGCTTGAAGATTTTTAAAATAGTTTTGTTTTAATTCTGTTGTCCTATTTTAATTGTTAATAGTAAATTTCATTCATTGTCTGATTATTTGACTTAATCCTTAAAAACCTTTCAGAGATAACTATTATCATTGATCCATAGGTGAGGCTTACTGCAAGTAATGGGCATCAGGATTTGAGTCCAGTCCTATGATGCCAAAGCCTATGCCTTAGCCTCTCCAGGGGTCCTCAAACTACGGCCCGCAGGCCACATGCAAATACAAATATTGTATTTGTTCCCGTTTTGTTTTTTTACTTCAAAATAAGATATGTGCAGTGTGCATAGGAATTTGTTCATAGTTTTTTTTTAAACTATAGTTCGGCCCTCCAACGGTCTGAGGGACAGTGAACTGGCCCCCTGTTTAAAAAGTTCGAGGACCCCTGCTACACTGTACCACCTCAGCAATATCAGAGCCGCCCACAGGTCTCTTGGACATTTCTGAAGAGCTTTGGACACTTCCATACTTGGGCAGTGCCCTGAATTCACCTTCACCAGAACTTAGTTCTTTGTCTCTGTTCATTTGGGTAGTTACAGAATCGAATGGAAGTAAGCTAAAGCATCCCATTACACTAATAGACACGGCAATAAAATATTCAATTTAGTAATCCATGAATGGTCTTGTGATTTTAGGTTCTGGGTTTGGGGTCTTATAGGACAAATTAGTATTTTACCTTATCTTTTCAATACTATGAGTCAAAAAATTTTAATGAGTACAATGATAATTATCAATTAAATTTCGCTTAATATGCAAGATGTGTATTTGGCAGCTACCTCATATGCTAAATGCGAAGCGTAAACACGCCTTGGCATGCACAAATGCATTTTCTCTCTCTGCCCTTTGATAAAGAAGGCTCCTGAGTTGAGAATGTCAGAACAGCTATGGAACTTGTAACACTGTTTGCTTTGAGTCAAAGTTCATTTGATCACCTCTGGCATTCCGGATATTGGCCTGGGTCCTTCTAAATTGTCCTAGTTTATTCTAAAATAAACCTCAGTGACATTTTCAAATCTTGATTAACAGGAAATCAATGGACTCTGCTGAAGTAAGTAAAAGGCAAAAATTCTTTTTATGTGAAAGTCCACGGAGCCTTTGAAGACATGCATGAAAGATACGTGAGTCACCAATCTGAGTGAGTTTCTTATGTATCACTATGATTTTACCTTTATTCACTCATATTTTTTAAATGAGATAATTGTACTTATTTAAAAACCACAGTAGAATTTCAACACTCTGTATACCTTTATATTTTAAATTAGACCCCAAATCTAATTATATTTGCTTAGATTAAGACAACAGGCCAAGACAAGAAATCATAAACTTTCTAATAGAATTCGTTATTTTATTATGTGAGTTATAAGAAATACAGGAGGTAGTATGTACAGATTTTAGAATAACTGGCAAAGTTTTCATTCATATCTAAAATAGGAATTGGCCCATTTGGTAGGCCATGAAAGTTGCTTAAAAGTGAAGAGTATGAGTAATCAGCTTCTCATTGATCGGCTGCCTCCTGCATACCCCTACTGAGGATCTAGCTGGAACCTGGGCAGGAATCGAACCACGACCTCTTGGTTTATAGGTCGAAGCTCCACCATTGGCCATGCTGGCCAGCCAAGTACTCAGCTTCTTATTTGCCCATGCTTAGTACATAACTGTAAACTGTTGCATTTTGACTTTAATGTGCAATTGGAAGCACCTGAGTATCGTGTTAAATAATAGATTGTGACTCAGCAGGTTTGTACCTGAGATTCAGTCTTTTTATCAAGCACCAGCTGATTCTGATGGTTCCTGAACTACCCTCTTCATGTCTGACAACGATAAGAGTTCAATACAGGCTGGATTAATTGAATTCAGAAAATGGACTTCATGAGGGCATGCTTTTTCATTTATTAACCAAATGTTGTGAGTGCCTACCTTGTTCTAGATCTAGACACTATGCAAGGCACTCGGTATCCATGATGGAAAAAGCAGACACACAGCACCCTTGCCAGGCTACAGCAGAACCATCAGAATATCAGTCCTGCTCTTGCGTCAGAGTCCTGTGGAGAAGACAATATTAAAAATATAAACATAAACTTAAATAAATCATTGAAAATCATGACATGTGTAATCACTTACTATACTGGGATTTACAGAAGTGAGTTTCAGCAGACTCAAAGGCCTAAATGTTTACATGAAGAGAAGAAATGTGTTCCAGGCAGGAGGGAGGGACATTTTTGGCAGGGGCAAAAAAATAAGGTTGGAGTTGAGTGACTACCTACTTTATTAACAATATTTTTTAGAGTAACAGAGTGCATTCTTTATTACTTTAAGACAATTAGATACAGAGGAAGGTGCATGGTGACCACCCATACAGGCAGGCAGAGGCCAGATCACACAGGTGCTTTTGGCCGTAATGAAATTATTAGGTATGTGTTTTTTTTCCTTCTTATGGTAAAAATTCCTAGTTACTAGAAGTAACATAATCTTATTTAATAGTTTAATTGATCACACTGGAAGCTGTAATGGTGAAATTGAAGGCATTTTATTTTATTTTATTTTATTTTATTTTCAAGCATACTTGGTTTACTTCAGGACAAAGTGTCAAAAAGTTAGAACATTAATTTGAAAAGACTAAGGCCATACTTTTATTTTGCTCATTTACTTGCTTCATGTGGGTAGCAAATTTTCTTAATGCCATATGATATAGTGGGGATGACAGCAGTGGTTCCATTTGTTTAATTAAAAGTGCATAGGTATTAAGTAAGAAATTCCTGTAAAAAAATTTAAGATCCTCAGAATATTACAGAAATTCAAATAATTTTTAATGCTAGGAATGTAAATATGATGAACAAGATCTGATAAAAGACTTGGTCAAATGTCAGGTCTATGTGCTAGAGGCCTGAGCTGCAGAAATACATAGATATTCACAGAAACAAGGGTCCTTCACCTATCCATGTCCACTGGGAAATGAAAATACCTCACACAAATAAGCCAGTCAATGAAGGAAAAATACCACATGATCTCACTCATTCATGGATAATAAAGACCATTACAAACTTTTGAACAATAATAGATACAGAGGCAGAGCTGCCTCAAACTGATTGTCAAACTGCAGTGGGAAGGCCAGAGAGGATTTGGGGGCAGAAGGGAGGGGAGTAAGAGATCAACCGAAGGACTTGTATGCATGCATATAAGCATAACTAATGGACATAAGACACTGGGGGGTAAGGGAGGGTAGGGGATTGTCAAGGGCGGGGGGGTGGGGGAAGGACACATATGTAATACCCTTTGTAATACTTATTATAATATTTTTTTAAAAAGAATAAAAAAAAAGAAAGAAAATACCTCACACAGA
Source organism: Myotis lucifugus (assembly GCF_000147115.1). Classification (NCBI taxonomy): domain Eukaryota; kingdom Metazoa; phylum Chordata; class Mammalia; order Chiroptera; family Vespertilionidae; genus Myotis; species Myotis lucifugus. The sequence continues at coordinate 689,082 of NW_005871184.1, read as the reverse complement.
TGCCATAAAGAGGCCTCTGGGGTGCCTTAAACACCTAATTTTGCCACAACTAAGTGCCACCAATTTTATTTGCATTGCTTCTCCTCAAGAATTGACTTCTCATTTCCTTCCCAACCTGTCTAAACAAAAGACTGAAATGTTGACAATTTACAATGCTCTTTCTTCTACTGTAGAGATTCTTCTACTTTCATCACCTCCCTAACTTTGATGTGTCAGATTCTCCCCCAGAGCCAAGCCAGTTTGTGGAAGTGATTTGGTTGCTTGGGGTACACAGTCACTCTTTGAAAAGACTAAGGACTTATCATCATATTCCCCAAGAACCTGGTGTGTGTGCATGGGTGTAGGTGCGAGGGCGCTCAAAGGCCCCACTGCTTCCTTTCTTCCTTCTTTCCAATCCCTCACTACACACCCTCTGATGCCTGTTGACTCATTCATTCTCCATGACCCAACATCTCCTCTGGAACTGGGCCATGTTCTCCCGCCTTCCCATTTCCTCTGCCTGGAGCTTTAACTCTAAGACAGAGAAATGCTTTCCTAAAGAGATGAGTGATATCATATCCTTTTCAAACTGTTTATCTTATCCAAAGCCATAATACACCCAGCAAGTTTAATTCCTTTTGTACTAGAGATGTCCTTAACATTCCTGACTGAATCAAATGTATTTTAAATGCACTACAACATCTTTGCTACTGAAAATAGTTCTCTGAAGAATGCTTTAAAATAAATAAAATTAAGTTAATATTTAAATCTACCCACCCATCATTTTCTTGTTCTATGAGATGACATATCTTTTAAAAATAAGAAAACTATAACTTTTTATATTTACTGAAAAAAACACACAAAACAACCCACAGTAGAATACAATAAAAAAAATCCATCCTTAACATAATCACCCAAGAATAAGCAAGGTCAAGTTTGGGGACCAAGTAGATCAAGTTTTCCAAAATGAGTTTCTTGTTCTCATACTGGATAGACAGGGCTAGAGAAGGGGGTGGGGATGAGAGAAAAATATTCATAGCCAATGACACCAAAGTATTTCTAAGTGGGTGGCAGAAGATATACATCATTTCCTTATCCATGCAGGATGTCACAGCTGCCTCTGTAGAGAGTGAGAAAGCAAGTGGAGAGAATAAGAAAGCAAGTGGGGGTAAAAGCAGAGAAGGGTATGTGGACAAAACTCTTTTATCTCTGCATTCCTCTGGACACTTCCTTGAATGGTAGAAAAGGTCAAAGAATAAAATTTAATAGAACTCACTACATTAAGTGATTCAACAAGTCTCTTATGGGGACACACAAGCCTGGTTCTCCTGTGGATAAAAGGTGATCATAGATTATTAACTTAGATACTGGAAAATCTTAGTCCATTCTATTAATTTGGGAACAGGTGGCTGGAAATGTTTGTAACTACCTTCTCACAGATCATAAAATTCCATATGATTACTAGTCCCACTACATGCTTGTTCTTAGGTCTCCTAAGGAATTATAATTATCCCTGAAAACAATTTCAGCCCCAGGGTTTTATGCTTTTTATTCCCTCCACCTAAATCTATACATGGTCTAAGGTCAAATGCATAGTGGAAGAGAACTCCCCTGACCTTTTCAACATGCAGTAGCCACAATCACCCCAGCCCTCTCTTACTCATTTTATTTTCTTCACAGTCTTATCTACATTTGAAATTGTCTTTATCTACTTATTTATTTAGTGTCCCAAATTATAATGAGAGCAGAGACCTCATATGTCTAGTTCACTGCTCATCTCCAATGTCTAGAAAAGCAATTGGTAAATGTTATTTTAAAATATATTTATTTATATTAAATAGATTTTTATTAAAAGAATGAATGGATAAAACAAACAAGTGATGCAAATTATACTGATAAAATAATTTTATTGAAAGCAATAAAGCAAGCTTATTTGTTGCAATGGGCTAGTCAATTGAAAGCTGAAGCAAATAAAAGTAAAACATTCTGAGTATAATATGAGAATTGGTTCTTCTCTGAGCAAAAACTCAGATGATGAATATAGGTCCTAGGGGTTCCCTTTATCTGCATACTCATTTCTTTTTCCCAGATGCTCTTAATTTATGTGTGTGAAAACTCTTTGTACACTGTGCAGCACTTTATAAACATAAAATATTTTAATTTGTATTAACAAGGGTCATCTTACATGCATCTACCTCCTTGTTGAAGATGAGGAAAACAACCTGTATTGTGTGGGGGAGAACGAAGAGGTAAACTGTGTGAAGTTGCAGCACAGGGAAGGGAGCCAACCTTTACTGGGAGCCTAGAAAATACTCCTTAGTCCCCATTTATCAGATGAGGAAACTGAGACTGAAAGAGCTTTTAACAGCCTGTTCAAGATCATATAACTTATAAGTAAAGCTAGTTCTGCTTCCAAAGGTGATGCTTTCTGCTGTGCCATGGTGCTCCAGAAGGCCGAGGACATGTGAAGAAGAAAGCCAACTCTATTTCCACTGTCTCCACTCCTCCCTCCCCATGACACATGGTATTTAAACATGACAGCTTGTGGCAATGGGAGAATTCCTTGAAATATGGAGGAAAAACATAGATTATTCACTTCTGCCTCATGTACATGTTTCTCTCCCTGAGATATCATTTCCATTGTGGCTTTGACTCAATTTACCAAAGGGAGGAAAGGGAGAAGGAGGAAAGGGAGGAAGAAAGGGATGGAGGAAAGGACAGCAGGAAGATAAATATATTAAGGCTCTGGGCAGCAGGATTCTGCCTGTCATTTTTTAAAATTTTTTTTGGCTTGTTTTCTATAGACATTTATATTTCCTATTGCAGAAAATGAGACTAAACTGAGAGCCACCTTGCCTGCATTTATGCCAAAATATCTGGCTCAGCGTCAGTATAGATTTTGTGTTTTTCTCTTTCCACAGGTATCACTCTCCTCTCACTCAATTTCTGGCCTCCAGTTTGCTTTTTATGGTCTCTGCTAAATGACCTTTAACAGAGAGATTATTATTATTATTATTTGCTATCTTTGTCAGTTTTTTTTGGAAATACTCATATCTTTAAGTAAGGTTGGGGAGAAGTTGGTGTATAGGAGATGGAGAGGGGGAGATAGGAGGAGAATAGGTGCTGAAACTTAGTTTTTCATGAAAACTTTGGGAAGGAGTATACAGTAACCTCACTCCTCCCAACTCAATGGACTTGCTGGGTCATAAGTTAGATGTAAGTTTAGCCTTATTAAAGCCTGCGAAAAATTCTCCAAAGTAGTTGCACCATTTTACACTCACACCAGCAATGAAGGTGAGACTAGCTGTTCTGCATCATCACCAACATTTTGTGTTGTCAGTCTTCTCGATTTTAACCATTCTCGTGGTTGTGAAACAGTATCTCATTGTGGTTTTAATTTTTATTTCCTTGATGACTAATGATAGTGAGTAACTTTTCATTCATGTATTGCCCACTCATATAATCTTTGGTACAATGTCTTTTCATGTCTTTGCCCATTGTTTTACAGGATGGTTCATTTTAGTGTTGTCAGTTTGATTGAATTTTTTGTATAATCTAGATGGAAACTCTTTGTCAGATATATGTGCTATAAATTTTTTTTTCTAGTCTGTGGCTTGTCTATTCACTTTCTTAATGATGACTTTTGAGACTCAGAAATTTTGAAGAAATGAAAAAGATCATTTTTTCTTCTATAGTTTAGTGTTTTTCTGTCCTGTCCAGAAAATCTTTGTCCATGCCAAGGTCATAAGATTTTTCACACTTTTATTTTTAGGACAGTACAGTCTAATAGAACTTTCTTTGATGATGATACTTCTTGCCATGGCTGCACTATTCAGTATAATAACCTGGAGGCATACCCAGCTGTGAAGCACTTTAAATGTGCCTAGTATGACTGAGAAACTGATTTTTAAATTGTATTTAGTTTAAGTAGACACATGTGGCTAGTGACTACTATATGTGACAGAATAATTTAAGAAGTTTTCAAGTTCTGGGATTTAGATTTAGGATGGATCTAGAATTAATCTTCATAACTGGAGTGAGAACGTATCATTGTTCATTTATTTCCATATGGATATCCAGTTGTGGCAGCAAGATTTGTTAAAAAGACCTTCCCTCCCCCTCTACCCCCCTTGAATTGATTTGGCATCTTGGTAGAAAAATCAAGTGAATATATAAGTGTGGATTAAAAAAGATTTTTAATGAACTATACAAATATTAAATAATTATTCATTGAGCACTTTCATGTGCTAGGCAGTGCTAGACCCTGGGTAAGTAAAGGGTCCTCCACTGAAGATTCACTCAAGATACTATTGACCCTGGTCTCATTAACGTCTCAGTGCAATTTGGAACACATGACAGTCACTAGGGATTGCAAGATGGTGGGGAAAATACAGGGTGCTTTGGAGATATGTAGGAAGGGCATGCACTCCGATTTAGGGGGCAAATGTCATAGAAGGCTTCCTTAGAGGATTTAGTTTCTAACTGAAGGCTGAATAAGTAGTGGTCAATGAGTGAGAAAATATGTGTCAGGGAAAGAGAGAGAGGTAGTGAGAGAGAGAAAGAGAGAGATGAACAAAAAAAGTAGTCTTTGTGTGCTTCAATTAGCCAAAAACAGTATGTGGGTTATTTTAGTTAACCTTCACAGCAATCTATTGAGACACAATAACCCTACCATTTTGTAGATTAGCAAATTGAAGCAATCAAAGATTAAGTAACTTTACAAGTCTTATCCTATCTAATAAAGAGGGAATATACTAATCGACCCTCACACCATCACAAAGATGGCAGCGCCCACAGCCAATAACAAGGGAATATGCTAAATGACTGCCTCGCCCTCAAAGATGGTGGCGACCATAGCCACAAGATGTCCAGCAGGGAAGGGCAGTTGCAGATGACCAGGCCGGCAGGGGAGGGCAGTTGGGGGCAATCGGGCCGGCAGGTGAGCAGTTAGGTGTCGATCGGGCTGGCAGGAGTATGGTTAGGGGGTGATCAGGCTGGCAGGCAGGCAGGCGAGCGGTTGGGAGCCAGCAGTCCCGGATTGTGAGAGAGATGTCTGACTGCCGGGTTTAGACCCGATCCCCCTATGGGGATCGGGTCTAAACCGGCAGTCAGACATCTCCTGAGGGGTCCTAGATTGGAGAGGGTGCAGGCTGGGCTGAGGGACACCCCACCCAGTGCACGAATTTTGTGCCCCGGGCCTCTAGTATGTAATAAGTAGAAATATCAAGATTTGAAAAAAGGCTCCAAAAGCCAAACTTTCATCCACTACTTAATATCCTCATATTTTTTGATATTTATTTTATTATTCTGTATTTTTGTATTTTAATTGTTTTACTAGTAATAGCTTGTCATGAATTAGGTCTCCAAAATGTATCCATCTTATAACTAAAAGTTTAAATGCTTTGACCAACATCCCATTGCCTCCACCCTCCCAACTCCTAGCAACTACCATTTTAATCCTTATTTCTATGAGTTCAGCATTTTTTGATTCCACACATATGTGAGATCATATAGTAGTCATCTTTCTCTGTCTGACATATTTTATTAGATAGGATAGGCCCTTAGGCAGTTTCCATTTCTTGGCTATTGTGACTAATGAGGCAGTGACCATAGGGGTGCAGATATCTCTGAGAAAGTGATTTTATGTCCTTTGGATACATATCTAGAAGAAGATTTGCTGGGTGCTATGATAGTTCTATTTTCAATTTTTTGAGGAAACTTTACACTTTAACACTGTGATAAACGTCTGATTTTAAAGGGTCTAATGCTCAGGGCAAGGCCATATTCCAGTCCACAGTAAGAAATGAAACCAGTTCAGAGTACATGAGTCCCTAAGTTATCAAGAGCTGATGGTAATAAACTAAGAATAGTGTGTAACTCACTTCCAAGTCGTTGGTGTCAGCTCTATAGTGCTGACAACAGGGAAAGTAAACAGTCAACAAAATGGTTATGACTCAGACGGTACACAGTATGTTTATAGAAAGTCATCTGCCTCTTTTTTGCATCCCACATAGTTCCTCTTGAAGTCTATTAAAACTTTGGGATGGAAATGAATTAGAACAAAACCGTAAGTGGGAAAGCCAGTGGTTTAAATAATAATCATTTGGGAAAAAATCATTACATCTGATTAGGAATCAATCTCAAATGATTTCCTAACATCATGCAGGTGAAAGTCAATTATACCGAACTTAGAGAATGGATAATACCCAAGTGTTCTTTCTTTTTTAACACTTCATTTGTAAAATGACATTTACATTATAAATATACTTTAGTTTGTACAGAACATTTAATAATAAAAGTGGAAAATGCATCATATTTCTCACTTAAAGCTATATCAAGAATTTTTAATTCTATCCTTCATTTTATTGTCAGAATTATTAAGCTTTTTAATTTATTCAACTAAAATTTCATTTAAAAGTATTTATAGCTAAAAAAAATCAAATTTACTTATACTTGAAAGCTTTAACAGTGCATGGAAATGGAATGGTGATTGCCAGAACCGGTTTGGCTCGGTGGATGGAGCGCCGGCCTGTGGACTGAAGGGTCCCAGGTTCGATTCCGGTCAAGGGCATGTACCTGGGGTTGCGGGCACATCCCCAGTGTGAGATGTGCAGGAGGCAGCTGATCGATGTTTCTCTCTCATCGATGTTTCTAACTCTCTATCTCTCCCCCTTCCTCTCTGATAAAGGCGTGATAAAATGTGTTATACTGGTGATATGTAACTTCTCAGCAGCAGCACTGGGCAGTGAAAGGCAATGAAGCAGTGACTATAATGTTCTGAGCAGAATAATTTAAAAGTAGAATGTGATATACAACCAACTGTCAACCTAATGTAAGAGAAAATACATTTCAAGATGTATAAGAACTTAACACTCACACAACCTATGTCAAAAAATCTATCTGAGGAGAAATTCCAGGAGGATAAAACAAACCTAAATGGAAGAACATGACAGGGAATGACATGTAGTTCAAGAAAGAGTAGCAGATCATATGACCCACAAGAAGAGGAGAAAACAAAATAGAAAGACACCTTGAGATAGATTGATAGACAAGATTCTATTTTGAGCAGCAGAATTTAAATGACATCTTTCTTCACAGATGCAATGTATTGCTTGTTTCTATAATGTTGCAAATGCTATTTATTGATTTTCAATTTAAAAAATAATCTATATAAAAAAGCAAAAGGACACTAATTATCTATATATATAAAAGCCCAGTGACAATTACTGTGGAACGACCGGAACAACCAGAACGACTGGTAGCTATGACATGCACTGACCACCAGGGGGCAGACGATTAAGGCAGGAACTGTCCCCTGGTGGTCAGTGTGCTCCTACAGTGGGAGTGCTGCTCAGCCAGAAGCTGGGCTCACGGCTGGCGAGTGAAGCGGCAGTGGCAGGACTCTCTCCCACCTCTGCGGCAGTGCTAAGGAGCAGGGAGCCAAGTGGTAAGGAGTGAGCAGGGAGGTGGTAAGGAGCGAGTAAACGGGTGGTTAGAAGTGAGCAGGAGGATGGTTAGGAGCAAGGGGTCCCGGATTGCAAGAGGGCGCAGGCCAGGCTGAGGGAACCTCCTCCTCTACCCGTGCACAAATTTTGTGCATCGGGCCTCTAGTAGTAATAGAATAGGATGTTGGAGTAACAAAATAGGGCAAAATTAATGTAATAAAGTAACCTAAAGAGATTAGAAAGTGACAAAGTAAAAAGTGAAAAAAAGAAAAACAGTAGCATAAACTCATTTCTATTTTTTTTTTAATATATTTTACCGATTCTTTACAGAGAGGAAGGGAGAGAGACAGAGAGCCAGAAACATCGATGAGAGAGAAACATCGATCAGCTGCCTCCCGCACATCCCCCACCGGGGATGTCCCACAACCCAGGCACACGCCCCCGACCGGAATCGAACCCAGGACCCTTCAGTCCGCAGGCTGACGCTCTATCCACTGAGCCAAACCGGTCTCGGCTCATTTCTATTTTTTATTTAGAGAAAGTAAAAATGTTCTATGCAAACTCAATAAATCCAAAACAGTGTTTAAAGTATGTTGTTTAAAGTCTTTTTGTAAAGGCAACTGAATGCAGAAAAAATACAACTATGCTGTAACTTACAAAAAAATGGGAACCAAATGGAATTGGGAACAGTGTTAAGTATTATAGTTCTTTTTCTTCATTAGAGGAACTTAATAATGTCTAAAACTGAAGTCAAGAATAGAGCTACCACTGTATTATGTAAAGTTATAATAACTACCAGAAGAACCCAAAACAAATGGATACCAGTGACTACATCTGAGAAATGGCACTGAGGGAAGTAGTGGTGGAGACAGAGGCCTTTCTGAATTATTTCATACACACTTTTACTCTTGATATGATCTAATCATGTCCAAAAATTATTTTGGAAATTTAACAATGAAATGAATAAAACTTGTTTTAAATTCTGTGATCTAGCCATTTATTTTTATTCATTGACATTCCAAAAGTAATATAAGAAAGCTCATGAGATTTTTATATTTGTTAAAAGTTTTTTCTCTCATAAAGAAGACATTTGATTTTTTTTTCTCCAAGGTATGTTTTGGACATCTTAAGCATATAAGAAGTTGAAGGAAAATGTCCTTAAAACAAATACATGGTTGCTATAGGGCAACATGTTAATGATTTAGGAGATGTTAGAGAAACACATCCTCATTCTCCTATTCCACCACTGTGCTTAAAATGCAGATCCACATTAACTGACACACACCTAAGCTTTCATATGTAGGATGTGTCTATATTCTCTATAATTCTACACTATTCCCAATATTATTCTATACTGAAATTTGCCTTTCTATGTTGAAACCCTTAAAAATGTTGTCTTCAGCTTGTACTGTGAAAGTTATCCTTTGATTCTACAAAATTTTAAAGAATAATATTAGAGGCTTTCAACTGCAGGCTCCAAATCCCTAAACTATGTGTCATTTGCAAATAGTACTCATATCGAGAACTCTTGAATGCATGAAGGGTGCTACATGTGCTAAGGTCTCCAGAATGATTCATGTTTAACAGACCTGCCACAGCAACAGTTCTTGGTAGGTAATAGTCCTTCTCAAAATATGAGGAAACAAAGCAAGCTGACGTCATAGAGGATGAAGTCTAGAGGAGCCCCACTCACTGCCTGGGCTTTGGTTTCCTGTCTATGTGGCTTATGACAAAAAGGTCAAAGAAGAAGAGTACTTGTTGTTATAAGGATGAGACACCACATATGTTTCAAGAGTTAGATCTGTTTTACCGTAACTTTGTAAGGCTGCTGACAGTGGCCCAGTTAACTGGTAGACAGAGCTGTATCAGCAGATAGTCCCCAGCTCCTGGTTAAATATAGGCCTTTACAAATATGGTTTCCTTTGCCTGAAACACTAGTGTTTTCATCCTCACCCCCACTCTCACAATAAACGAGCATACACTGTCACCTACTCTTCATCTAATAGTCCAACTCATCTTTCTCAGATGTCATTTCTCCCCGGAAGCCTTGCTGAACTCCTAAGTCCAGGCTTCATTCCCACACTATGCAGATCTCAGGATAATAGGTCATTTATGTAGTATCAAGCCACTTAATGCAATGCATTATAATTGTCATCTGTAGCTAATTGTGCACTATAAACTCTGTAAAAGAACTGTGTTGTTCAATTTTGTGTCCCTAGGGATTATCACAGTGCCTGGGATATAATAGGTAATATATAATAATACATACTAATATGTAATAGGTAATGGGTCTTGAATAAATGAATGAATGAATGACTTGTAGGTTCAGAACACTGCCATGGCCATTCTGGAAGGATAAAGCTGGCTTTTAGGAGTGGTCTAATCAAAGCTGCACTGAGTGAAGGTGGAAATCCAGATGTCAAGGTAATAATTTATAGTGAAAATATGACTGCTGATGTACCTAGTTACAGGAATCCCTCTAGCCTGCACTAACATTGGACAACTAGAGAGAAAGACAAATTCTAATCAGAAAGTTGCAATGGCATGAGACTGAGTGAAATGGATATATCTACATTTTTTCAATAATGACTTGTCAGCTACCAAAATAAAAAAGATGGACTATTTAGGCCAGAGAATACCCTTCCTGGAAATGTGTTTGGATGGACAGAATGAGCTATAGCCTTCTTAAATCTCTCTTATAATTAGTACATTTGTCTTTCAGTTTTATTAAAATAGTCAATGTCTAGTAGGCTTCTGAATATTTTGGATCTTTAAGAGTTATTTCACATGTCTTCTCTGCCCTATCAATTATAAAGTCATAGGTCGATTTATTACTAGATTCTTTTACACCAAAAATGTCAAACTTGCAGGCCGTGGCCACTTACAGCCCATAATGAATATATTTGTGGCCCAGCCAATATAATGGTATGTAAGAAACATTTTAATAAACATTTTATAACTTAATTTTTACATTATCCTGTTATACTTATTAATAACAAACTACAACATTTTCTAATGACTGATTACTATAATCATGTTGCATTCATTTCCCTTACGCACCTTACGAGCAGGTGCACCATTTCTCTCCACTAATACTAGCAGCAAATATTTTAGCAGTCGATCGCCAGGTCATTAGTCTTGGACTGACTTGTTTGGTGTGCACAACAGGAAATATTTCGCTTTCGGAAAACAAGAGAAATAGGTTTATTTGCGTTACGCTTATTAATTTGTGCAGTTATTCAGTGTCTGGTAAGTTAATGTTCAAAAAAATTAAGTTTTATTAAAATGTTCTATTATTTTATGTTAATGATTACTCGTTTATTTCAGCCCTTTGTATTCAGCATGTCTCTATTGAAATAAACCTACGTTTCTATGAAAATTGAAGTTTTTGGTTTTTTGTGGCCCACAGAAACTTAAACCTTGTTTATTTGTCTCTTGTTAGCCTTTGAGTTTGACATGCTTGTTTTACACTATGGAATTATTAGTATTTCAGTTTACCATGCAAGTTCCATTTAAAAGAAATTTTGAGCACCTACTATATATCTAGAACTATACTAGACATTATATGTAATAGTGACTAATGCCTGAACTTGGGATCATAGAAACCTAGGTTTGGATCCCACTTCTATCAAATAAATGTGTGACCTCTAGCAAGTGAATTGTCTCATCTGTTACTTTGGGTTGGTAACAATTCTATACAGTTCTATAAAGATCAAGTGAGGTAATATCTATAAAGTATTTAGAACCTAAACTCCTAATAAATGCCATCTAAATTATATGATAATTTTTACAGCTTGAAGATACTCTTTTCAATCAGAGGCTTTTCTTACTATAAAGGAAATGGAAACCCAAACTAATAGTTTCAGAGTTAACAATAAATTATGAGTATTTTTTTAAGTATAAAAAAACACTTAATGGATTTTTCAGGACCTCTATATACAATGATAAATACTATTATTTACTAAGATCCTCCAATGTATATAAAATTGAATTAAGGGCGATGAACAGATGAAGAGAATAAAATTCCTGCCCCTATTCTTACAAATTATCCATTTTGAATATAGTTAATTATCATTCTCAGTAGCTTTTTAAATATCTCGCTGAACTTTGGAAATAATTTTAATCTAATCACCACACAATTTTCTTATTTAAAAAAATCATTTAAAATAGTATAAGTTCATTCAAATGATATAAGGCTAGTTTATATACGTATATGTATGCAATATATGAATATCATATATAATATATTAACATTAAATATGGAATATATATGTGTTCATTGTTCTTAAATATCTAAATACAAATAACTAAAATAATTTCTGTGAAATAAGCATAGTAACTGTATGTTTTTGATAAACACTTGTTAATTTGTTCCATTCATTCAACCAACATTAAATGAGCCCCTACCCTGCACCAAGCATTGCTGTAGGTGAGAAAGAAAAGGCAGTCCCTGGCATCCAGGAGCTGGTCTAGTACCTTGGCCTTGGTGTTCCCCTGTTGAACATAATTTCCCAAAACATACACATTGAATAAGACCACTGCATGGCCATGATGGATTATGGCAAAAATCCATTTTACAATCATGTCTGAACACAGACAAAACATGAGCATTGTCCAAGGTACAACTGTGACTAAATACCTTCCTATACCAACTATTATGGTGACTGCTAATTCTTTAACAATTATGGCTTTAGCCTCTCTCCTGTTTTAGAAGATTTATTAAGATACTCATTGAATTCTGCCTGATTCCTGATAGCATCCAATCCAAAACGTTGTTCCTTCAACCCTCACCTAAATCACCTAACACAAGCCCAAATCCCCTGTGTCCTTTCTAACACTACACTGAGATATTCATAGTTCCCTAGAGTGTGATTTCTTCCTCAGTGCAACGTGTCAGCTGTGTTCCTGGTGGTGTTTTGGCTGGAGGACATTGACATAGAAAGGAATAGTGTAATGAATACAACCTAGTGTCTGATTACCAAATCATTCAGTGCTGGGCTCAGCTAAATGATTTATATCAGAAAACCTAAAACAACACTGACTTAAACAAGATAGAAGTTTTTCTCTCACATGTAAAAGAAGTCTGAATGTAAAGAGCACAGGGCTGGTGTACAGAGATTCGGGCTCTTCCTGTCTTTCTCTTCCACCATTCTAGCACAGGGTTAGGCCCAGTGTGATTTCTACAGAAGCAGCCAAGGGTCCATATTTCAGGCACCTGGAAAGGAGTAAAGGGAGAAGCACAGTATCAGTGTGGTCCCCACCTTCATCAGCTCCCTTCAGAAAGACACCCAGGAAATTCTACACATCACATCTGTTTAAATTCACTGGACCTCACTGGCAAAACTTAGACACATGGTCAGGAATATCTTTGAGGAACCCTGAGAATGCTATATTTTATTTGGGTATATTTCCAGTCTGAATAATATCAAGGTTCTGTTATTAAGGAAAGAGTAAGACTGAATGTTGAGTAGAATCTATGACAAAATTATTGATATGGTAGTTAGTACTAAAAAAATAGCTTTCCCTTTTACTTTTTGTCAGTTGGGTTAGTTTGTAGTGAAATGAAATTTAACAAGCAACGTATTTACGGCAAAAATGGCCTGATTCTATAGGAAATTTTGGTACAATGACATCACAAGATAAGAAAATATTACACAGCTAAGGTAAAGTGAGAAAAGGAAAAAATTTAATGGTTTAGATGTTTAAGAACAAGCAATGCTCTGGAAATGTCTTATCTCTTGAATCAGCAGTACAAGCTATTTGAAACAAGACCTAGATAACAGGTCTCATTCTGTGGTTTTCATCATTCTAAAAAGTTTTGAATTCTTACAGACTATGTGTCACAGTAAACAGAGGTTCTCAAGTTAGGAAATCAGTTAAAAGAATTTTACTCCTCCCTGGCCATAAATATTCATTGGAAAATTTTCCATTGGCATCCTTAGTACTCTCTTCATTGCTCTCAATATTAATAATAGAAATATCCTATATAATAAAAGCTTAATATGCTAAGTGTCCGGTTGTCCAGTCAACCAATCAAAGTGTAACGTGCTAATGATATGCTAAGGCTGTTCAACCGCTCACTGTGATATGCACTGACCACCAGGGGACAGACCATATGACTGGTAGGTTAGCTTGCTGCTGGGGTCCTGCAGATGGGGACTGAACGAGACAGGCCAGACATGCCCTGGAGCCCTCCCACAGTTCCACCCATTCATGCACTGGAGGGGTCCCTTGGCCTGGCCTGCACCCTCTCACAACCTGGGACCCCTTGGGAGATATTGGAGAGCTGGTTTCACCCCAATCTCGCAGGCCAGGCTGAGGAACCCCACTGGTGCCCAAATCTGTGTACAGGGCCTCTAGTTTTGAATAATTATGAAATCAAATATTGTTCTAAGTGTTGTATGCATTATCACATTTACACCTCACCAGGATCCCCTGACTTAGATACTGTTATTATCATCTTTTTTTCTAAAGATGAGAAAACTAGAGCCACAAAACATTTAATAATTTACTCTGGTTGGTAAGGGGAAGAGCTGTATGAAAATCCAGTAGTTTCACAGCATCTCAGATGCTACAGCCTTAATCACCTCACTCTATTCCTCACTACACCACATGGCAAAGGCAAGCACAGATGTGAGGGAAATTGTACAAGAGTACAAAAGGGTCTGGAAAAGCAGACAACTTAAGTCATCATTTTCTTTTAAAATTGACATCCTCATTGGCAAAATAGATGTACTTGATTATAAGAAGCATAAAAAAGAATCCTTGTGCACTGTTGGTGGGCTTTCAAATTGGTGCGGACACTAAAGAAAACAGTATGGAGTTTCCTCAAAAAATTAAAAATAGAACTACCATATGCCATATGACCCACACATCCAGGTATATGAGAATCTAAAAACACTAATTTGAAAATATATACACCCCTATGTTCATTCCAATGTTATTTTCAATAACCACAATCTTGAAGCAAGATGAATTTGAAATTTAGGCAATAACATCATATCAACAGAAGATGTGGCACATATATACAATGGAATATTTCTCATCCATAAAGAATGAAACCTTGTCATTAGCAACAACTAATGGATCTAGAGGGTTTTATGTTAAGTGAATAAGTCAGACAGAAAAAGACAAATATTGTATGATTTCATTTATATGTGGAATCTGAAAACCAAAACAAAAAGTTAAAACAAAACAAAAACATATTCATAGTCATAGAGAATAAATTGATGATTGCCAGAGGGGAAGGGAGTAGAGTGAAGAGCAAAAAAAGGTAAAAGGAAATAAAAGATACAAATCAGTAAGTCATGAAGATGTAATGTATAGCTTAGGAAATTTTAGTCAATAACATCATAAATATCCTTGTGTAGTGTCAGAAGAGTGTCAGAAGATTACTAGACTTCCCAGTGACCACTTTGTTAGATATGTAAATGTTAACTATGTTGTACACCTAAAACTATTAACTCTAGTTTAATTAAAATAAAAAAATTCAAACATTAAAAAATGATGTCATCAGTTTGCTTGAGAAATCATCTTTTTTCCTAGATTGGATTTTTAACTAAAAAAAAAAAAATAGATGTAACACACGATCTTTGTACAGAGATCCTCAACCAAAGGTAAACATTATCAACATTTTTATATATGCTATCAAAATGTTTCTGTGCTTGTAAATATGTATATGCATATTTATACATGTAAATAAATATTTGCAAATATATTATTAAAAGTTTCATACTATATGCAGTTTTTAAAAATGTTTACGTAATAGGTAACATATTTGTAGAATGTTAATAAATGCACATCTATATACTTTTTCTCTTTTTTATTGTTCTAATCTTAAAAATAATGGATTCTTTAAAAATGTAGACTTGTTCTTATACTATTTTTTCTTACTTCTGTGTGTGTGTCTGTGGTACATCCCAAATATATGAGTAGAAATAGAGATACACTTTCAGTTTTTCCCAGGAAAATCCTGTTGAAACTAGTCATTTTGTACAGATTGCAATATCACTGTAAGGAAAATAAAAATAAAGCATATTTTATAAATTAGTATAGACATATATTCAATTCATTGACTTAGGCAGATTTAGAAACACAAAATTTAACACAGAATTTGTACAAGTTGTTATAGTCTTCTCTCTGGCAGTAAAAGAACTTGTAAAAATGCAAGCTGCTTGACTTTTCCAAAGGTGTAATTTTACTTTTTGGGGTTATCACTTTATAAGATATATAAATGTCTAATCCCTATGTTGCTCACCATATTGAAGTATGTCAACTATAATTGAAAAATAAATTTTAAAAATATTTTTCTTGAGAAGTGACCAAAATTAATGAGTTTTGGGATTCCAGTGGAAGGAAAATTATCTAAGAGTGAAATTACATATTATGCAAATGGCCAATTCATTTGGGAGCAAATAAATCCAAGATTAAGACTAATCTATGCATTTTAGGAAGAATGCTGAGAGACATACAATGTTTATAAAATTTATAACTATATTTTCAATTCTTTATGAGATCTACATGTGTCTATTTTTTTTCCATATTAACTAACAAATACTTTCCCTTATTCTGGCCATGAAATTTCAGCTCATACATTCAGGAAGGTTTGGGAAGTATATGACATATAAAGACTAGTTTCTGAAAGGTTAAAGTGGATGGTGTGCATGGGTAGGCTAAATAGCCACCTCAAACAGTGGTTAAAGAAACATTGAATTTATTTAGAGACTAGAGGACTGGTGCATGAAATTCGTGCACTGAAGGGAGGGGGTGTCCCTCAGCCCAGCCTGCACCCTCTTCAATCTGGGACCCCTCTCACAATCCAGGACTGCTGGCTTCCTACTGCTCGCCTGCCTGCCTGCCTGATTGCCCCTAACTGCTTCTGCCTGCCAGCCTGATCACCCCCTAACCACTTTCCTGCCAGCCTGATCGACGCCTAACTGCTCCCCTGCTGGCCCGATAACCCCCAACTGCCCTCCCCTGTAGGCCCGATCGCCTCCAACTGTCCTCCCCTGTATGCCCGGTCACCCCCAACTGCCCTCCCCTGCAGGCCTGGTTGTCCCCAACTGCCCTCTCCTGCAAGCCCAGTCATCCCCACTTGCCCTCTCCTACAGGCCCAGTCGTCCCCAACTGCCCTCCTCTGCTTGCCCAGTCACCCCCAACTACCCTCCCCTGCAGGCCTGGTGGCCCTAACTGCCCTCCTCTGCGGGCCATCTTGTGGCCACATAGGGGTGGCCATCTTTGACCACATGGGGGTGTCCATCTTGTGTGTTGGAGTGATGGTCAATTTGCATATTACCTCTTTATTAGATAGACTAGGGGAAGGGATACCCAAAGGGAAGGGCTGCAGCGCACCCAGCCAAGGGGACATTGGGTCAATGATGGCAGCACCCAGGAGCCGAAGTTTCGTCCTTACATGCCGTCATTGGTGGGAAACTTGTCATCAGTGGGTTTTGGGGCAGAACTGGTGGGTTTGGGATGGGGATGGAATGCAGGTGTGTGATCATTCAGGTGCCTTCAGGACAGTTTCCATTCCTTATATGGTCTGATTCCTGGTGTCCAGCGAGTGTTTCCTGATCTTTCAGTCTCCAGTGGTGGGAAGCTTACAAAATGGCGTTAAGGATTGCATTGACCTACTGGCCTAACAGTTTCTTTCTGGTTTAACCTGTCTCTGCATATGACAGACTGTACAGGAGTGATCTCTACAAAAAATTAGTAATTTCTCCACTAATGATATTTAAAACACTATTACTGTCACTGAACTTGGAAATAAAAGCCTGTTGTGCTCATGGGGAAAAAAACAACAAAATCTATATATAATCCTAGCTTGGCTAAAAATGCATGAATGTTTAGACATTAAACTCATAACAGAACTCATATAATTCTTAGAGGAATGCATATGATATCCATTTTTAAGTAACAAGAGTTACTTAAAAGTTCAGCAACTCAGCAAGTGGTCATCATACAATATTTGAATATGCGATAACTGGAGTGATGAAATGTAAAATAAAATGCAAAAACAATAAGGAAAGTAGAAATGCTTTAAAGAAAGGTTAAATGCATATAAAAGGTTGCCTGGACATAATTTAAAAATCAAGGATATAATTATTTAATTACTACAAGTAGTAAAAACTTTTCATAGGATTCTACTTCAACCATCTAACTTCAGTATATAATTTTTCTGAAATATTAAAATGCCAAATCTTATCCTGAAATCCTAAATTTATGAAGAATTAATAGCATACTAAAATTTGACATGCTTCCTATTTTAGTGTCTGATGGTTGCAGACATCCTGTTTCCTGGTCTCTCCTGCAGAATACAGTTAGGGAGCCTCCATATTAATTCAGTGTAGTTCTGATTCCATTTATGCAACAAATTGGTTCCTGAAGGACTTAGTAAAAAGTGACTTTTCCCGCCCCCAGACATCTTTTTAGTACACTAAAGTAGTTCCCTATTTAAAGAAATAGCATTTGAGTCCATTTGTAACATGAGTTTCTTAGAGGTAAAATAAGTGTGTGCAACACACTAACTCACATGCTTCCTGCTGAAATTCATTTTTCCATATTTCACATTTCCAACAAAACTTCCATCTATATGAATGTACAGTCCCACCAGTTTATAATATCTCTGAACATACCTTGACTTTTTTCATCTTTGCATCCCCTACTGGAGAAAATTTTAATCAGAGGTACAATCAGAATTTTCTTGAAAGTTTAAAAAATATATGTAGCTGGACCCCATACCAAACCTACTGAATCCAGTGAGAATAGAGTGAACATTTTGAAATGTTTCTCAGGTGATTCGATTAGTTTGCCTTCCTTCAGTAAGCTAAAGAGAGCTCTTGTCTAGCCGTGCTAACAGAAATATTTGAGAAACAATTAGTGAAAGGAATTCCATAATCTTCTAAATTCCTCCACATTGTTGAAGCCCAATTCAAGGCTTCTGTCTATTTAGCATCCCTCATTCTTCTCTATCTCTACCTTCATTCCTGTCTATATATATCTCTGCTCTTCCACACTGTCATTACTGTTCAGTAGGAAAATCCTCTGTTTTGTCCTGCCATCTGTTTATCCTGGGAGTTACTTAAGTGTAGGAACTATCTTGTATTTATTTTTATTAACTTTCACCATCATCCCAAGTTCTCTATATCTCATATTTTATTTCTTTTTAAACTATATTTTTATTTATTTCAGAGAGGAGGGAAGAGGGGAAGAGAGATAGAAACATCAATGATGAGAGAGAATCATTGATCTACTACCTCCTGCATAGCCCCTACTGGGGATGGAGCCTGCAACCCAGGCATGTGCCCTGGGAATTGAACCCGGTACCCTTCAGTCCACAGGCCAATGCTCTATCCACTGAGCCAAACCAGCTAGGGCTCATATTTTATTTCTTTTCCAGCACTTCTTACTACTGAAAATTATTTTATGTGTTGTGCCTTGTTTATTATGTGTATCCCCTTAATAGAATTTAAGGTCCTTAAAAACAAGGACCTAATGTCTAGAAGAGTATCTAGTTCTCCAAACACACTTGATGAGTAAATGAACTACCCAGACGATTCATTTTTGTGTGTTTCCATCCTATCAAACCATCCACCACCTCCAGCCCCATCTGTTTAGTCCTTGGTCTGCAAAAGCCAATCATGTTAAGGCTATAAAGAGCAAATAGTTTTATTTTACTAGTATGTCAAGGTACCCAACAATCAAGTTCATGTAAACCTCTTTATGAAGGAACTATAAATCATATATTCTTTAGCATGGATAAATTCTAAGGTGAAAAAGTCGAAAATTATAGACGTCTAAACAGAGCTAAAGCATTTACTAATAATATAGGAAACATTACTTATACATTAGAAAATTTCTTAATTTTAGTTTGGGGGTTCATGTATTTACTCATAAAAAGGATCATGATGTAATTAATACTCAGACACTGGCACTATTCATGAAAACTTATGATGAATTATATGAACAAACACATCTTTATACTTTGGTTATGTAGCACACCTTTTGGCATAGTCAAAGTGAGTTTGTTTCCACTATATGTATAAAATATTATCAGGATCCAGACACTAGGCACCAAAATGAGTGGTTGGCTAGGAGCATTTGCCTTTAGGACTGCCCTTTACCTCATTCTAGGTGAGGGAACCATCAATTCACCAGGATAAAGAAGAATTGCTTTTCTACTTAATTTATTGAAATTTTTCCTCTTTGTCTGAGCTTAATATGCAGAATGTAAAGAATCTCACACTTAAATGGGGTTGGTTTCCTTCTCATGCATATATTCCAGAATGCCACGAGTCATCAAGCAGTAATGCCATTGTGATTCGATTATGATGCTCTAAGTTACCCTATGATGCACATAAAATGTTCAAAATGGTTAGTCTTAATGTGAAGTAGGTACACAGTGCATGGCTTGAAAATACTGAAGGAGATTATTTCACTTGCTCTGTGAGTAGCTCCATTTATAAGAGTTTCTTAATTCTTTAAGGTGATTAATATAACTATCATAATATCATGGTTAGTAATAATAGTTACCATTTCCTGAGTACTCACCAAATGCTAGGATCTATGCTACTTGTTTATGTATCTTATCTCATTTGATCTGCTTAGCAGCAGATAGATATTTTTATTCCTATTTTCAGATGAAGAATCTGAGTCTTTCAAATATGAAGCAACTTATTATGTGGTAGAATTTCTATATGAAAATTCAATTGGATTGAATCTAAAGGTTATACTAAGCACTAGCCATTGTGGCCCTATGATGCTATGTTATATTCCACACAAATGTAAATTATCAGCCTCTAAATTTCCAATTGTAATGTGAAGAGCCAACTTTCACTTCAAAGTAAAACATATATGATGACATATATGCACAACTTGCTTTGACCTCCATAAGAAGAAAGCACAAGAAAGGGGGAAGAACAGAATTAAAAAGAAATGGACATCTAGCAGAGCAGAAAGGTGCAAAAGTGTAGGCTCATGGCCTGAAGTCTAAACAAAATCTCCACCATCTTTTGAAATTTGTGGGCAGGCTCTGAATCTCATCTGCCAAAAAGGATGACAGTGCAGGCCCCTGCTTTACCCTCGGGTGGGTGGTGCCATCTTTCTAGTCTTATTTTCTATTCTCAGTCACACCGTGTCACCAGGTAGTCCTTCCATTTAAATTTTCTGCTGGGAAAACTACTGAGCGTACTCTCCCTCTTTCTACAAAGCTTCCCCTTAATACTCATGGGCAAAAGTGAACTGCATCCTTGTTTCCCATTGCACTCTGAATCCTTATCATCTGATGTAACAGGATTACTCTTCTAGTTGGCCCACAGCGCACTGCACTGGACAGCAGGGAGCTGGTCATCATTTAATCTTCCTCTGTACTGCCTTCCCCAACCCCCCCCCAAACCCCCCCGCATAAAAAACAAGTGAATTTCACAAAATATGCTCTCAGTAAATGTTGAATATGAGAGAAGGCATGAGTCATGACAATATTCTGCTAAATGTATTACTTAGCCTACTCAGTATGATATGCCATTAAAAAGTAGCATTTGAAAAGTTTCTCAGAATTAGGACGCATGCTCTGTGATCACATTGCTAGAAAGCCTGCTTTACTGCAAGGATGGGGAAGAGATATGCATCGTCAGGACATGGAAACACTTAGAACAGTGCTTTTTTCTCTCAAGTCAAGGAAAATCCAGTTCTGGGGTTGTTTCTACATCATGGTTAGTCAAATTAAGCAGCTCTGGGTATAGTCTTGGGCACCACCCTTCATCCATATGCCAATATGCTACCAATAGAGATTATTCCTTTGTGCTGTGTTGTTCTCTCCAGAAACTCTCTTTTTAAAGATCAGTTTAGTCTATATTCCTTTATCAGAGTAGAAAGATTTTAGAGTCAGCTGAATGCGAATTTAAATTTATCTGGCTTCTGCCATGGCCTGCTGTGTAAAGTCCTCCTGGCTTTGAAAAGCTGGCATTTGTCCTCCTTGTAAAACAGGGAGATAATACTTTACCCAGCAAGGTTGTTGAGACGGTTTAATATTTCCAGTGTATAGTTTGTCGGTAATAAATGGTTAATATCAATTTTGATGAGCGCCCTGGACCACCTAAAGAAATGGGAAGGGAGGTGGTTGAAATTGTGGCCACTTCATAGTGGTGGGTGGGAAAGGGCCCTTGGTTGAGGGCTCTCTGGTCATTTATTGAATTTCATTTATCCTTGTTAAAGACACTGGGCTATCATTAAGTCACTCGGTCTTAAAGTGCTTTTACATCTTCTGTTCCAATGAATCCCTACCTGTTGTAATATTAAAACCAACCGAAGTATACGCGGAGGTTTTCCAGAGAGCTTGAAAAATTGGGACTTTGTCAGATACTAGGTCACAGCCTCCACTCCCGCCCTCAAATCTGAATCTGATGTTCTTTCTGTTTGCGGCTAGGGGTTTAATTTCCATTTCCTCCCAGCGGCTTTCTCTGCTCGAGGTAGGCGGGGTGCCTCCATCCGTGTGTGGTTTTGGGGTAGTAACCTCTTCTGGGGCGGCGGCCGCCTCCACCCACGGCGGTGGCCTTGACGTCATGTCACGGGCGATGCCGGAGTCCCCGCCCGCCCTATAAAGCCGCAGGTGAGCGCCGCGCCTCCGGTAAATTCGCACACGTCGAGCCAGCACCCGAGTCGGATCCCGGAGAACCCGAGGCGAGCTCCCCGCGCTGCGTGCGGCGCCCCGAGCCCGGCCGGGCCGGCGAGCACTGCCGCTCACTCCCGGTTTCCCCCTGGTCTCCTACCTCCTCCTCCTCCTCCTCCAGCCGCAGCTCCCGATCCGGTTGCCCCAGAGACCGCGACGCCGCCGCGCCGAGGGACCAATGAGAGCCCCGCTGCTGCCGCGGGCGCCGGTGGTGCTGTCGCTGCTGATCCTGGGCTCAGGTGAGGACATCCCGGCTCCGATCCGCCCAGCGCTGCTCCCACTGCCCGCAAAAGCGCTCGCCTCTGGAGTTTTGTGGCAGCTCCTCTAAAAAAATGCGTTTTGGGCTCCCAACTCTCCCGCGGGAGGTACTCACAGTAGCTTCCTCCCCGGGGTTGCTCCCTGGGAGGGAGAGAAAAGCAAGCAGGTGTCCCCCGTCCCAGGCCAGGAAGCGGGTGCGGGAGACCCCGTCCTGTACTCTAAGTTCAGCCGGAGACCTGAGCGATCCTGTGATCCGCAGCCTCCGCTTTAGATTAGAGAAACCAGGCGAAGTCCAGAGAGGTGACGTGATCTCTGCAGATCTCAGAGTTCTAAGCCCTGGACCCAGGCGTCTCGTCTAAATTCTGTCTAGCGATTTGGTTTTCACTTTCTTAGAGGACCTCGTATCGTCCCAGGTTGAAGTTCAAAGCGCCAGTGTTTTCTTGAAGTCTAAAGGCTAAAGTTGGGGCACCTTACCTAGTTCCCAGGTTGTTGTTTTTTTTTCTCAATCAAGAACAACAATAATAAAACTGACAGGAAGAATCATTATTGACTACCTTTTATGTTACTTTTTACATTTTATGTACATTGGCTTTTGAAAATGTGAGCACGTGTTAAGGAAATCTGATACTTGTATCGAGAACCTGTCTAGGGTTCTAGGTATCATGGGGCAGGCGGCATTCTAGCAACCAATGCATTTGGTATGTGAAGAGATGGGAATATTTAGACAATACCTGTTAAGTAATTATGTATGTTAGATTAATTTGCCTACTTGGCAGTATTTTTTTTTTTTGATGTGGAAATTAATGTAGACTCTCCGTGGAAAAGAAAACCTCGATGAAAGAAGCTCTGTAATTGGAACAGCTGAGTTTGCTTGTTGGCAAAACGTGGAGTTGCTTTCATGAGTGACGCAATCGCAATCGCACATATGCAATAACTGCTTTGATATCAGAAGATAAACATTTCTCCTGAGCGCGGCTGACTGGCGAGAAAGGCACTCTGCTTTACCATTTCTTCCCTTGTTCTTTCTCCCATAGCCCATTATGCTGCTGGATCGGCCGGCAATGACACCTCCTCTGGGAAAGGGGAGCCCTTTTCTGGGGACTACAGTGCTGATGAATTTGAAGTCACCTCAAGAAGTGAGATTTCCCTTGTGAGTGAGGTGCCTTCTGATGGTGAACTGTCCTCGGGGAGCGACTATGACTATGCAGAAGAGTATGATATTGAGAGGCAAATATCTGGCTATATCGTAGATGATTCAGTCAGAGGTGAGTAGAGGATAAGGCGAAAATGTATTCTATGCAGTGTGTGCTTGTATGAGCAAAGCGAATTCCAAAGAAAAGCCGCTCCCTGAATCTTCCAGTGGCTTTATGGTATGTGTGGCTGTTGTATAGCCTGCTAGGTAAGCCCACAAACTGAGATGGAAAGAGCTATATGAGGGCACATCCTATATGTCAAGATCTCTAATGTTTTATGTCTATTAAGTCCAATCTTCACAACAACTCTATGAATAGGAAATATCGTTTCACAGATATGGTCATTGAAGCTTGCAAAGGTTCAGTGTTCTGCTCAAGGTTCCATTAGCCAGTAAGCAGATGAGCCAGAATGAGAACTCCAATCTGTCTGATTCCAGATCCTATGCTCTTTCCCACTGTGCCTCACACACCCTACTCTGAGAGACAGACATAGACACCTGCTAGTTCTGTCTCCTCTGTATCTCAGCTTCTGTTCCCTCTCCCACCACCACTCTTCCCTAAAGGAAGTACATTCTAGCACAAGGGAACAGAGGAAAAGGAGCAATTGGACTTCAGCCTTAAGCACTAGATGTTGAATAGGTAATTATAATATGTAATTATAATAGCATCTTCTGGAAATATTAAGGAACAGATATGCATGGATTTTACATCACTAAAATCACAATTTAACTCCAAATCCCATTTGTCTGCTCAATAATAGTGAGTCATAGTTTTCTTCGCTTTGTCTGTTGGCTTTAGAAAAGAACATTTACTTAAAATGAGAGTATCTAAGTAGGAGGTAAAGATTGTTCATTACCCTCATATTACTTCCGAGTTCGAGGGCAGACAAGGTCATCAGTAAATCAGATCTGAATATCCTAGTATCATCCACTGTGAAGGCAGGACATGAGGCCCTTTCTCTACTAACATTAGCTTCCTGGACTTCTCCCTCTCTGCCTGGATCCCAGAACTGGTGAGAGAGGACCAGTGATACCATAGGGACAGTGACCTGCTTAAGTGACAGGTGGGAAAAGCTTTAGTGAACACTCCACTTTATTCCCTTGCTTCAGAACTTGTACTTGGATGTATGGTGGGAAGAGGTCCATTTATAATTCTTACTTTTGGAGAAATTATATTAGACCATTAAGATTCTAGAAACTGTTCTCTTAAAGATGTTTCCAGTTGTTAACATTTCAAAAGGTCAAGTTGTTAGTAGTGAAAATGGCTAGTGGTTAAAATTGCAGTACATTGTGTGATAAGAGTGAAAATGTTGGTTTAACTCCTTTGAAAGGCTATTAAATCCAAGGGGTTATTCAGAATAGCAACTATTTGCCTCTGTCTAAACTTTGTAATATGTCTGGTAAAATGCAATAATAGCCATTTACAATGTACCTATAAGAGGACTTATTCTAACTTGTGGCACTTTTTTAATATCAGAGGAAAGTTTCAGTATAAAAATTGAATAGCTACCTATTAAACATAGCTCCCATTTTGACTATTCTTAATGTTGTTGTAATAACCTGCTGAAATATTTATAATATTTATTTGTTGTTTCTTTAATCACAAGGTTCTATCTTGATACCCTTCCCTATGTTTCTAATGTTTTCCATTTAGTGGACACTGTAGGACCATTATGACTAATGGGATTATGACATTGACATTATGATCATTGCCTCTTGTCATTGAGCTTTGCTCAATATTTGGTCAGATAAGTCTATTCAGGGATTAATACTACAAAATGCACAGCTCTAACATTAAAACTCCTTCTCTCTATATTTAACATGTAGGGAAACTATACCCTGCATAACGATGACAATGAAAAAAACATTTCTGTGGATCTGGGAGTTAAGATGAGTCTCTGAAGCATCAAGAACAAATATATCTAGACTCTTTTTAAAAAAAATATATTTTATTGGTTTTTTACAGAAAGAAAGGGAGAGGGATAGAGAGTTAGCAACATCGATGAGAGAGAAACATTGACCAGCTGCCTCCTGCACACTCCCCACCGGGGAAGTGCCCACAACCAAGGTACATGCCCTTGACCGGAATCGAACCTGGGACCCTTCAGTCCGCAGGCCGACGCTCTATCCACTGAGCCAAACTGGTTTGGCTAGACTCTTATTTTTTCAAATTGATTGACCACAGAAATGAACCCCCTGGAAGGTATTGATTAATTATAGTCCATTGTAATGTGGGAGTTGGAGAAAACGGATGATCTCTAATGTATAAGCTTCAGGTTTTCCCACCCTCAGGCAATGCACACTAATTCCCAATTATGATAGTGAGCACTAGACCCATATGGATAAATAAAAGCCACAAATATGCGCATGTCCCATTTTATGACATTAAATGACATTGACCTTTTCCAAGAGAAAACATGATGGAGCGGGGAAATGACAGGCTGTGAAGTCCCAGCACTGCCATTTGCAAGCCGCGTGTCCCAGGGCCAGTTATTTATCTTCACTCAACTTCAGGGTCCTCCTTTATATCATCTGGGTAACAATACATTCCACTGTTATTTGAGTTTAATTTAATTAATGTCCAGTACCAAGAACTTGGTATTTACTAGAAATTTGAAAGCTGTTTAAAATATTTTATGGGTTTTCTTGGACAGGTAACCCATATCATCAATAATGATAATAATGATACATATAAATTCAAAATATGTTTCTAAGTGAATAAATAACAAAGGGGTTCAGATTTATAAGTGCCACACGATACATGTATTCTCTTTGCCCTATTATTGTGTATGAATTGTGTTACATAATGAGACAAATATGCTGGTTATTCCCATGAGCTCTCACTATTAAAATTTCTTTCTGTCATGTCTCCAAAATGATATTCAAAATGAAGAGAGACTCTTGTCAATAAATCTTTTTTTTTTTAGTTGAACAGGTAGTTAAACCCAAGGAAAACAAGACAGAAAGTGAAAACACTACAGACAAACCCAAAAGAAAGAAAAAAGGACAGAAAAATAGAAAAAATCGAAAGAACAAAAAGAAAAATCCATGTGATACAAAATTTCAAAATTTCTGCATTCATGGAGAATGCAAATATATAGAGCATCTGAAAAGAGTATCATGCAAGTAAGTTTTCCTAAATTACGTAGAATTCTGTATTTCTAACACCATGTCTGAAACTTCCAGCTGCAGAAAACCATTTTCATATTTCCAATGTATAAACCAAGAGTCTGCAAACCTTTTCTTAAAGAACCAGGCAGTAAATATTTTAGACTTCCTGGGTCAAGATTATGTATGTACTTATACAACAAATTAAAAAGTAACTGGGTAGCCCTGAGAGGTGTGGCTCTGTTGGTTGGGCATCCTCCTGTGCACCCAAAGGTCGACAGATTCTGGGTCAGGGTACATGCCCTGGTTGCAGTCTAGATCCCTGGTAAGGGCATGCAGGAGGTGGCTAATCAATGTTTCTCTTTCACATTGATGTTTCTCTCTCTCTTTCTCTTTCTCTCCCTCTCCATTCCTCACTCTAAAAATCAATTAAAATGTAAAAAACATTTTTGGCTTGTACACTTTAAAAACCCTGACAAATGGCCAGATTTGACCCATGGGCTGTAGTTGACTGACCCCTGGTACAAACCATCATTTTACAATATAGGTTTTACATAACCTCTTGGTAAAAAATGACCTAAAGATACTTTTCACATAATGTTGATCTATCCTCCTTCCCCCCAAAAGCTGCTAGTACATGAAATGATAGTGAAATGTTTTAGCTGCATAACAAATCACTGAACTCATCAGCTGGTCATAAAAGGAGCACAAAGAATGAAAAGGTGTGTCTTCCTAGAATAACACCCAAACTAATCTCAACTTGTTCTCTTATGAACAGATCTTTGGCTTGAATGCATTGTATGTCTTAGAATTTGAAATACAAATAAGGTGTGCTTTATTTTTTAAATATTAGAATTAAATGGCTATAACCTGGAAAGTAAGCCTAAAATATATAGAATGTTTTCAGAGATTATAATTTTGAAATGTGGGTTGTTTACAGATGTCATCAGGATTACTTTGGTGAACGGTGTGGGGGAAAGTCCATGAAGACTCAGAGCATGGTTGATGGTGACTTATCAAAAATTACGTTAGCAGTCATAATTGCCTTTGTCTCAGCTGTGACCTTCACTGTTGTTGCTGCTATTATTATAATCCAGTAAGTATGGCATAACTTAAACATTTCTCATGAAATCATGCCAGGTTAATTTCAATATTTTTATTATACTCTCATATTTTAAATAAATTATTCTATTGGTGGCATGTGATCTTTGGTCATATCTTTATACTCCATTGACAAAGATCACAGTATGGTCCAAATTTATGTTACTTTGACCACCACAGAAACTTAATATGTAAAGGCCTTTTCCACAAAATCTAGACATTTTTTGAACTTGAAAATTGATGGTTTTGTTTCATGTCATATTTCTACTCATGACTACTTTCAAATTGCAGAGTGTTGGTATCTACTATGAGTATCTTAAGCTTAAGCTAGCCTCCCAGAATCTAAGGCCTTGTTCAAAGTAGGTTGTCAGAGATACTGCTTTGATACTAAAAATCACAGAGAGCTCCAAAACAGGAGCCCAGAAAAGATACGTCTTTGCTTTTATTAGAATGCAAAATTCCAAATTAGGAATTTTATAGCATGATCCTAATTTACTTAGAGCTTATGCCTATTTTGTTATGGTCAAATGCAATATGGGAACTCAATTATTAAAAACACACAACATTTCCTCCATATGGAGGTATGGTATGGCGTAGGAAGCAGGGACAATTCTATTACTTGTTTCGCTCCTGCAATATCTTCTCTGTGCTCACAGTGACAGATCAGATACTTCACTTCATGACCAATGAATGCTAGAACTAGACTGTTCCGGCTTGTAGACACTGGTGGGTATGTGAAAATGGCATTGTCTGTCAAACAGAAGGCAGTGAATTAAGGAAGCTGGGGGAGGGTGTGAATGGCTCTATGATGACTCATGTGCTACTGGAGCTTGGGAAAAGCAATAGACTCATTATTCTAATTTTAGGTCTTGGTAAATTACTTTAACAACTGGATTGTGTACATGATCCACCACTCTTGCCATTCAGGAAACAAGGGGTTATCTCTGCCATTGTTTACTATTATTTTAAATGCGGATCAGATAATGATAAAATGGCACTTAAAAAAAGAACACTGTTTTATGGTGCACATAAAGTTTGATCTGTGGTTTAAATTTGTTTTGCACACCCTAGAAATGATGTTGATCTGTCAGTACCTCAAACTAGATATGCAGATATGTTTAGGAAAGATACCCTCAGACAAACCATTATTATTTGACATAGGAGAGAAAGAAAAAAAGGTTGCCAATTAAAGATGTTTTGAAGTAATTATTTAAACCTGTAATTATTCAAGTTGAAATATTTAATAATCCTTTGGAAAACATGAAAAAAACTTTATGGTGTAGGGTATAATGTATAATGGTCTATAAAGGATGCACAAAAAGGAATTCCCTGTACTCCTGAAAACCCCAGTTAATATATGATAAATAAAACTTTGATGACAGTAGCATATTTTGTTCTCTGAAGGCTTCGAAAGCGATACTTCAGGGAATATGAAGGAGAAGCTGAAGAACAAAAGAAACTTCGACAAGAAAATGGAAATGGAAATGCACACATCATAGCATAAATGAAGATGATATTACAGGTTTGTATTTTAAAAGATATCATTAGATCACATAATGTAATTTTGAAAAAATATAGCATCTATTAAGAAAAATGAGGAAAGTAAGTGTTCTTAATTATGGATACACTGTGAACATTGGCTACATTAAAGTGTTATTCTTTAAACAGGAGGTAGAGTTCAATATTGAGAAAGGGCTCTGTCCTTAGTATTATAAGGGATATAAGCACGAGGGAAACATAGATGCTCTTCTCAACAAACTTAATGTTTAGTAGACAGAAAATTGGGTAAGGAAACAGAATACTAGGTGAAGTAAAATGTGTGTCATGAGAAAGGAACCAATGTTGTTGCAAAGGACCATTATTTCATCTTTTCTTATGGCTGAGTAGTATTTCAGTATATATATATATATATATATATATATATATATATATAATATCATACTAAGATAGCTAAGTAAGACAGAAAAAGCCAAGAACCATATGATTTCACTCATGTGGGATATAAAACTGAAAATAGTAAATGAACAAATGAGAAAAATAAAAACTTATAGACGCACACAATGGTATGATGGTTTCCAGTGGGAAGGAAGGTGGAGGGGGAGTAAAAGGTAAAGGAGATCAATTATATGGTGACAGAAGCCTTGACTTTGGGTGGTGGGTACACAATGCAATATACAGATGATGTATCATAGAAATGTACACTTGAAACCTATATAATCTTCTTAACTGATGTCACCCCAATAAATTAATTTTTTTAAAAAAGAAAGAAACCAATGGGATATGAGGAGTTTCCAATGAAGGGGTAGAAGGAATCCAGTAGGATGCATTTACAGAGCATGAGAGAATGGATATATCGGGTGGCATTGGAGTAAGCCTTAAAGGACTGATGAGATTGGGACAAGCAATTATGAAAGGATAGGAAGATTAATGTTGTGAGATGCACTAGGTCATTGGGAAACTTGTGACAAATAGCCTAGTTCAAATGCATGTTGGGGGAGAGTAGGTTGAAATGGTAGATTGAGCTCACATGATGGAGAGCCAAAGTCGGAGTGCTTGCATTACAAATGTGAGGTGGAGACAGCAGGTTGAATATCCTTTTAAAGGAACAGAGTAGGAAGGGTGAAGGGGGTGCAGATTTGTGAGAACTTGGTTAGATTATATATTGCAGTTTTTATTTTTATTTTTTTTGTAAAGAAGATGAGTTGAGCATGTTGGTAGGAAGAAGGTAAGAAAGTATGGAGAGGGAGATTTGATAAATAACAAAGTGAACACTAATGAAGCAAACTTCTAGAGGAAGAGGGAGCAAGGAGCTCCAGGACACACTTAAAATCAGTCAGAAGAAGGCACTCTGTTTCCTCAGACATTTAGGAAAGATGTCCCATCCTTAAGTCATTGATTTTTTTCCCCTTTGATGAGTTTAAGAATGACTTGAGATGCTTATTAAATATGCATATTTTTAAGCCAAATTCCAAATTGACTAAATCAGCATTTCCATTTTAAATTAACACTCTAAATCAGCCGTGGGCAAACTACGGCCCGCGGGCCGGATCCGGCCCGTTTGAAATGAATAAAACTAAAAAAAAAAAAAAGACCGTACCCTTTTATGTAATGATGTTTACTTTGAATTTATATTAGTTCACACAAACACTCCATCCATGCTTTTGTTCCGGCCCTCCAGTCCAGTTTAAGAACCCATTGTGGCCCTCAAGTCAAAAAGTTGCCCACACCTGCTCTAAATGCTTGCTTGGAAAAATACCACATTTAACATTGGTATGTTGCAAGCCTATTACATAACTAACTCAGTAAATTCAGGAAATGGGTAATTATCCATGCCAATGCTATACTCAGGTCCTTATTGTATGAAAACGTATTAATGTATGGGCTTAATGTGCTGATGCTAAGACTACCAACATGAATGAGGGTGGATTTTTGGTGTCTTAGTGCGACTGAGATTTCTTTTTTAATTTTTTATTATTTTTATTGAATTTATTAAGGGTGACATTGGTTAATAAAGTTATATAGGTTTCAGTTGTACAGTTCTATAATACATCGTCTGTATATTGTATTGCGTGTTTACCACCCCAAGTCCTGTCTCCTTCCATCACTATTTATCCCCCCTTTATCCTCCTCTCCCTCCCAAGCAGGTCCCAGATGATTTTAGGTAAAGGAATATGCTGTGCTGGCACACACTGGCTGCCTATTAACTGGTAGCTACTATTATTATGCTCTCGCTACTAATTATCTTAAATTAACTGTATAACATAAATACACTGAGCCACTTAACCTTTGTTTTTAACTATGTCCACTGCATAGATTTGGTTACTGTTGTTGCCTCTTATTAAGCAGAATGTAATGGAACAGGTTTAAGCATATTCAGCCTTCTACCTAAGTAGGCATGTAACCAAAGGAGGTGTGAAAGAGGGATTCAAATCAGTGTGATAGTCTAGCTCTGAAACGCTTGTAGCATTCTTCCTAAGACATCCTAGAAATACAAGTTGACAGAAATTCTGATTCTTGGACATATTCTTAAAGCTGTGCTGGAACTGAGCTTGTTTCTAACACCTTATTTTATTTTTGAACAGGGATGGGAGTCACTGCCAAGTCACAACCAGGAGTGATGAGTTGGTTCCTCTTCTCAGTGGATCATAAGAAAACTGAACGTTCTTGTTCTAATGGTTTCAAACTTTCAATTGTCACTTTTTATGCAAGTCTTATGTCTGTATATAAAGATGCATGGAGAGAAAAAGTATTTTTTCAGGTTGTAAATAATTTATTTAATATTTAATGGAAGTGTATTTATTTTACAGCTCAATAAACTTTTTTAATCAAACAGATTGAGAGTTTGAATATTGAGAGTTGGTTTTGAGATTGTAAGACTCTGGAGTATTTTCTCATAACACTTAGGTGATTGTTTTAAAAGGAGTTCCTTCCCTTTTATTTACTGGTTTATGTTCATATTCAAAACGTATTCCTTTTCTTAGAAAGCATTTATCATGGGAAAATTATAAACTGGAGTCACTTAGTTCTCCCACAAATACTAATGTCTCAAACTGGCTTTCTTATTTCACATAGAATTTATTCCAAGTCCTGGTAATTATAAAAGCCTCTAAAATGAACATATGACACTGCATAGACACTGATAATATAAAAGAGAGAAAATCTACTGCTCATCATCATCATCACCATAAATAAGGTGACATGAATAAAATTGAATATTACAAATGTGGCATTTCAAGAGAACTAGAAAGTACTTAGATTTGAAACTCTTTCCCTAACATCGTGGCATGGATGTATAAAGCGTCTAAAACCCACACCTCCCTTTCCTCCTCTTGCTACATTTTCTTACATCTTTTATAACAAATACATGTGTATTTGTGGTGGTAGTCTTTCAAGAACATTAATGTTATGGAATGACTCACAGTCTGGTTCCTGGCTGGTCAACTAAGTTACCTGCATACAAAACAATCTTTAAAATATGTGGAGAGCATCTTGGGGAAATTAACCAATAATAAGCATAATCCCAGCAATCATCACACAGAATTTCATGAATGAAAGCTGCCTTGCACATCAGTACTTCCATCTGTCTCTAGCATACAACTTATGAAATTCTTGCCCATTGATCATCTAACCAATTGCTACCCAGCCTCACCTGCACATTGTCACGTGAGTTTTAAATGACTACATGCCCAGGCTCCCCTTTCTGACCTTCGGATTTAAGGAATGGGGTGTGGGGTTTTGTTTTGTTTTTGCTTAATTCCTTTACCTTTTTCACCAAACCCCTCCCCTCTGACAGTTATCAGTCTGTTTTCTGTATCTTTAAGTCTGTTTCCACTTTATGTGTTTGTTTTGTTCATCAGATTTCACATTTAAGTGAAATCAATGTTATTTGTCTTTCTATGACTGGCTTATTTCACTTAGCATAATACTCTGCAGGTCCATCCATACTGGTGCAAAAAGTAAAATTTCCTTCTTCTTACAGGCCAAGTTGTATTCCATTGTGTAAATGTACCACAGCTTTTTGATCCACTTATCTACTGATGGGCACTTGGGCTGTTTCCAAATCTTGGGTATTATAAATAATGCTGCAATGAACATAGTGGTGCATATATTCTTTCGAATCAGTGTTTTGGTTTTCTTCGGTTATATTCCCAGAAGTGAAGTTGCTGGGTCATAAGGCAGTTCCATTTTTAATTTTTAAAGGAAACTCCATACTGTTTTCCACAGTGCTGCACCAGTCTGCATTCCTACCAACAGTGCACAGTGTTCCCTTTTCTCCACCACTTGTTTGTTGATTTATTGATGATAGCCATTCTGACAAGTGTGAGGTGATATCTCATTGTGGTTTTAGCATCTTTTCATATATCTATTGTCCATCTGTATGTTTTCTTCTGAGAAAAATCTATTCATTTTTAAATTGGATTATTTGATTTTCCTTTGGTGTTGTATAAGTTTTTTATAAATTTTTTATATTAACCCCTAGATGTATAATGGGTGAATATGTTCTCCCATTCAGTGGGATGTCTTCATTTTGTTGATGGTTATTTTGTTGTGCAAAAACTTTTTAATTTGATGTAGTCCCATTTGTTTATCTTTCCTTGACTGAGGAGACATATCAGGAAAAGAATATTGCTACAAGACATGTCTGAGATTTTACTACCAATTTTTTTTCTAAGATTTTTATGGTTTTGAGTCTTACATTAAATCTTTAATCCATTTTAAGTTTGTTATTGCATATGGTGTAAGAAGGTGGTCTAATTTTATATTTTTGCACATATCTGTCCAATTTTCAACACCATTTATTGAATAAACTATCTTTACCCCATTGTATGTTCTTCCTATTTTGTTAAATATTGATTTACCATTGATTTGTATGTCTTTTTATGCCAGTACCATGCTGTTTTGATTACTATGGCCTTGGAGTATATAGTTTGATATCAGGTAGCGTGATTCCTCCAACTTTGTTCTTTTACAAGATTGCTGTGGCTATGTGAGGTCTTTTGTGGTTCCATATGAATTTTTCAAGTATTTGTTCTAGTTCTGTGAAATACATTATTGTTATCTTGATAGGAATTGCATTGAATCTATAGATTTCTTGGGTAGTATGGACATTTTAATGATGTCCATTAACATGATATATGCTTCCTTTTATTTGTATCTTCTTCAATTTCTTCCTTCAGTATCTTATAATTTTCTAAGTACAGGTCTTTTACATCCTTGGTTAAATTTGTTCCAAGGTATTTTTTTATGCAATTGTAAATGGGATTTTCTTAGTTTCCCTTTCTGGTAGTGTATTTTTGCTGTATAAAAATGCAACCTATTTCTGGATATATATTTTGTATCCTGCTACATTACTGAATTTGTCAGTTCTAGTAGTTTTGGGGGAATCCTTAGGGTTCTTTATATATAGCATTGTGTCATCTGCAAATAATGAGTTTTATTTCTTCCTTTCCAATTTGGTTGCCTTTTATTCCTTCTTATTGTCTGATTGCTATGGCTAGGACTTCCAGTACTATGTTTAATAAGAGTGGTGAAAGCGGACAACCTATCTTGACTATGAAATACAGACAACAGTATGGTAATTACCAGAGGGAAAGGGGGCTGGGTGGGGGGAGGTAAGAAGGGGAAAGGGGGGATAAATGGCAATGGAAGGAGGCTTAACTTGACATGGTGAACACACAATACCACATACAGATGATGTGTTATAGAATTGTATACCTAAAACCTATATAATTTTCTTAGTCAATATTATCCCAATAAATTCAACAAAAATAATAAATTTAAAAAATAAAAGTCAAAAAAGATGCTGTGAAGTGGATCACAGGTCATTTATAGATAAATCAGCCAGGCAACTCAATGTTTTGGCCTGTTTAGTGTAAAACAGTTGACAACTGAAACCTGCATAATTTTGTTAACCAATGTCACCTGAATAAATTCAATAAAAATGAAGGAATAAAATCACTGAATTGCAAAATAATGAACAACAACAAAATACCCCACATAAAATACTTCTAGAAACAGAGAACAAATTAATGGTTGCCAGAGAGGACGGGTTTGGGGGAATAGGTGAAAAGGGTTGAAGGGAAACAGTCAATAATATTGCAATAGCTTTGAATGGTGACAGATGATTACTAGATTTAGTGTGGTGATCACATTGTAAGGTATATAAATGTCAAATCACAAATGTTGTACACCTGAAACATCTAATAGTGTATGCAAACTATACTTTAATAAAAAAATTTTAAAAAACAACATAGATTCGGGTGGGCCATTGGCATCTGTATTTGTTAAAGATTCCTAGGTATTTCCTATATAAGACTTGTGCTGAGAACCTCTGATTCACCTCAGCCTAAATATTTACAGCAGGGGCCTCAAACTTTTTAAACAGGGGGCCAGTTCACTGTCCCTCAGACCGTTGGAGGGCCAAACTATAGTTTAAAAAAAACTATGAACAAATTCCTATGCACACTGCACATATCTTATTTTGAAGTAAAAAAACAAAACGGGAACAAATACAATATTTGTATTTGCATGTGGCCCACGGGCCGTAGTTTGAGGACCCCTGATCTACAGTATACATTTTCTTCAGCCTTACTCACTAGACATTTATTGTGGATGATTCAAGTATAGTGCTAGAACATGAAGCAATCTCTGACTTTGATATGTTTTCCTCCTAGCTGGTGCGAGAAAGTGCAGTAAATAACTGGATGAGGTGTGTACCAAGATCCTTGGGTGTTCAGGGAGCTCTCACCTCACTCAGCCTGATAAGTTAGGGAGGGCGTCCTACAGAGATGCTACCCCAACATTATCCTTGAAGGATGAGTAGGAGTGACAGAGAGATCATTATAGGTACAAACAAAATTATGAAGTCATTAAACAGTACGACCTGAAAGTGAAAACACATAAAATAGTTTAGTGTTATTGAAACAGGAAGTGTGAAGTCAACAGGCTGCAAAGGAAGCTGGAGTGGTAAGGGCAGGGTCACATAGGGCCTTTGACTTATACTCTAGGCCATGAGGAACCATTAAAGCCAGTTGATCGGTACTATAAACTTGATCAGATTTGCATTCCAAGTAGGTCACAGGCAACCTTATGTAAAAAGGGACTTGAGCCAAAGCCAAAGGGTGGAAGATTGTCTCGGAAGCAGTTGAAATATGCCAAGCGAGAAATGAACACCTGAACCTGGGAAGCGAAAGCAGGGAAAGAGAAACTCAACCTGAATTTGAATACTTTTTCTAAAATAGTTAAAAGCACAAAAACAAAGTTATTTATTATAAAAGTAAGGCTGAGCATAATGAGGAAGGTGAGAGAAAAGAGAAAATCTAAGATGACCCTCAGGTTCCTGGCTTTCGGTGGCTAGGCAGATGGTGACATCATAATTTAAAGTAGGGAGTTTTTTGAACTAGCTTAATGAATATTCTAAGTGGGAAGCATGGCTTTTTAGTTGTCCTTGACTGAAGAATGGCTCTCCTCTATTTTGCAAAGTCATCCTTACCAATCTGTAATGAACTTATGAGGCAATAAGTACCAACCAGCCTAGTCAATTAGTCCACTGAATCAACCCAGGCCCTTACCTCATATCTGAGATTGAGCAACTAAGAAGAAAAGTCCAGTTCTGAAAGTGTGATAATGAGTTCTGCTTTGGATCTGTTGAGTTTGGGATGTCAGGAGACACCTAGTAAGCATTTAGATACAGTCAGAAGTTCAGGAAGGGCAAGAATTATAGATTAAGAGTTGCCAAAATATATATGGTAATTGCAACCACAAAAGCAGCTTCAAGGTAACCTAAGGAGGCTATAATGAGTCTGAAGAAAATATGTTTATACTAGAGGCCCAGAGCATGATATTCATGCACTGGGGGGAAGATCCCTCAGCCTGGCCTGCACCTTCGACCTGGACCCCTTGGGGGATGTCCGCCTGTCGGCTTAGGCCTGCTCCGGGCAGTCGGACATCCCCCCAGGGGTCCTTAGTGCTGCTGCAGAGGCAGGAGAGCCTCCCGCCACCGCTGCTGCACTTGCCAGTCCTGAGCCCAGCTTCCGGCTGAGCGGCGCTCTCCCTGTGGAAGCTCAATGACCACCAAGGTGCAGCTCCTGTGTTGAGCATCTGCCCCCTGGTGGTCATTGCACATCATAGCGACCGGTCATTCCACCATTTGGTCAATTTGCATATTAGGGTTTTATTATATAGGATTGACAAAATTTCCCAGTTGTTACCAAACACTTAGAGTAAGGACCCTGACTATTTATAGCCACTGTGAAGGTTTTAGGCACTTATCTGTTATCCCATGTACTTTTCTATCCTTTAAAATAAAAGTTTAGCAAACTGTTACAGTGGAATAGAAGAAAAAAATTACTACTTTCATAATAAAAATAATACTTTTAAGTTTATTAAGTACTCAGATATTCCCACAGATTGTTCTTTTTAAAAATATTTTAATTGATTTTTTAGAGAGAAAGGAAGGGAAAGGGACAGAGAGAGCTAGAAACATCAATGAGAGAGAAACATCATCAATAGGCTGCCTCCTGCATGCCCCCCACAGGGGAATGACCCCACAACCTGGGCACATGCCCTGACCTGATCGGGAATTGAACCAGTGGCCTCTTGGTTCCTGGGTCGATGCTCAACCACTGAGTTACACCAGCTGGGCCCCCACAGACTGTTCTAAATGCTTTATACATAGTAACCCATCTAATCACCATAACTTTTAGAAAGTAAGAACGTTTTAGAGATAAAGTAAGGCTCAAGGAGATTAAGTAACTTATCCAGAGTCACACAGCTAGTAAATGACACTCAGGCTCTCTGCCTCCAGAGCTGGGTTACTTAACCTCCTTTCTCTGCTAGTGCTCCCATTGTCAAGGTGCTTGCTTTGGGTAGGAATGCTATCTTCATTCCAGCTTAGCATGGTTTAAAGCCTCTTAAAATAGCTGGTTTATTTCTACAAGACTCAGAGAAGATGACACTTTCTATCTATCTATGCTGCCTTCACTAAACTTTGCAATCTATACATTCTCACAGTACAGAACACACACCTTATAGTTAGCCCACCCAAGGGGTAAGGAAGCTAGAAGAATTATCCATAAATTTTCAAATAATTGGTTAAGAGCTGCTCTAGGGTGAAGGAGGTTAATTCCCTGAAACTTTTGGCCTGCTTCATGTGTAGGCAAAGTGAATTGCAGGGATCAGAGAAAATCCCCAAGCATGAGCTACAGGTGGGCTGTAGGTAGGGCCAATGTGCTTAGGAAGATACAACCTGGGATATATAGATGGGGCGTGATGAGCATCTGCTAAAGTGTCTGGTTTATTGCTGAACAATGTAATTCTTACTTCTAGGCTACTTTGTCATTCATTCAATAAATAATTACAAATAATTATTAAACTTCAACTATGTACCAGGTAAGCATAGATTACTGAAAAGCAACATCTCATAAGTCCTAAGAAGTATCTGCAAAGTTAATAACAGAAGGGAAATGGCAGAGTAAAAGATTTAGACAGTGCCAAGATAGATTACTACTCTCAATAATTAATAATTCACTTTGTTTGATACATCTGACCTTTATGAGGTGTGACTAAAGTAATGATGCTTATTTTCTTTTGTGTTTTAGAAATCAGCATAATTATTTAGAAATACCTCATGCAAATATGTTACATTACTCTCTAGTTGCTCAAATTACAACATATACTATGTTCATTTAACTATTAATTAAATGCTAAATATTTATTGAGCATCCTATATAATAAAGATGTAATATGCAAATGGTCATTACGCTATGAACTGTAATGATCAACTGCATAACTACTGGATCACGGATCAGCAGAAGGGTGGGGAAGCAAGCTACAAGCAGGCAGCAGAAAGCTACAGGAGGGGGCAGGGCCGCAAGCTATTGGGGGGTTGGGGGGAGGGCGGGCAGGAGTCTACAGGCGGTGGGGCAGCGGGCGGAGAGCTACCAGAGGGCAGCAGCAAGCTACTGGAGGGTGGCAGCGAGCTACTGGCAAACTACTGGTGCACAGATTCGTGCCCAGGGCTACTAGTCTATTATAAACACAGTGATGCATTGGACAGTGCAATCCAACCTTCTTCCAGGACTCTCTGGGAAGATCAAGTGTGTCATCAACTGCTCTGGGAGTTGATGTATGTGAGTGCTGGTGTTAAGTGGTTGGCAGCTTGGGTCATAGGGTCATAATGCAATGCAATAAGAAAGTTTTTAGAACATAACTAACATAATACATAATTTTTGAGGTAAAAGTTATCTTCAGGAAAATTACAGTATACTTAGAACTGAATGAAATCTCTTTTACTGCTCACAATTTGTGAAGCTCAGCTAAAATAGTACTTAGCAGATGACTTGTAGGTTTAAATATATTTTTCAGAAAAATAAGAAAAGCTTAACTCAAAATTTATAAAAAGATCAATAGAATAAACCCAAAGAAGGGACTATTTAAAATAAAGGCAGAAATAAAGATAATTGAAAAACAAAGTCAAACGGTTCTTTTTAAAAATATTAATAAGATAGGCCTTGGTTAAAATTATCAAAATAAAAAAGATACACAAGATGAAAGGTAAAAAGAAAAAGGAGAAATACCTATAGGAACGATTTAAAAGTAAAAGAGGGTGAGTACTAAAACCCACAAACATAAATTTTAATGGCTTAAAAGGATAAGTTTATATCTCATAAATGAAATATAGAGGTAGGATTCTCTAAGTTTGCTTAATTCAATGATCCAATAATAAAATTAAAGATCTGAAACCTGCCCAGCCTGTGTGGCTCAGTGGTTCAGCATTGACCTATGAACCAGGAGGTCACAGTTCGATTCCTTGTCAGGGCACATGCCTCAGTTTCAGGCTCCATCCCCAGTAAGGGGCGTGAAGGAAGCAGCTGATCAATGATTGTCTCTCATCACGATGTTTTCATCTCTCTCTCCCTCTCTCTTCCTCTCTGAAATCAATAAAATATATTTTTAAAAGATCTAAAATTCTTCCCTTTTGCTAATGTTGCAAGGTGATACTAAAATATAAAACCCCAGGTATAATAAATAAATTTCTATAAAAACACAAAAACTATGTATATTTAAAATGTCTAATGGGACAAATAGAAAACTTAAACCAGTAAACAATAAAAAAATTGAAAGGGTGATCACAGTTCAGCACACACCCCTCCAAAAAACCCCAGCTCATATGGCTTTATAGTTGTTAAGAATGTAAAGAAAGAGTAGACTAGGTGGTGTGGCTCAGTGGTTGAGCATCAGCCCATGAACCAAGAGGTCCCTGATTCAATTCCTATTCTGGGCACATACATGCTCAGATTACAGTCTAGATCCCCAGTAGGGGCCTGCAGGAGGCAGCCAATCAATGTCTCTCTCTCATAGATGTTTCTATCTCTCTTTCCCTCTCCTTTCCTCTCTCTCTAAAATCAATAAAAACATTTAGAAATAATAATAATGAAACAATAATACCTTGAAATTGTTAAGTTAACGTAGAAAGGGGAACAAAAAGACTACTAGTAAAATATGCCCAGCTTATTGTATGATACTAGTGCCAATGTGTACAAGGGCAATATAAGAAAAAAAAAGTCACACCCTAGCCAGTTCGGTTCAGTGGATAGAGCATTGACCTGCAGACAGAAGGGTCCCAAGTTTGAATCTGGTCAAGAGCACATGCCCAGATTGCAGGCTCAATTCCCAGTAGGGGCGTGCAAGAGGCAGCCAATCAATGATTCTCTCTCATCATTGATGTTTCTCTCTCTCTCTCTCCCTTCCCCTTCCTCTCTGAAATCAATAAAAATATAAAACAAAGAAAAAAAAAATCATGGGCACATTACACTTATGAGACTAGATGTGAAAAATTAATCATGAAAATAGAGTTTTTCCAGGAATTCAAGAATGGTTTACCATTAGAAAGTATATCATCCTATATAATAAAGAGGGAATATGCAAATTGACCATCACACCCTTGAAAAGATGGCCGCCCCCATGTGGTCACAAGATGGTCACCACAAAATGGCCAGCAGAGGAGTGCAGTTGGGGGCAATTGGGCCAGCAGGGGAGCAATTCGGCATCGATCAGGCTGGCAGGGGAGTGGCTAGGGGGTGATCAGGCTGGCAGGCAGAAGCGGTTAGGGGCAATCCGGCAGGCAGGCAGGTGAGCGGTTGGGAGCCAGGGGTCCCAGATTGTGGGAGGAATGTCCAACAGTCGGACATCCCCTGAGGGATCCCAGATTGGAGAGGGTGCAGGCTGGGCTGAGGGACACCCACACCCTCTAGTGCACGAATTTCGTGCACCGGGCCTCTACTTGTTAGATAAAATAGAGTAAAAACAAATAGAATTTTTTTCTCTTATACAAATAGAATTAAAAAGAATGTTCTTTAAAAAAGTATTTTCTTACAAAGCAAAGAAAGCAGTTAAGTGCGAAATCTATTTGTAGTTTAAAATGATTTTAAAACTAGGAATAAAACACATTTGGAGCTTCGTTAAAGCTATATACTGGAACTTACAGTGAAATTTATACTTATCTAGAGATGCTTTCTCTTTGTGATTAGGAATGAGGCAAAATGCTTATTAACACTTCTATTGTTGAACATAGCAATGTTGACTAAAGTTGAAAAAATGTAAAAGATAAAACAATTTGTTGAAAATAAATAAAACTGTTCTTGTTTGCAGATATGATAAACTACCAGAATAGCAACTCTTAGAATTTATAAGATAATTTCATGGGATTGCCAGATGTAATATAAAATTCCAAAATTAATAGTATTTTTTTCACTGACAAATTAAATAAATATTAAAATAAAATATAAAATAGCATTCACAATTACTAGAAAACTGTAAGATATATGTGTTTTAACAATGAATATATGATTTCATTTAAAAAATGTAGATGCTTGTTAAGAGAAATAAAGAAATTTGTCATGGAGAAACACCCCCTTCTTTTAGACTTTAGGATAGAAAGAGGTTAATTAATTCTCTTCTCAAATCCTCAGATTCAACAAAATGCTAATCAAAATGCGTATTTTGAGAAACTTTATAAATCATATGCTAAAATTTGCATAGGACAATAATAGTCCATGAAAATCTGCTATTTTGAACAACAAAAAAGCATGAAAAGGAGCCTTATAAATAAAGACATATACAAAGTAAAGTAGTAAAACAGTGTAGTTCTAGCATAAGTATAGACAAATAGAGCAATGGAACAACACAGAGAGCCCAGAGAGAATTTATTATAAGATACAGATAGCACTATGAATTAATAGGGGGAACTACTGACTGCTCAGCAGATATAAAGGGCATTAGAATGTGGAGAAAAATAAAATTAGATAACTACCTTACATCATAGTCAAATGTGGGTTCCACGAGGATTAAGTATCAAAATGTGAAATGTAACATTACTATGTTAATCAAAGTGCCCGGGCCAGTGTTGCTCAGTGGTTAGAATGTTGGCCTGTGCACCAAAGGGTCACGGGTTGGATTTCAGTTAAGGACATGTACCTGGGTTGTAG
Source organism: Myotis lucifugus (assembly GCF_000147115.1). Taxonomy (NCBI): domain Eukaryota; kingdom Metazoa; phylum Chordata; class Mammalia; order Chiroptera; family Vespertilionidae; genus Myotis; species Myotis lucifugus. The sequence goes on along the minus strand of NW_005871184.1, from coordinate 646,347 downwards.
GTTCAGTCCCTGGACCCTCTCTCTCTCCTTCCCTTTCACTCTCTATAAAATCAAAGGAAAAAATATCCTCAGGTGAGGGTAAAAAAAACACCACCCATGAAGCAAACTATTGACTATTTTTTAATTATGTCAAAATTAGGAAGTTTTATTGAAAAAAGGTTATGGGTAAATTTGACAGACAGTTGATAGAATTAGAGAAAAATGTGCAATTTACCAAACCCCAAAGGTATTATGATATGCAAGGAATGACAAAATCAACAAGAAAAGACAGGACCTTCAACTTAAATGGAGGGAAAGGATATGAGCAAGGAATTCCCAGAATTTAAAGCTTAAGTGACTAATCAGCATGCAATCTAGACTAGTGCCTGCCCAGTGCGAATTAGCAAATTCAGCTCTTCCTCTAGATAGCTGTAGCCTCATGCCAGGACATGCAGAATAGGGCTGGATCTCTGCTCCCACTCACATTCTTGGCTGGGCATTCTTTTGTGAGTACCTAGCAGACATCTATACACCATGGCCCTGCATATAAAGAGATGCTCAAACTTATTAAAAATATGGAAATACAAATCAAAACAACAATAGGATATCTCTTTATCTCCATCAGATTTACAAAAATAGAAAGATGAATAATGCTGGCAGAAGTCTGTGGACATAGGGACTCTTAAATATTACTGGTTGGAGGTTAGCCTAGAACTGTCATTATAGTATTTAATCAAATGACAAATAAACATGTCCTATTACCCAGAGTGAACATATCCTTGAGACATGTAGGCCCACAAAGGGGCTCACATGAGGATGTTCATTGCACTGTTGTTTACTATAGTGGCAACCTAGGTGTCTATTACTGGCTAATGTAGAAGTCAAATGTGGTGGGTCACACTGGGACACTGTGCAGCCATTAGAAACAAAGATATTCTCATAGAAACTTGGCTAGATTTTTTTAAATGTTAAAGCAAGGAAGAAATAAACCAGAACAATTCATATTTTCTTATGTTGATTAAATACACATTTTACACAGGTCACAAATTATTTATATTAAGTAAAACTTAAGTTAATGAAATATAAAAAGGTCACATAGAACATTACCATCAGAATGGTTGCCTAACCGTGCGGGAAGGGTGATAGGAGCAGGGAAGTGGCAGAGGAGGTATTGAGAAGGCAAAGAAGAGACCAGTGTGAGAAGAGAAGTGTGGGGGCACATGTTAAGACAACATATCAAGTTGCTATGTAGAGAATGAACTAGAGAAGGACAGGGAGGAAGCAGAGATCAGTTGGCGAGGTGACTTAACCCTTTCAATGGATCAGATGAGAGAGATAGCGGTAGCTTGAACTGGCAGTGGTGTTGGCACTGGCAATGGAGAGAAATAAGAAACTTGAAAGACCATGAGAGGCATAGCCTGGAGGATACAGAATTTGGGGGAAATAAAAACTCTAGACAAGTGTTTAAACTTTATCCATTAAAAAATAAAATTACTCTGTTACTCTAGAGTAAATAACAAGTTTCTATTGTTCACATCTTTAAGAGCTGATTTTGTTTAATGCAAATAAGAGATACCTGAGAATTGTCTAACAAAAGATGTTACTGCCTCTGAATTTCTGGATTCTCAGTCAATGAAAACATTTAAGCCAAGAGTATGTCTGAATCTGTGGTGGGAGGGAATAGATAGCAACAGTGAAAATTGCATAGTATGGAGAGGCTGAACTAAATTACTTTTGTAGTGTCATTCAATGTTAAGTACATTCATTTGATGAAAAGAGCAGACAACTATGTAACGAAGTGGAAGATATTCACTCATAGTGTTGTTAAGTCCTAGGATAATGAAAGCATTGCCACCATGGTAATGTGCTTACATTGGAATGAGTGGAATCAGGTCTCAAATACCTCCTTGAAGGAGCGGAGCTTGAATCATTTTCTTGGTAACTTCAATTGTTTTTATAGAAGTTCATAATCATTGTTGAATTATAGGAAGAAAAAAATAAAAACCACCCCAAATTTCAGCAGAAATAACATTGTTAATATTCTGATATAAAATTCTTTCAGATACTTTACCAACAAATATATGTTATCTAAGAAAATTTTTATCACACTTTTAATACTTCTTTAAAAATTCTGATTCATTTCAAATATATTATAAATATCTCTCCAATATCATTAAATGTTATTGTATAATATAACTTTTAATGCTGTAGAGTATCCCATCATTTAGTCAATCCTTGAACATTTTGTGGATAATTTTGAAAGTGGGATGATGGAACACAGTGTGGATAATATCCTATCTAATAATAGACAAACAGGGTAATTGACCATACCTTTGCTACGCCTCCCATTGGCTAATCAGCGCGACATGGCGGTTAATTTGCATATGTAGGCTCCAAGCGGTGGAGCGAAGACTGAAGGTGAGCCGGAGCCCCAAAGACGGAGGACGGAAGGCAGCACCGGCCAGAGCGAAGGCCTGGGTCCCGGGTGCTGGAGGAAAACCAGTGCCGGCAGCCAGGAGAAGGGAAGGCCTTCTCTTTGTGCAACAGGCCTCTAGTTTCTAAATAAAATGTATGGCTTAGTCTATAAAATTGTATGAACTGAAGAACAATGTTAGAAGGATTTTTCTCATGGGATAAACTCCAAAGCCTTAGCAAGTAGCAACTAACTTCTATTGAGTGCTTACCATGAGCAAATGAGATTTAAACACTTCACATGTATAACTTCATTTATTTCTTATAACAGCTTTATCAGCTATTAACTGCCCATATCACAAATGAGGATACTAAGGCACAGAGTCTTAGCACCTGGCTTAAGGCCACACAAGTGATGAATCTAGGAATGTCAGGCTCTAGTCCTGTGGAGCTGACTCCATGCTGTGCTACCTTAGGCATGGGATCAGAGGGAGTAAAGGACACATATAGCAGCCTTCACCTCTGGTTAGTGCAAAGGTTACATTTACGAGCTTACTGAACTTACTTTCACAGGGCTCAATGAAAAGTAGATTCTGAGTGACGTACATCAAGTGTCCTGTTAGCTAGGAACCCTTATTCCCATACTACATTTCCACAGAGGCAAAGTGACTTGCCCTCTTGAAATGTTTTCTCTTTCTTCTTTTTCCCTGTTCCTTGATTCTCCCTAAAAGAAGATGGAGGACTTACCTACTTGGTGAATTAGTAATAGGAAAAAATCCATTGGGCCATGGTTATCAGAAAGTGGTCACTGGCTTGCAAAGACAAGGCTCCTGAACCTGCTCTATGCTCTTCCTTCTTCTTGGATTGCTGTGAGCAAGCAGTCTGAACTTCAGTGTCTCTGCCTGTAAGGAAGAGTAGGCAAGGGCGGTCCACATCTTCTGTTGTTCTTTAATTCAGAAAGGAGGAAGTCAGCCGTCCTATTTGAGGCTCAAATCTCCCACCATTGTTCAGTCCAGGTGTACCAATCTTTACCATTAATTCGTTGGGTCAAATTTAGGTGCATTTTTCTATTTCCAGTTAGTTAGGTCTTAAAGAAGGGAGAAGAGAGTGATTAAAACTCCACATCATGGAGAAAAAGGAACACTTGTGCACTGCTGGTGGGAATGCAGACTGGTGCAGCCACTATGGAAGGCAGTATGGAGGTTCCTCAAAAAATTGGAAATGGAACTCCCATTTGACCCTGTGATCCCACTACTAGGAATATATCCCAAGAAACCAGAAACACCTATCAGAAAGGATATATGTAACCAGATGTTCGTAGCAGCACAATTCACCATAGCTAAGATCTGGAAACAGCCTAAGTGCCCATCAGTAGATGAATGGATTAGAAAACTGTGGTACATCTACACGATGGAATACTATGCTGCTGTTAAAAAGAAGGAACTCCTACCATTTGCAACATCATGGATGGAACTGGAGAGCATTATGCTAAGTGAAACAAGCCAGTCAATGAAGGAAAAATACCACATGATCTCACTCATTCATGGATAATAAAGACCATTACAAACTTTTGAACAATAATAGATACAGAGGCAGAGCTGCCTCAAACTGATTGCCAAACTGCAGTGGGAAGGCCAGAGAGAGTTGGGGGGCAGGAGGGAGGGGAGTAAGAGATCAACCGAAGGACTTGTATGCATGCATATAAGCATAACTAATGGACATAAGACACTGGGGGGTAAGGGAGGGTAGGGATGTGTCAAGGGCGGGGGGGAAAAAAAAGGACACTTATGTAATACCCTTTGTAATACTTTAAGCGAAAAATAAAAAAATATTAAAAAAAAAAATAAAAAAATAAAACTCCACATCACCAGCCATTCACATTTTCTAAATTTTTTTACTGTGGGGATAACTGTGGGACCCTTTGGATAACTAAATTTTTTGAAAACAAATGAAAGCTTTCCCCACCCTTTCATATTTTTTTTGTGGTTTCCAATGACAGTGGGCCACAGACTTCCTGATGTACATTCTTTAGCCACCCAAGAGTTCATGAGCCAGGATTAAAAAAACTCTGGATTAAAAATGCCATTCAGGTTCTATAGGCCTTCATTTTTTTTTTAACTCTTTAATGTACTCACAAAGTTTTTGGTATTCTCAAAGACTCAACTCCAATTTTAGGGATCTGTTAGGTAATCCTAGTCCTTACCCTTCTGATAAACATAGGAATGCTTGGTAGAACACACAAGAATCAGGTCTCTTCATTCATGGGAAGAAAGTTGAAGGAAATTGCTAAGACTAGGGATAGCAGTTGAAAAAATAAGTTTAGCAGTTTAGAGTACCAAGAAAGGGATGCAGCAGAAGAAGAAATAGTGCAGAAAGATTAGCAGGAGAAGAATGTCACTAAAGCTAAAGAAAGAAGCTTTTCCTTATACTATTGAAAATGTGAAAAGTACTTTGTGAAAATAATAGGGATGAGCACACAGTCCAAAGATCAGGAGGGCTGATGCGAACCCTTGCTCAAGCCTAAAACAAAGCCCTTTGATGTTCTGTGTACATCAGTGAGCTCAGGATGTGGATCCTTGCTTCTCCTTTCTAATTCATTTGGTGCATATTTTTTCCAGGTAAGGAGAATTCCTGAACTCTTGTTTTCTTGCAGGGTTTTCATTTTGCAGGCTAAAGATTTAATGGAAATCATGCTTCACTATTAAGAAAATAAATGGATATATACGTAGAGTGAACTTAATAATTATGTTGGCTTTGCAGATATGGTATTTCTGGAAAAGCAATTTATATTATGAGTTTAGCATTCATATAGGCACATGAATGTAATATGGACATTCATACATATCCCAGTTAGTGGGAATATATACTCACTTCATTTCAGAAACATTAACAGGTGCTCTAGACTAAGGCACTGTACACCTCTGTGACTCTTACCCATCATGAAGGAGAACACATCAGGAAGGGCCTTATTTTAAGACACGGGTTCCTATAATCCATGTAAACATATATCCTCAGTTTCTTGGTTATTAAATGTTTAATTAATTAGTTAATTAAAAATATTCTGGGATTCCAAGTCTGGCCTGAAATCAGTGACCCATTAATTTGCAGGTACTTTTCTTAGTCAAAGGTCACCTACAAGTGACTTGGCAGGCTGCCAGGGCTGTTGGGTTTCTCCCAAGGATCATTTCATGCACATGACTGATTCTATAGAGGCCCTTTGACCCAGTAACCTCAGTGCTAAGGACAAGGGCTAGAAGAGATGTGGCTCACTGAGTAGCTTTCAATAAAAGGTGAGCAGGGAGAATCTTAATTGGTCAAAATTTGATTAGAGACAAATCATGGACAAGGAAAACAAAATACTGAATTAAATCTCAATCAGCTGACTCTGCCGCTCAAATCCAAGAGGCCTTCAGGGAGACCAAGTAGCTGACTGTGCTGGACCACCACAGGCATAGTCCTAAGATGCTGGATCGGTGATCTGTTCACCCTGTCATTTGTGCTCACCGAAAGGGCCAGTGTGATGAGAAGGGACTTTATGTCCATTCCTGATCAGCCTGGACTTGCTGTGTAATTTTTGCATTTCTCCCTTCTGTGTGCCATTTTCCTTCATTTATAAAGGTTCAGGCCTCTCCCCTGAGAGAAGATAAGGTTATCTTTAAGATACTCTGGACATTACAGAAAGGAATGCTGGAAAGGACAGGAAACCCTGAGTCAGGAGACCTGAGCCTGGTAAACAGACTCTTTGGCCTCCTATGAGCTGTAAAGGCAATGAATGACTTTTTGACATGTAAAATGTGTTACAACAAAGTTTGTTGCACTTAGATTGACAGTGAAATATAGTACTCAATTTGCCATCAGAAATCCCAGGTGTGAGGCCTAAATGGACTTTGACAAGGCAGGTGGCTTTTCTAAGTCTCAATGTTCTCATTTGCAATGAGAGCAATAATAATACCCATCCTATATGCCACACAAGATTCTAATAAAAATCAAATAATATCTGAAATGCTTTGCAAACAATAGTATTATAAATAAATGAGATGTAACAATACCCTGATTATTACTAGTAATGCATTACTTCCCCTTATGTTTCTTTCAATATTTTTGATTTAACTGGAGGCCTGGTGCATGAAAATTCATGTACTTGGGGGTCCCTCAGCCCAGCCTGTGCCCTCTCGCAATCCAGGAGCCCTCAGGGGATGTCTGACTGACAGCTTAGGCCCACTTGGCAACCAGCAGGCCAATCAGGGGACAGCGCCCAGCGGCAAGTAGCCAGCCCCCTCCCAATCGCCCCTCCGCCACTGCTGGTTGTCACCACCCCCCGATCGCTGTCCCCTCCCTCTGCCTGCTGGCACGCGCCTTGGTTGGCCTGGCCCCGCCTGCTTGCTGGCCCCACCCACCGCCGACCAGTTGTTCCACTGTTCAGTTGGTTTGCATATTATGCTTTTACTATATAGGATGTTTCATTAGTAAGCCACTTGACTCATAAATGAGGGGGAAAAAAGTGTTTTCTACAAAATTTTTTTCAAGGAAAATATATATTACTTTTCTAACATACATTTTAATCTAATGAATAATATATATGTGAGCATGTTATAATGACAATATCTGAACGTATTTCATTTCCTAGAGGCTTCTTAGGGACCTTTAAAATACATATCTTTAATCCTTTATCTGCAACTGCTAAATCTAAAAATCTCCAAAAAGCAACTTTTTTGTTTTTATTTATTTATTCCAGTTAGTGAGAATATTTACTCATTTCATTACAGAAATATGGTGAGTGATTTCTCATATTGCCCAATCCCAACTGGAGATATGACATATATGAAATATCTAAGATATTACCTTTCCAAAACCAAAAAAATTATATATTTCATATTGAATTTGGTTTTAAAAGTTTCTGATGAGTGATTGTAGGCCTATCCAATATAAAAAAAGTGGTAATATGAAAATTGATTGTCATGCCCTTGCACAAGATGGCCATGCCCATGTGGTCACAAGATAGCCACCCCCATGTGGTCACAAGATGGCTGTGCCCATGTCATCACAAGATGGCCGGCAGGAAAGGACAGTTGTGGGCGATTAGGCCAGCAAAGGAGGGCAGTTGGGAATGAACAGGCCAGCAGGGGAGGGCAGTTGGGGGCAATTAGGCTGGCAGGGGAGCAGTTAGGCATCAATCAGGCTGGCAGGGGAGTGGTTGGGAGCCAGCAGTCCTGGATTGTGACAGGGATGTCCAACTGCCCCTGAAGGGTCTCAGATTGGAGAGGGTGCAGGCTGGGCTGAGGGACACCCCACCCCCAGTGCACGAATTTTGTGCAGGGTTTGCTAAAATGGCTGTCATTGGTGCTGACTACAATTTGTCAGTATTTTCCTGGTCTTCCTTTTATTTACTCTTATTTTCTGGTCTATATATCAGAATTTAATTAGTAAAGTCTGCGTTGGCTTGTTGGAAAGCTCTATTCTTAGTTTATTGGGACTCAAACTTTCCACTGAAATTTTCACTACAGACTACATTACAAGCCTTTAAAGTCCTGAGTGATGGCAAATCTTTATGTTTTTGTATGGATTACATTCTTGGAATCAACCAAACCTTCAAAAAAAATTATCCATTGTGGAGAGACCTTATTGAACACTTGAGGCATTCAATAGAGACTTTAGTAGAGTCATGTCTTATTACTAGACTAAAGGCTACTCTAAACCAACCCAAATAAAGCTTAAGGATAAGTCACAAAAGCATCAAATTGATCTGAAGTAACATAGCTTCATACTAAAAAAAAAACTCTTAACAGGAAGACAACAAAATCTAGACACTCACATAATATCAAAATGTCCAGCAACCAATCAAAACTTTCTGGACATCAAAACAACATTATTTTGCTCAAGTTTCATTGGAAAAATAGAACACCTGTTATGTTTTCTCAATTTCTGTTTATTATTTATACTAGGGAACCGGTGCACAAAAATTTGTGCACTCTGGGCAGGGGGGGGGGTGGTCCCTCAGCCTGGCCTGTGCCCTCTTGAAGTCTGGGACCTCTGGGGGATGTCCACCTGCTGGCTTAGGCTCACTCCTCGGGGGTATTGGGCCTAAGCTGGCAGTCAGACATCCCTCTGGCAGCCCGGGAGCCCTCGGGGGATGTCCACTTGCCAGCGGGGAGCAGGCCTAAGCTGCAGTCTGACATCCTTAGTGCTGCTGAGGAGGCGGGAGAGGCTCCCGCCACCACCGTTGTGCTGGCAGCCATTAGCCTGGCTTGTGGCTGAGCAGAGCTCCCCCTGTAGGAGCGCACTGACCACCAGAGGGCAGCTCCTGCATTCAGTGTCTGCCCCCTGGTGGTCAGTGTGTGTCATAGTGACCAGTCATTCCCAGTGGTTCTGCTCTTAGA